>NW_006399812.1:14943380-15019290 GCF_000299155.1 Elephantulus edwardii
GCAGGAGGGGAAGACCCTCTATGAGATGGATTGAGTCGGTGACTGGGGTAATCGGGATGGGTGTGTCAGAGGTTGGCGCAGGATAGAGCAGGATTTAGGGCTGCTGTGCATAGGGTCGTTATGAGTCGGAAACAACTCGACGGCACATAACAACAACAACATATGAAAGACTGTATAAAATACAATGTAGATAAATTTTTAAAAATATCTCTGTAACATGGTTAAGCTACCTAAACAATAAACAATTCTGACAAATGTTACTGGTATCTCTGGGCCCAAATCTTTGTCCTTTGCGCTACCCTCAGTACCCAGGCACAGGGTCTTCCTGGCAAAGGAAACATGTGTTCTGTGGACTGTCTGGCAATGCTGTCCTCAGGGTGTAGGGTTGGAGCGTGATGCTGGGCATTTCCATAAATCTCTGGTGGTAGGCCAATTCCACAGCCCAGTGCTTGACATTCACTGAGTTCATTCAGTCATTCAACAAATTTTTTGATCACCTGCTTCTCTAAATAAACTATATCTGTGAACACAAAAGACAGATTCCTGCCCTTACAGAATGTCTATTCTAGCAAGAAAATAAACAACAAACACAAGAAAGAAGTAAATGATCTAACAGAAGATGGCACAGGTATGGGACTCAGGGGTAGAATTCTCAGTCTTACACCAGAGACTTGAGGATTCTTGGCTGCTGAAACTCATTCACAGGCAACATTCTGCTCTGTTGTGCATGAATTGGGGGCCTGGCCTACTTAACAGCAACAACAAACGCCAATTCAGATTCCCTGGGGATCACCAAAGTCTGACAAGCATGAATATAGTATGAGACAGCAAACATTACATGCAAGCAAGATGGGTAAGGGGTAAGGCCTGTGTGGGGGAATGGCTAATTGGAAGGTCAGAGGTATGAGTCAGCCTCAGAAGAAAAGTCTGTTCCCTGAGAACCCTACAGAGCGCATCTCTACCCACACAAACGGGGTCTCCTTGCATGTGACCCTACTAGAAGATGTGCTTCCCTCTCCAGAGGTCTTGCTCTGACCTCCTGCTGGTACTCATTCCCCTCAGCCGCACCTACTAATAAGGTGCAGAGTGGGGAGCCCGCGGATGCTTCCCTGACACAAACGCAAACCCACCACCACTGAGTCAATCCCGCCCCACAGTGACTCCTTCAGTGGGTTTCTGAGGTTGTAAATCTGTACAGAAGACTTCCCATGCTTCTCAGAGCAGCTCGTGGATTTGAACCATTGACCTTTTATTAGCAGTCTGATGCATTCCGTATTATGCCACCAGAACTAAATGAACTCCTAAAATATGGCTTGAGAAGTGGCTATAAAAAGTCACTGAAAGAAGTTATAGCCCTACAACCTCACTTCTTTACTAGCAAAGAAATTCTAGATAGATTTAATGTTACAAATTTAACAACAAAATGTTAACCAAAACTTAAGAAAAATATCTATGCCATTTTGGTGGGTGGAAAGCCTTTGGAAGGTGTCATTGAGGGAGAAATGCAGACATTATAAAGGAAAGGGCTAATCTTCCTTGGAGCAGCTGGTGAATTCAAACCTCTGAAACTTCAATCAGCAGCCCAACATGTTATGTGTTACGCCACCACATTCCTCACATCATAGGTAGCAAAGGACTCATATTTTTAATACATCAAAGGACTCTTAAGAGAAAAATACAAAAGACAGATATAGACTTTCCAAAGAAACATAAGCATAAGGGACATACTGTCATGTGGCAATATATTCAGCCCCATGACCAAAGAAATGCAAACGTTGATAACATTAAGAGTCACAGAGAGCTCTGGTGGCCTAGCGGCAAGAAGCTGCACTGCAATCCCAGAGGCTTGTGGTTCAAATCCACCAGATGCTCTGCTGGAGAAGAAGGGATCACATCTTCCTGTACCAGTCAGATCCAATTTGACAGTACAAACACACAAAAAATAAACAATAACAACAGCAAAGTCATAAAGTTATTGTATTAAGGTCTATTTTCAAAGAAGTTTTAAAAAACTTGGGCCATGGTGCAACTACTATGGAAGGCTGTATGGCACTTTCTCAAAAAGTTGCAAATAGAAATATCATGACTCAGCACTTCCACTAATAGGAATATACCCCAAAGAAACCATAACCATCACCCAAGCAGATATATGCACACTCAAGTTTACTGAGGCTTTGTTCACAATAGCAAAGAGTTGGAAACAACCCAAGTGCCCATCAACAAACAAATGGATAGAGAAGCTCCGGTATATTCACACAATGGAATACTATGCTGCATTGAAAAATAAGGAACTCATGAAAATATTATACAAAATGGGTGACCCTGGAGGACATTATGCTAAGTGAAATATCTCAGTCACAAAAGGACAAATATTGCATAGTGGCACTGTTGTAAAACGGGACTGACTTAGGGGTTGCGGGGACACTGAGAAAGAGGGGATACGTATACTGCATTAAAACAGATGAGGGAGAGAACTGTTTAAAAGGGATAGATGATTAGGTATTATAATCATGACAGGAGTCCAGAACGAAGGCTGCACAGTAGAGTGGACTTGAGCGGAGGGACTGTGTAACAACGAAAGAATTTTTCTTTTACTTTTCAAAGAGTGAACTACGGGGGAGGGGTGGCCAGGGAAAAAAGTTCAACAATGAATGAATGGAAATCCAAAGTCTCTGTAAACTTTGATTAAAAAGAAAAAATCTTGGGCCACCCTAGATAAGTAATTTGGTGTATCTCTGACCTACCGAATCTCAGAGTCTTCATCTAAAGGGAATATTCTGAGAAGATGCAAAGTTGTTCAATGGAGAGCTTTATTATTTCAATAAACAAGCACTTGAAAGTTTCCTAAACAATGAAAACAACAGCTACCTTGTTTAGTACCTATTGCCTCATGTGCTGTGAAAGTTGGACAATGAATAAGGAAGAATGGAGAATTGATGCCTTTAAATTATGGGGTTGGCAAAGAACACTGCATTCACCACGGACTGCCAAAAGAACAAACAAATCCGTCTTGGAAGAAATGCAAACAGAGTGATTGTTAGAAGCAGGAATGGTGAGATTCTCGGTTCACACACGTGGACATGTTCAGATGAGGTCTCTGGAGAAGGACGTCATGGCTGGTAAACAAGGGGGTAAAGAAGAGGATCATCCATAAGACGATCGACACAGTGACTGCGGCTACAGCTTCAACTGTGGCAGCAACTGTGAAGGTGCAGTGTCCTATTCTGTTGTCACACAGGGAGTCAGCGCAACTCAATGACACCTAACAACAGACACACCGACAGTATGCTGACCTTTTCCTGTGTATGTCTCATTCAAAGACCTGATCTAAGTTATGGTCTTTTCAATTAATTGTGATGCATCTCAAAGTTGGACAGTGAGTAAAGACGACGAAAGAAGAAATTGATGCTTTGAGTTGTGCTAGGGACGAATACTAAATATCCCCTAGACTTCCAAGGCAACAAACAAATACACCCAAGAGAGGGTGCAGCCAGGGTCCTCCTTAAAGGCAAGGATGGTGAACCTTCATGTCATACACTTTGCGCATATTGTCAGAAGGGGCCAGTTTTTGGAAAAGGAATTAAGCTTGGAAAGGTGGAGGTCAGAGAGGAGGGCAAGAACCCTTAATGAGATGGATTAATATAGTGGTTCTAACAATAAGCTCAAGAGTGGCCGAGATGATGCGGGTGGCACAGGATGACGCAGAGTTCAGATTCATCGTTCACAGAGCTGCTGAGTTGTCGGCTCGACCACACCTTACAACCACCACCACATTTCCAATAGCCTTGGGAGGCCAACTCCGGCTTTGCAGACAGCATCAGGATATCCCAAGATTAGGGAACTGGAGCAAGTCACACAGCTAAGACGGGAGAACATGGAACTGTCAGCGTCACCACAGAACTTATTTTCTCAGTATGCTGCTTCAATAATCTTAATCAAAATAAGCAAAACTCTCTTTAAAAACAGGAAGACAGAATTCCTTGGCAAGGAATACGTTTTGGTTTTTCTGGTTTGGTGTTTTGTTTTTTTTTAATGCAGCTGTTTAAAGTCTGTTTCTTTAAAATAAAACAAAACCGTATCTGAAGCTTTGCTGGCCATCATCTGGACTTCCTGGTTCAAAGGCAACTTGGATTGCCCTCATTAAGTTAGCGAAACCACTTCTGTAGTACCTGCCTTTGTTGTTCTCAAGTACACACAGAGTGGGGAAAAAATAGAAGGTCCCCATACGTCCTCAGTTTTGTAGGACTGACGCTTGTGGAGTCCCATTTGGGCTGAAATGACATGGTTGGAGACCTTGTCTGGTTACAGCTGGCTCTTTCGCTTGCTTTCATGTGGAATTCAGCACGTGACACACATTTGGATCTGTGCAACCGCCTTAAGTGTCTCCAAGACAGACTCCTTTTTAAAAGCTTGCACTTCTGCACTAAGCAACAAGCTAAATCTCAAAGAAACTACTGTACAAAGGCAACGGAAGACGGGCCCCACAGACAGATGGCTTGTCACAAATCCCAGGACTCGTGTAAATGTCACATTTCAAACTTCAGGCAGCCCGTGAAGTGCTAGCAGAAAGCTACTGCTCCCGAAATGTTTTCTACCCAGAAAATCATTTCTGATAATCCTGGGTCTTGCGAGACTGCCAACTTCTGCTCTCAAATTCTAAAATAAGCCCCCAAACCACAGAGGCCCAGACAAGGATTAAACCACTGGCAGGGGCTGCTAAGTCAATTCTAACTCATGGTGTCCCAGGTGGGTCTGCAGCCCTGCGCTCCACAGAGTTCCCAATGGCTGATGGGTAGCATGGCCAGGTCCACTTTGAGGGATGCCAGTCTTTCAGTTAGTAAAAGGCCCTGGGCAAGAAAGCCTACATTACATCATTCATTCTACTTGGGATCAGGAGTTTTTGTTGGATTTTTAAAAAAAATCTATTTTGGTGAAAGTTTACAAATCCCACAAGTTTTCTCAGATAGTCATGCACAGGCATTAACTACCATTAATTGATGCAATTTACTTATTACAAAGTCTAAACAAACCTTTATTATCTACTGCTATTCTGATCTCTTTCTCTTTTTATTATTTTTCCCCCCCCTTTTCTTCCCTGTACCTCCTACTCTGACCTCCACTTAATCTAAAAAGCCTGGAGGATGTTATGATGAGTAAAATAACTCAGCCACAGAAAGAACCATACTGTAGAAGACTATTGTTACAGAAACAAGACAGTTGGGGCAGGAAGGCGTGACAGGAAGAGAACGGACAGATACTTCCTGTATTGGAATAGGTGAAGGAAAGGCAATCTGAAATGAATAAAATGATCAGGTGTCATGTGAACAGCAAGTAACATCCCTGGGACCGTTTCTGGGTGATTTGAAGTTACTATCGCAGGTGCTAACCGGAAAGGCTGTCAGTTAGGAACTATGCAAAAGCACCTCGAAAGAAAGGCCTGGCAATCTGTAACTAAGGAAAAAAAGCCAACCAGCATCGAAAACCCCGTGAACTACTGTGACTCTCATAGGACTGTCCTGAGTCAGAAATGACTGATAGCAACCAGCTTGACTTTTTTTTGGTTTGGCTTGAGAAGGAAGATCACGTGAACTTTTCAAATATTAGTCGAGACCTTTCATGAAGATAAAGTTTATGGTAACTAAAATTTCATGTGTTGCTTATAATTGTTGTGTACCACTGAGTCAGAACTGACCCATAGGTTTCTCTTCCACGGAAGGAGATTGCCCACCCTTCTCCTGTGGAGCAGCTGACAGATTTTATAAAGTCAATCAACAGGATGCGTATGGAAAGGAAAACAGTTCCCTGAATTCTCTGAGGATGTTGTTGTTGTGCCGCTGAGTCGCTCTGACGGAGCAGTCTGTAGGAGGTTGCACTGCTAACCCAAAGGTGGCACTTTTCTGTCAAATCTACCAGCTCCTTAGGACAAAGATGGGCAATTTCTTCCTTATGTGATAGTCTCCAAAAAACCTGCTGTAAGGTCAGCTCTGAGTCCGCTCTGAGCCAACAGCAGTGAGTGAGTGAGGGGTGAAAAAGAGAATTCTAGAGGGAAAACAACCCTGAAATGCCACTGCATTTAAACTATGCGAGCAGTGAACCAGCATTAAAAAAAAAAAATAGTTGAGTTCATGAATGACCCCTTCAGGATTTACAGGTAGAGATGTGAAGAAACAACTGTAATAAAATGTCCGTGGTAGAATCTAAGTAGTGTTTTCACTAAGTTTGGAAATTAACAGAATAAAATGTTAGGTATTCCTCCCAAACCATGGTCTAGACTAGTCTGAATTTTAAGAAAAAAAGGTATTAAAATAGGATACAATTTTAAATACCAAAGTATGACACACAAACCGTGTGGCGTAGCTGACCTGGGTTTCCAACCCTTCAGAAGTCACCAAAGATGAGCTAGGAGACAGGGTTCTCTGTGGGCCTCCTGAGATGGTCAGACTCACCCTGCCCAAACCGGCCAACCCTCAGGCCACACAGCCTGGGGCTGCTGCAAGGGATACACAATTTCTGTTTTCCAATTCAAAGAGTCTAGCAACTGGACTCAGCAACTTACCTTGAGAACAACTGAAAAGTCAACATCTTTGGTTTCCTTCAGTCCAAGAGGAATCAGGGGAATTGTAAATGCCTCCCTAAAAGAAAGAAAACATAGCATATGAACCCCTACCAATGGCACTTAGGGAGCTCTGGTAGCCTTATATTAATAAACTGTGCTGCAATCTCAAAGACAAGCAGTTCAAATGCACCAGTTGCTCCACAGGGAAGGATGGACAATCTCTTCCTGAGCGATTATTGCATCTGAAATACGCTGGCAAGCCAGCTACCAGTCAGTTCTGACTTGATGGCACACCACAAGAAGAAAGTAAGTTACTTACTCACTGCAGCCAGAGTGCTCCTTAAAGGTAAGGATGACAAAGCTTCACCTCACACACTTTGGGCGTGTTGTCAAGAGGGACAATTCTTTGGAAAGGGATATCATGCTTGGAAAAGTGGAGGGTCAGAGAACTTGAGACCCTCAATGAGATGGGCTGATACGGTGACTGCAGCACAAATATGTCAGAGATGCTAGGATGGCACAGGACAGGACAAGGTTCAGATCTGTGGTTTATAAGGTTGCCGAGTGGAGTATGACTCGACAGCACATAACGAGAAATAAGTCACTTTATATCACATGGCCTTCCCCCACCATCCCAGATCAAAGCCATCTCCTCATGCTGGTCCACATACTGCTGATGGGTTAACCTCTCACATAGATGGCCCTGGTTACGTGTGCCCCCTTTTCTAAGGTGCACCACAAACACCGTGACTTCTGGACCACCCAGTCTAACACATAAGGCCTTCTATAAACTCAGCCTTGATATGCCCTCCTCTGGGCCACTGTTGGGAGTGCACTGTGCACCAGGCCCACCCCTGCACTGGGAGCACCACCTCCACACACCTGGCCCTTCTCCTCCCACACCGCAGGGATTCTCACACCTCACAGCCACGGGAGTTCCCAGGGACATCCACCTAGGTACCCCATCGCCTTCACAGGGAACACCCTGAGGGTAGACACTTAATCTGCACACCCACTGACCACTGACCCCACAGGTTATCCTGGGAGTGCTCCCTGAACCCTACATTCTTAGGTGTAGGGCCAGCAGGAAGTGAAATGGGCTCAGGCTCTGTTTTGCAAACAGGGATTTTGCTCTCTGACCTGTAACAGGAGAGCTGGGTGGCTGCTCAGCCTGGCCCAGCCCAGCCCCGGGGAAGGCCAGGAATGCTGGGCAGGAGGGCAGACAATGAGGCTGGAAAGGGAAACTGCTTCTGTGGCAGAGGTGAGCCCCAGCTGGGAGTGTGGCTTCCCCAGTCAGCAAGGAAGATGGCAGGATGAGGACAGAGTGGGTCTCCCTCTCCTCCGAGGCCCAGCGCGCACCTTTCCTTACCCCACACTGGGACTGTGCAGGCAGGAAGGGCAGCCAGGGTCCCACAGCACACACCAGGGAGCATCCCCTGCCCCGTCTCCATTCTCACATACCCTTCTGTGTGACCTCAGTCCTTCATGGATTTCCTCATGCCCGTGGTGAGAACATGTCTGCCCTGCCCACCTCACAGAATTGTTCTCAAATTGAATGCGCTAGGGAACATGACTAAAAAGAAGGTGCAGATACAAGGCACCTTCTCTCTCCTTGCCCCAGTAGCTTAGGCAATCAGTCGGGCCACCTGAGAGCCACACTATGATCACATGGGGTCTTGACTGTTGTCTGTGGTAAACACCATAACAGAGGTCCCTACTCTGCTGGCCTCATCCCTAGGGAACTGCATTGTTAACCTAAAGGTGGTGTCTCTCTGGCTGTTCTAATCCACTAGCTGCTCCTCAGGAGAAGTATGGACAATCTCGTCCCGTGTGATACCAGCTGCCGAAACCTGCTGGAGGTCGGCTCCAACTCCACAGCAATGAGGGGGCAAATGTGTGCTCTTTAGTTTGGCAAATGGGAAGATGGGGCTGTCTATGTTTGAGACCAAGGTGGAGTCGGTCTTGCTTCCTCAAGGAATTCTGAGCTGGAATTTAGGGTAGCTGGAAGGACTCTTACTCTGGTATTCAAAACGCCAATGAGAGCCCCAAGGTACACCAAAGGCAGTTTCTCACAGCCGCACTGTCCCTCTGGCTCTGAAAAATGCTCACCACGCACCACAGAGGACCAGCATCAGGGGAGGCGCATTCCAGAGGGGATGCTGAGGTCCCTGAGGTCTTCCTTCTGCTAATCCAGGCAACTATTTTCTGAATGTTTTCCCCAGTTCCCACCCACCTCTTAAGAACTCTCATCCTCCACAAAGAAAACTATGCAAATCCTTCCTTGAAGCTTTCAGACTTATTTGTTCTTAAAGTTGGATCTTCCTTTCAAAGGCAGCTCATCTTAGGATAGGAGATTTTCTTGGTATTCTGACCTTTCCTGGGTGCCCCCCCCCCCCCACTTTGTGGATGTACATCTTGGCAATCTGTTTCTGTGAAGATGTATGACCTTGGAAGACCTCTGCCCCCCCCCCCCGTCAATAGTCTACCTCCCACAAACACCACTAAGGGAGATTTTTGGGTCAGAATGTCCATTCCTCAAATATTTAAGGAGTTATATTTCTGCAACGGCTCAGCTGCACCGTCTCTTTAAGGAACTCGCACAGGGTCACATAAACTTCGGTGTAAGGATTAGAGCTTTTAGAGCTTTTTTTTTCATATGGCTTTTTGATTGGTTTGTTTTTATAGTTTTTGGTTTTTTTTTTCATTCTATCAATAGAATGACCCAGAGTCAGGTGAGGCAGATACGCAGGGAAGAGCAGAAGTGGAGATCAGAGGAGAGAGAGACAACTTGACTCCTACTGGTAGGTCAGGTGTCAAAGGTAAGCATAGATGGGCTCCTGGGGCACCTTGATCAGGGTCTCTCCACTCTGACATGGACACACATGCTTATCCCAGAAAACCAGGTCCAAAGAGCCTCCAGGACAAATGCCTTTTTATCCAAATCTCTATAGATATCTTCTCAAAACTCCTTATGCTCATTCCTCGAAGACTCTGCTAAACCTCAAACCCAGTAAGACCCCATTCCCAAAGTGAAGTCTGTCACACACCTTGAGTTCAGAGAACACCCCCCCACCCCCCGCCAACCTGGCTCACCCCTGTGCCCACCCGAGGCAGGCGTTCACCATGAACTAAGATGTTATCAGGTTGAGCAGACCCTCCTGTCACCTCGTTTACTGAAAGCTAACGTTATCGGAATGAGTTTGGATTTTATCAAATGTTTTCTTCTCTTCGCCTAATGAGGTCATTACTGGGGTCCAGGAAGCAGGAGGAGGGACTTCCCACTTACTCTGTGCTCTGGTAGACCCCCACTGAGATGTTGAGCCCCTCCAGCTGTTCCTTGAGCATCTGCAGGTCCGAGTTCACGAAGCTCAGCTCCAGTCGCACCTGTTCCCGCACCTTGTGGTTTGTGGCTGCTCTGTCAAGAGAAGGGGGATGAAGGGGTCCTCGGTCAGGCTTCACACACCCAGGTTAACACACCTCATCCCCAGCCCTGGCCCATGTGAGCCCCAGGTGTGGTCAGGTAAGTCATCTCCAAGATGCTGGGCATCTCTCCTGTCCCCCAACAATATACCAATGGCAGACATGAATCCTGAAAGTACAACAAACAAAGAGTCAGCCTCAAAAAGAGGACAGAGACCTGCTCCTGGTCACCTCTAAAAAACCACAAGTTATCCTTTTCAAAGAAAATGGGTGAGAATTGAGAAAAGGAAATACTTCTTAACTCATATTATAATGGACTATTATTACGGCATCACAAGGAAAGGAAGTAACAGGTCAGTAACCTTCATGAGCACACATACAAAAATTCTCAACAACAACTCAGCAACCTGAAGTCATATAAAAAGATTAAACACTATGGTCAAGTAGAATTTATCCCAGAAATAAAGTTAGTTGCCACTGAGTCAGAACCGACCCATAGCTGACCTTCCAGAAGGTTTTCAGAGGCAAGTAAATAACGGAGGAGCATTAGCCTTCTTTCTCCCGTGAAGCAGCTGGTGGATTCAAGCCACATGCCGTCAGGCTGGCAGTGGAGCTCCTTACCACTATATTAATAAAGAGCACACGCTGGCAATGGTCTCATTAAGGGGGGTGGGGGGAAGCATTTGATAAAATCCTAACTCATTTATAACTACTCTCAAGAAATTGGTGGAATTAAAGAGACTACGTTCAAAACCTGCAGAAAAGGGTGGGCAGGGAGAAAAGTGCGGCAATGAATGAATGGAAATCCAAAACCTCTGTAAATGTCTATTAAAATTAATAAAAAATTTAAAAAAACCTGCAGAAAGGACTCTCACATCATGGTTATGGCCAAGCACTGATTCCTGTTCCTCTTATAATTAGGAACCAGGCAAGGATGTCCTCTTCTGTCACCTCTAATCAACACTGTCTTGCAGGTCCAAAGCCAGGGACAATTAGGTAAACAGTGAATTTGAATGTATTCAAATTGACAGGAAGTAAAACTATTTTTATTCAGAAACATGGCTTTATCAGTAAAAAAAGCCCACAAACCCACGTACTAGAACTGGTTAACTTTTCCTGCTGTTGTTAGGTACCTTGGCGTCAGAACGGATTCACTGCTGACCCTCCAGCGGGTTTTCAGAGGCATTCCCAACTCAGAGGTGCTTGGCTTCTCAGCAGGAAAGTAAGAAATCTCCTCCCATGCAATTTACTGCCTCTGAAAACCTGCTCGAGGATCAGCTATAAGTCAGTTTTGATTCCACAATACCTATCAACAATAACAAGATAAATTTACTACTTCCAGTACTTATTTTGTGGATTCTGTGGGATTGTTTTACACATAGGATCATGTCTCTGGGAGTAAAAACCATTTTACTTCCCTTCAATCTGGATGCCTTTAAATTCACTATCTAATTGTCACTAGCTTACCTGGGTCCATATTAAAAACATTAAAAAGTAATAATCTTTAAATTAAGAAAACAATTCCACTCACAATGGCATAAAAAATAAAGTACTTAGAAATAAATCTAACAAAAGAAACACAAGCTATGTACATCAAAATGATATGTTATTATTGATATATAGGTGACAAGCATGAAATATTCCCATTTATAGACTGGAAGGCTCACTATACTTTCATCAAAATGCCAGTTGTTCTTAATTGATCTACAGATTTGACATAATCTCAATCCAAATCCCAGTAAATTTTTTAGTGGAAACCTATAAACGGATCCTAAAATGCGCTTTTCAATATGGCAGCACCCAGTGGCAGTATGAACTGTGAGGAGTTCGCCAACTTCCAGGAATTATTCAAGGTGATGAGGACACGAATTAAACACAACACGTCCAACAGCTTCCTTAGCAGGGAAATCAATACCAGCCAAACCTGTAAACAACTTTATGAGTCTTTGGTGGCAGCCCATGCCAGTAGGGACAGAGTCACAAAAATTGTATAGCCCAAACCTCAGCAGTAGTAAAAAACCTCCAAGAAGAGAGAGAAAAGAATTTGGACAATTTAACGTTATTAAAGCAACTTAAAAAGAACAGACAAAGTTGAAATGGATGCAATCAGAACTGAACGTTGAAGAAGTAGTAAATGACAGGAGCTGGAAGGTGAACGCTGCCAAATTCACTTCAAGCCTCCAAAGAATGAATAAGGAAGAGAGATATGTTTTTTTAAAGAACCAGATCATGTCATACGAGCTAACCATGACAGACATCAACGGGGTGGATTCTCAGGGGGATTTTTGAGGCTACAGTCTAAGACCTTTGGTTGATTTCAGCCCCAATCAGCCTAGACCTCAAATATAAATAATAATTCAGATAATTATGAAGATATCAACTGCTATTTTATACTGATTCTGTACAAAAGTTTTGTAACTATTAAAATAATTTTCTGAAAAAAAAAATGTATATGGAAATGTGAAGGCCCTAGAAAAGGAAAAGTCCTTTTGAAAAAGATAAACAATTTTGAAGGACCTAGGCTATCTGATTTCAAAACTTATTCTAAAGCCACAGTCATTAAGACTGTGGTATTGGCATAAGGACAGACCAAGGAACAGAATACAGTGCAAAAACAAGCCTTTGCAGTTATGGTCAATTGACTTTCTTTTCATTTTTTAATAGTGATTTGAAAGCTTACAAAGCAAACTGGTTTTCCATTCCACCATTTATACACATTTTGTTTTACAACATAATCACAATACCCACAATGCTGTCACACTCTTCCCACTTCTACTCTGTGAGTCTCCTTTTCATTAATCCTCCTAGGCACTCCCTGCTTTCTGAGCTTCCTCCTCAGGCAAATGCTGCTTGTTTGTCCTTCTATTCTAAGGAGTCAGTGCCTCCCTGGTGTTACTGGTGATTCTAAAAGCCTGTCTATGGTTTGACCAGAAGTTGAGTAAAGGTCACAACCCCTGGGTGTTCCATCAGTCTCTACTGGAATAATAAGCCTAGCTTTTATGACGGTTTTTTTAATTTTGTTTAACTTTTCCCTGACTCTAGACAGTGTCATCTACTGTGATCCCTTATAGAATAGTCAGCAGTGTTAAGCAGACACCAATCAGTTTTCTGGTTCAAGGTCATGGCAGCTGAGGCTGATGTGGTCCATTATTCCTTTGGACTAACCGTTTCTACACACCTTTGTTTTTCTACCCTCTTCTTTATTCTGGGCAAGGAGAGACCAAGAGTTGCCATCTTTGATGGTGGCTTACAAGCTTTTAAAACCCCAGTTATTAGTCAACAAAGCACGGTGCGGACCAAGGTCCTGGTGGATATGGTCAACTGATTTTCAACAAAAATATCAAGAACATTCAGCAGAGAGAATGTCTTTTCCACAAATGGTGCTGACACAACTGAATGAATACCCACAGGTATATCTGGGTGCCCAAGATCCAGGTTCAGAGATTTGAAAGTATGGTTCACATGACTCAGCACAGTTGAGCTCACTGGCTAAGACTTATAACAGTAAAAGAACACAAAGTGAAATGGGCAAATGGAAAGGCATAAGAGGCAATGTCCAGAAGGGATGAGGTGCAAGCTTCTCAGCATCCTCACCCACTGAACTCAAACACAACGTGCTTAGATCCTTCAGAAATGAACTGTAACAACTCATGAGAGACA
The DNA here is from genome assembly GCF_000299155.1 of Elephantulus edwardii. Lineage (NCBI taxonomy): Eukaryota > Metazoa > Chordata > Mammalia > Macroscelidea > Macroscelididae > Elephantulus > Elephantulus edwardii. The sequence goes on from NW_006399812.1 coordinate 14,957,017, forward strand.
CTTTCTATTAGGGGAAGATCATCAGAAACTGTTGTTAGGTGCCTTCGAACTGGTTCCAATTGATAGCAACTTTTACGGACAAAAGAATGAAATGCTATCTGGTCCTGCAACAGAGAATTCTTATTGTGTATGTTGAGTTGGAACCAATTCAAAACTGACCTGCCAACGGGTTTTCAGAGGCAGTAAAGCACACAGGAGGAGAAGGTCCATCTTTCTCCCATAGAGAAGCTGGTGGATTCAAACAGCATACCTTTGCATAGGTGGTGCAATTCCTTTCCACTAAGCTGCCAGAGTTCTCCTTTAGGAACTAGTAAGCAGGTGGCAAGAAGCTGCACTGCAATCTCAGAATCTAATAAGCAGGATTGTTCTCAAGTGCTGCACCCATAGGCACGTTCTGCCTAGAATGTTCCAAAATACCCCACTCCAGAAGGAAAGTACGCGTTCAGCATAAACCACATTGTCTGAACAATTTACACACAGATGCTGTTCTTTAAGCTGCTGTCCAGTTGGTCTCTAACTCTTCGTGACCCATGGACAACAGCATGAAATACTGCCTCATCTGTGCCATCCATGGCTGGGGGGGAGGGCTGATGTGATCCACACAGTTTTCATTAGCTGGTGTGTTTTTTTAAAGTTGTCACCAGGCCTTTCTTCCTAGTCTGTCTTAATCTAGAAGCTTCATTCAAACCTGTTCAATATCACAGCAGCATTTGTCCACGGAGCAAGAACTGAGCGTGAGTCTCCATTGTCTCACTTACCACACAGGGAACCATGCTCCATGACGTTCACTTAATGGTGAGAACTCTCCTGAAACCTACGTTTCCAGACACCAACCAAGAGGCAGCCTTGCAAGTAAACCTTTCCAGGAAGTTGCTGCTATTGTTGTGTACTGTCGAGTCGGAATCAACCCGGAGCTGACCCTCCAGCAGGTTTTCAGAGGCAGTTAACTGTATGAGAGGAGACTGTCCGTCTTTGTCCTGTGGAGCAGCTGGCGGATTCGAACCATGTACCTTTGGGTTAGCAGCTCAATTTCTTACCACTAAGTGATCAGAGCACCCTTTCCAGGAAGAATAGTCTGTTATTTTAGTAGGGTAACTCACTCCTACACAATAGCAAAAAAACTAAAACTCTGAACCTCAAACTTAAACTTAAAACTGCCTCAAAATGAACCAGAATTTAGTGCAAAAGCTGAGGTGGGAAAAAAGCAAACAATAAAGAAAGAAAGAAATGCCACCACTCTAAAACTTTTGGGAGAAAATATAGCAGAAACTCTTCATGACCTTGCATTGGGTAGAACATTCTTAGATAAATACCAAACGCACAATCCATAAAGAAACTGAGAAGCTGAACTTGGTCAAGTTTTAAAATGTCAGTGCTTCAGAAGATACCGTTAAAAAAAGGACAAGCCACAGTCCGATTAAAATAATAAAATATGAACAATTCTATTTTACTCACATAAAAAAGGACAAAAGAATTTTTTTTGCAATTCAACAATTTTAATAAAACTAGAATATGCACAGCATATGCAGTGGCATCAGCTAAACTAGCCCAACAAGCAACTACCAACACTCTAGAGACTTCAGGTTCACTCTTTCACACTCAAAACAAATCTCACTGCTGTCAAGTTAAAAGTGACTCCTAGCTGACCCTCCAGTGGGCTTCTGGAGGCTGTAAATCACATGAGAGGAGCCTGCCTATCCTCCCGTGGAGCCTGGGGGTGGATCTGAAGCCAGGAGGGTGCTGCCTCTGGGTTACCAGGGCAACTCCTTACAGATTTTATCACTGCAGCTCATGAGAAACATGAAACTGAAAATATGCGGCCAGGAAGACCTGCTCAGTGACATCACTGAACATGCAAGTCCCTGATTATGCCAAACCAACAAAGATAGTCACATGTTTGAAGGTGGCAAGGTGCCAGACATTCACTGGGGGGAAAAGACAACTAAATGAAACTCACTCAGCAAACATCTGAGAATGCAGATACTTCCCAATCAGTATTTTGAAGCGTTTGATTAATGTCTTAACACAAGCGTTAACACCACCTTGCCATGGTTTCGTCTCAAGTGGCTGATTTTGGTTTTTACTGATATCAGAAAGTAATGGCCACACTGCCAACAATGGATCTGCTCAATCTGACCAATATGATTTCATATTAAAAGCACCTACCCTGAAACGAGGGTACTGAAGAGCAATAGTGTCACTCTGGAGACTAAGATACGTCTGATACAGGCTATGATCTTTGCAATCACGTGTTATGCATCAGAGAGTTGGACAATGACTGAGGAGGAAAGAAGGAGAATTGATGCCTTTGAGCTGTGATGCTGGAGAAGAGTATTGAGGGTACCATGGAATGCCAAGAAAACAAACAGATTACTCCGGAGAGGATTAAACCAGGCTGCTCCTTGGAGGCAAGGATTCTGAGGCTTCGTCTGACATACTCTGGACATGTTGTAAGGAGGGAGAGGTCCTTGGAGAAGAACATCATGCTTGGGAGGGTGGAGGGATGGCGCAGAAGGGGAAGACCCTCTATGAGGTGGACTGATTCAGTGACTGGGGTAATTGGGATGGGTGTGTCAGAGGCAGTGAGATTGGCACAGGATAGAGCAGGGTTTAGGGCTGTTGTACATAGAGTCCATATGAGTCACAAAAGACTAGACGGCACATAACAACAACAATAACAACCCTGAAATGGATCATTTCACATATATGGTGATAGTCAATCCTCACGTGCCAGTTTTTTAATTGCTTGAACAGTTTTTAAACTGTTTTTTGGTCAAGTTTCTTTAATCTTTCAAAGAATAACTTTTAGGTTTATTAATATAAGTATTTGTCAAAATATTATATAAAACTAGCAGTAAAAAAGAAATAGAAATCTATCATGTAAATAGTTTTCTCCCCAATTATCACTCAAAAATGGGCAAAAAATTTAAACAGATATTTTACCAAGGAAAATATGAATCATTATTAAGCACATGAGAAGATGTTCAAGCAATATCAATAATCATTAAACTTGATTTTATTGGCACCAAGTCAAAACTAACTCAGCTTCGTTGTGTTCCCAAGGCTGTAAACAGCACAGGAGATTACCAACATTCTCCTTTGGCCCCACTAGTGGGTTCGAATCAATTCAAACCTCCCGAGATGCAGCTCATGGGTTAGTAATGAAACTCTCTATGGACTAGGCAGCCAGAACTTCCTCATTAGTCACTGTTACTGCTGTTGCTATGCACCATAGAGCTGGAACTGACTCACAGCTGATCCTCCAGCTGATTTTCAGAGGCAGTTAGTCACATGGGAGGAGACTGCTCACCCCTCTTCAGCAGAGCTGCTGGTGAACTCAACTCTAATGCTTCTGAGTAGGCAGCACAATTCCTTAACACTAAGCCATCAGAGCTCTCGTTAATCATTTAACAATACACATACATTAATGGGAAAAGGGAAATAGTGAGAATCTGAAACTAGAAGCCTCTACACAGCTGAATGTGAATGGAACAGCCCAATGGGAAAATGGTCTGAGAGGTGCTAAAAACATTTAAGACAAATTCAGTATAGTAAAAAAGAAAAAAAATTAGTAATCTCCACTGCCATTGGTCCATTCTTCTTCCTGAAGACCCTCCAGTAGGTTATCCCACCACAGGCTGGCAGGCTGCAAATCAGAACAGGAGAAGACTGCCTCATTATTCTCTAAGGCAGCAGCTAGTGGGTTTGAACTGCCAATCTCTTGATTAGCAGTCCAATATGTAATCTACTACACCACCAGGGCTTCTAGAAATCGACAAGAGAGAAAGTAAAGTATGTATGTAGTACTTATTAGCACAACTTAAAATTGTTGACAGGTAGAAACAATGTAAATAAATGTTCAATGGAAAAGAAAAATGTGGTCTATCCCAAGCAGGGAATGTTGTTGCTAGGTGCTGTTGCATCAAGTACAACTCACAGTGATGCCATGAACAAGAGACCTGAGCCCTGTCCTATCTCGTGCCATCCTCATCAACGCTGACACACTTGAGCCCACTGCTGCAGTCACTGTGTCAATCTCCATCACTGGGTGTCTTCCTCTCTTTCGCTGACCTTCCACTTTTCCAAGCATGATGTCCCTTTCCAAACAATAACCTCTCCTAGCAACATGCCCAAAATATGTGAGATGAAGCTCCATCACCGTTGCCTCCAAGGAGCAGGCTAGCTGCACTTTTTCAAGACATAGTAATCTGTTCTTTTGGTAATCCAGGGGACATTCAGTACTCTTCTCCAGTGGTATTCAGCAATACAAAGGAACGAACTTAACCCAAATTTTCAAGGAGAAGTTTATTATTTAAAGCTATAGATGCTTCCTTAACTTACACATTAGGAATCACCATAGAAATACAAGGAACAATAACCAGCAAGCACTGGGCCCTTCCACAACCCTTCTGTCAGCTTGTCGTACTGGGTTGGCTTTGCATGTTGCGGTGATGGTGGACAGGGCTTCCAGATTAAGACGGAAATTAGGCCACGGAATCTTTACAGATCACAACAGAACTCTGCCCAATTCAGCACTGGCAAATGAGGCCCCAAGCTGAAGGGCACTGAGAATATACAGTGACTGTACCAATGAACGCAGCCCACCAGCAATGGTGAGGACGACCCTGGAGCAGGTGCCACACTTGGTTCTGCTGTCCATGGTGTGTGGAAGCTGACTTGACAGCTCACAACACTGACCCCTTACAACAGGCTAAGTCTGGACCAAATATACCTCCCGTCAAGTCCTTGCTTCATCCCTTCAGAACTGCTACTAATGTGGCCTTCATTTTCCATGTGAGGAAACATGAGGGTCACCGGCCAGCCTACAAGACCGTGAGCATCTGAGCGCTGCCCTCTCCTCAGTGGTGGGATCCCCACATCTGACATCTGCTCGGGTTGCCATCTCCTGTCTACCTTTTGGACAAAAAAGTGTTCACAAGTGCATGAAGGTAGGGGGAGCTCTGGTGGCCTAGTGGCAAGAAGCTGCACTGCAATCCCAGAGGAACACGGTTCGAATCCACCAGATGCTCTGCTGGAGAAGGAGGCGCAATATCCTCCTGTACCAGTCAGATCTAATTTGACGGTACACGCACACAAAATTAAAAAAAAAAAACAAAAACCAAAAAACAAGTGCATGAAGGTACCCAAATCTATTCTGGGACAAAGCAAGAGAAGCAATTACAACTCCTAGGAGACTGCCTTCTCGCCTGCTCTTTAAGCCATTTCCTACAATGGCAGAAGAAATCACTTTTCCTGCCCCAGAATAGCCAGGGCATCAGGCCTTGGCCTGGGAGATACTTGGATCTCTGCATGCTGGCCAGAGGCCACTCAAGGGCATGCTCCACTCCACCACCCAGCGGCCAGTCACTAAACTTGGGTTGTTTGAATTTCCCACCCGCATGGACACCACGGGACAGGCTCGAGAGCTGTGGGTACAGAGAGATCACACCTTCCTCACTGGTACTCAACAAGTCTGACTGGCTGCCCAGAGGCCCCACTGGGTCAGTGCATTATATACCTGAACTGCCTATCACCTGGATTCCAGTGGGACCATGCCAGAGGACTCAGATCATGCAAGGTATGTCCTGCATCCATCACAGGACTATCCTACACACTGAATGTGACAGCTCTACACACAGCCTTCCATCCAACCACCTGCACATCCTCAGTGTAACATATCTGGAGACAGACCAGCCACAAGAAAGTCTGCTGTTCTCAGACTTGGCCTTGAACTTACCTATAGCAAACAGAGTTTCAAATATTTACTTTCTGGTCACCAAACTCAATCCATGACTTCCTGATCATGGCATACCTTTATTTCTACAAGGATGACCAAAAGTCACATTTTTGGTGGACCAAGTAAAGGTGATAGTCACTTACTATGCAGCTGAGAGCTGGACAATGAATAAGGATGACAGAAGAATTGACACCTTTGATCTCTGGTGTTGGGAGAGAGTGCTGAGTATCCTATAGACTGCCAAAATAACAAACAGATATGTCTTGGAGAAGCTGCAGTCAGAGTGCTCCTTGGAGGCATACAGATAACGAAGCTTCACCTCATGTACTTTGGGCATGTTGCTAGGAAAGGTTAATCCTTGGAGAGGGACATCATCCTTGGAAAAGTGGAGAAATAAGGGGAGCTCGGGTGGCCTAGTGACAAGAAGCTGCACTGCAATCCCAGAGGAACACGGTTCGAATCCACCAGATGCTCTGCCGGTGAAGGAGGCGCAATATCCTCCTGTACCAGTCAGATCTGATTTGACGGTACACACACACAAAATAATAATAAAAAAAAAAAATTTAAAAAAAAAAAAAGAAAAGTGGAGAAATAGAGAGAGGGAGACCCTCAACCATGGATGGACACAGTGACTGCAGCAATGGGCTTGAGTGTGGCTGAGATTGTGAGGATGGATCAAGTTCGGATCTGTTGTTCACCGGGTCACTGCGAGTCAAGTAAAAGTGAATGAGGCTGCAATTCACTTTGGGAAATGTCATGAGATAGGAATGTTGTGTGCATGGCTACACTTTATGCTAAAACTTATTTTAACATACTTTCACCATTTCTGCTTATTTATGTATGTGCATTTTATTTGCACGAGATAGTTACCTGAGGAGGAAAAAATACTGTAACAGAAGCTCAGTAAATTTCAGCTGATGGAAAAATACTTGTCATAGTTACAAAATGAGTGGGCCATGAAAAATCTCATCACCAAATAGAACATTCAGATTGCCAACCAACATATGAAGAAGTGCTCAAAATCATTAGCTTTTTAACAAAACAACAATGAAATATTTTACCTTGCAACAACAGCCAAGTTCAATAAGACAGCAAACAACCAATGCTGGCGAGGATGTGGAAAGATGGTAACTCTCATACATATGGGTGGGAATGTCAATTTTACACAGTGGGCGCAACTCACTATGGAAAGCAGTTCAATGCTTCCTTAGAAAACTGGGACTAAAAAGATCATTTGATCCAGCAATCTCACTAACTTGGTGTGTATCTCAAAGAAATAAGAGCTGCCATACAAACAGATGCAAATTTATGTTCACTGTAGCGTCATTTACAATAAAAAGAGGGACCCAAGTATCCACCCATGGACAAATGTACATGCTCCACTAAAAGACAAAAAAGAATTCCTGAAACACTGTAATACCATGGATACATCTAGTGAACAAACAGGTATGTCTTGCAAAAAGTGCAGTCAGAGTGTTCCTTGGAAGCAATGGCGGTGCAGCTTTGTCTCACATACTTTGGGCATCTTGCTAGGAGAGCCTATTCCTTGGAAAGAGCATCATTCTTGGAAAGATGGAGAGTCAGAAAAAACCAGGAAGACCCTCAACAAGATGGACTGACACAGTGACCACAATGGCTTCAAGGATCTCAGAATCAAAACAAAACAAAAAAAAAAAGAAAAGGATGTCAGAATCCTTGCCTCCAAGGAGCAGCCTGGCTTCGCCTTCTCCAGGATGGTTTTATATTGCTATATTACTTACAATAATGTATTATATTATTATTAATAAATAATAGTATTATAAGATACAATTCCTAATAATAAAAGAAAAGTTTAGGCCAAGAATCATTCTTGGATGGTTACCAAGGATGGGAAGAGAGGAAGAGATGAACAAAAATTAATTAACAGCTGAGTTGAGTGAAGAAGGCAACTGTAATGAATTGATTATATGAATCGACAGTAATCAATGTTATAAAACCAAACATGTATGTATGCCTATGCATCAGAGAACTGGACAAGGACTAAGGATGACAGAAGAATCGATACCTTTGAGTTGTGGTGCTGGAGAAGAGTACTGAATACACTATGGACTGCTATGAGAACAAACAAACTGGTTTGTCCTGGAGAGGGTGAAAACAAGAGGCTCCTTGGAAGCAAGGTGACTGCAAAGACCATGGCCTGTATCGGGCACACCTTAGTCTCCAGAATGACATCATAGCTCTACAGTACTCTGGAGAGGTCTCTGACAGCAGACTTTGCCAATGCAATACATCTTTTAATTTCCTTTTGGAGATTTTGGAGCTCTGACTGACATATTTTGGGCATGCTACAAAAGGGACTAGTCCTTAAAGAGGGACATCATGCTTGGGAGGGTGGAAAGTCGGCACAGAAGAGGAAGACCCTGCATGAGATGAATTGACTCAGTGACTAGGGTAATGGAGGTAGGTGTGTCAGAGACAGTAAAATTAGATCAGGACAGGGTTCAGAGCTGTTGTACATAGGGTCGCCATGAGTCCGAGGCAACTGGAAAGCATGTAACAACATGAATGACTGCATGAAGTTGTAATAGCAATGTTATAAAACAAACTGTGTGAAAGATCAAATGAAAAGTCAATCTGATTTGCAAAGTTTCCCTCAAGTAAAAAGACAAGAGACCCTCAAGGCGACCTTCTACACCTGCAGGAAGACCTTCAAACAGCAGCATACCTTTGGTGGGGACGGGAATGTGGGAGGGGGACCCCTTCCTGCCACAGGCCCCGAGTTCTCTCCCACCCAAGTCTGGCTCAACTACTCTGGAGAGGAGCTAGTAATCCAGGACCCAGTGCAGTGATGGGAGCGGGCCGGGGTTGCTGGAAACGAAGGACGCTGAGTTTATCCTGCTATGCAAACGTACAGGCTAGCCATGAGTGAACACCCAAGGCCTGGGTCTAAAGGCCCCTAACCCGAAACCATGCCAAACTTGGGCTTCAGCCTCTCCTTAGGGGTCCCTTGGCCCCTCCTGGGTGGGGGTCTGACAGCTACATGTAGCCCTGCTTGCCACCCTGTGGTCAGCCCCAGCGACCCCCAATGGGAAGGCCTGTTTAAGGAGCATGGGCTTTTGAAGTTGTGAGGTTTGGACCCTGGATGTTGGCTTAGAAGGGGGCATTGATGGCAGGTGAATCCCTTGCGGGGTCAGCTCTTGTCATTTTGTACCAGAACTCTTACTGATCAGAATGGTCACCCACAATCCCTACAATCCCTATACTTCCCTACACTTTCCTGGGGGACCCACTGGGGCCTGGCCAGCATCCCAGGAACCAGTTGTTTGTCACTGTTTACTGTACCCCAGGCAGGAAGATACAGCCAGGGGTTAGGATTGCCAATGTTTACAACCTTGACTTGTCAACCAGGGAAGAGTTTATATGATCATATTTTTATACACACAAGACAAATACAAACACACAACATATAAACACACAGAAATATACATAGAAAACAAACAAACAAAAAAATAAGAGGAAAACACCTGGCAGAGTAAAGACAACTAGGCAGGAGGGTGGCTAATTTTGAGCAGTAGAGTGGGTCCAACTCAAACAGAAAAATTGAGATTCTAATCCCCTGCCCCAACCCTGCCTCCAAATAATGCCAACTTCTCATTTTCTACATATTGATTGGCCTTATCTCTCCACTCCAGACTTGGCAACAATTTAGAATTTGCAACAAATCAATTAGCTGTTCCCTGGATGTGAACTTCTTTGTGTGGGTCACTCTAGAAAAGGTTGGTGGCCACCTCAACCTTGAGGTTCATTTATGCAATGCTGACCTTTGGGTACAAACAGAGCTCTAAAATTACCCCTAGAGTTTGAGCTGTGTTTCTGATGCAGGTATTGACTTCTCACAGATCCCCTGGGGGAGAGAGTAGACAGAGGCTGCTTCTCAAGTAAGGCCTCCCAAATCAACATGGTAGGTGTCTGAACAGACTAGGCCCAACTGGCCAAGTCAGGGATTAAGACTGGAGCCTTGGTCTTTGATATTGGTGGTCTGCACCTGGAGGCCTTTCTGCGTGAACATGACTTTCCTCAGCTTTAACTTGAGGTCTGTGTAGTAAACCGAGGAGGAGACATAAAGGCATTTCAGACCTTTCCGTCCAGAGTCTGTCTTCTCGTTTGCCCAGGCTCTCCCTCGGGCTGGCCCACTACACAAGAGCCCTTGCATTTCTGCATGAAGAACACTGCAAAAGTCAAGAATATACAGCAGTCTCACTGAGTGACCCAGCCGCCAGGAAGCAGCAGGGGAAGGCAGGCCAGAGTCCACTATTCCCTATAACCACCAAGCACACGCACATACACTTTCCTTTAATTAAGGGCCTCTGAGAACTTTCCACCACAGGAAGTCCCGTGTGACCATGGCTTCTCTACTTTAAGCTGAAAACTTGACATGTTTACGTTTCAGCTTAAAATGTGTGTGAATTTTGCATTCTGACTCATTTGTCCATCTGTTTTACTAGAATCATTTTCCTCCCCAAATCTTTTCTTAAAACTGTCGATCTAGGAACAGGCACATTGATTACTCGGCTTGGAGCAGCTTCAGAAGCCCGCAGACCTAATTGGAGGAGCTTGGCCTTAATCCACCTGACTCCAAATCCTACTCGTCCTGGGATTCAGGGCACTAGGGTGAATACTATGTGTGCTCTCAGGTTGCCACCAGGTGAGGCAGGAGATATGCCTGTCTGGTGGGACATTTGACCCCAGACCATCTCTTGGGACAAAATGGTAAGCACCTTGGAGTTAGAGGCAACCTCAAAGAGGGGCTCCACTGCACAAGCTCATGCTAGCCCCCTCAGAACCAATGATGTGAGCAGTCAGTAACCTCCAGTCACTCGTTACAGACCAGGGCTGTCCTCTGACCCAGACTCCACACACTGTGTAGTCCACAGCCAGTGGTATTCACACACACTGCTCTCAGGGTGTAACCTTTTTCCTCTTAAACACATACCAATGTTCAAAAATGCAACAATCTGAAGATTTAAAAGTGGCCCTATCTTTCAAAAGGGGAAGAATAAGGAGAGAAGGGGGCAGAAAAAGGGGAAAGAGGGGATCATTGGGATAGCAGAGGTGAGAAGGTAGGTGGGGGTGAAGGCATATGAAGAATTCAAGGGGGACTTGAAAATATAGGGCAATAATAGGTATTGGCCAACAGCAATTAATTATATAAAACATAATGTACATAAATGATTGTATAAAGTACAATGTATATGTACGAAACACAATGCATAGGAATGGTTGTATGCAAACCAATGAAAATATTATAAGGGGGAAAAGTGTCCTATTCATAATTTTTCTACGAAAAAATCAGATCTGGGAGCTCTGGACCTACCCTCCTGGAAGCAAGTTACAGCTGCCCCCCGCATGGGGGATGCATGTACCACTACTCTCTACTGTCTCTCTTAATTCCAGTCCCCTTCACCCACTTCCGTGCTTCCCTGTGTCCTGTAAGCCTCAGAGTGGACCATGTCTGATCTATGTGCACACCTACAAGGACAAAGGGGGAACTTGAAGTACAGAGCGAGTTAGTTAAAATCTATACGACAACTTACTTTATTTTCTTTTTTTGAAGGTAAAATAGTAAAGATAGATTTTTAGAAAGTAAGGAAATACAGAGGACAGTGCAACTTACTTTAAAATTCACAAAGGCATGTCAGTTTCAGAAAAATATTCCTAAAAATTCAGGGCTTGGAGCTCTTCTTGAGGGAGGGTAGGAGGCTCCTATCTGAGCCAAAAAGGATCAGGTTATTAAAAGTGTCTGATAGTTTTCTAATCAAACTGTAGCAAGCTTAGAAGGAGACTCTCAGAGATGCAAAACTTGGTTCTCTATAGTGCTGCCTCATCATAAGACCCTGGTGCCAGTGGCAGTAAAGACTGGGACCCTCACTTCCAATCCAGCATTTTCTAGGACACTTTCCCCAAAGGCCTCTGCTCACAGTTCCAACTGCTCCACCTTCCCCACGGGGCCTTCAGTGGAGCCTAAAGACACAACCGTTTCTGTTGTCGTCATGTACTGTCAAGTCAGCTGACTCATCGCTGACCCTCCAGCAGACTTTCAGAAGTAGCTGATGGATCTGAACTACATGCCTATGGGTTGAGAGTGCAGCTCTCTATCCACTAGGTCACCACAGACACAATAGCAGGGCCCAGTTTATAACTGAAACCAATCTTTCCCCACAGGGAAGAGAGCCACCTAACTGCCTCCGGGGGACATCTGTGAGGCCTGGGCTCCACACATGCCCTACTTGTTTTCGGGAAACCGTTGGTGCCAGTTGATCCAGATTAATAAATACTTTAGGGTTTCCTCTGACAACATTCTCCAGAGAGGGGCACTTTGAACTTTAGGTTGCTGAGAGAATCATTAACAACCCTACCTCACCCCACCCCTATCCCTGCCAGCTCAACAAACACCAACTGGACAAAGAGCTTGAGCCCGGCCAGAGAGTCAGAGGCTGTTAGCTGGTGTCGTTAACAGAGCAAAACTACATAGTCCCAGTTTCTGCCCCAGAAGCTTCAAGTCCCCTCCTCAGAAAGGCCTCGCTGACCACCCCCTCTCAAAGACTGCTATCCCGTCAACCACTATCTTGTTTCCCTAGTTCCTGTCACTCTAGGAAAGGTACATTTTCTGACTCGACCTCAATTGTCTGTCGATACTGGAGTGCCCCATGACTTTCAGCACCAAGAGAGCAGGGCCTCCTCTGTATTTTCCGTAGCTTTACTATCCCCTGCACCTCAAACACTGCATGCCTCTTAGGAGGTGCTTCACAAACCCACATGCTGGGAGGATGAGCAGGCAAATCAATTGGAGCCCACGCGTGGAGACAGAGCCTCCGGGCTGCCGCCTGCCCCCTCAGCCACAGCGGGGCTGGCAAAGTGTCAACCAGAACTCCTGGCCACAAAACACACACAACTCAGAGAACACGCCTGGAGCCTTTCCAGCTCCAAGACTCAGCGCCTCCCAAATCAGGCCATCTCCCCCACGTAATGCTGACTGCCCACAATCCACTGTGCTCTGGACAGTGGATGACACTCAGTTACAGGGACACTCAGAGATACTTTAAAACGCTACAGTATTTTCCCAGTCTCTACCAGGACCCAATCTCCCTTCTGCTTAGTTACAACAGTATCTGGAGAAGAGGTTCCTGGTGCCTTCCCTCTGGGGTCTCGGTGTCCTCTGCCATTCCAGCAGCCACCAACACAGGTGGGAGCAGCCTGCTGGTGCTGACAGAGGGGCAGATTTAGAAAGCTCTAGTCTACTCTTCTCTATACTTCTGCGTGTTTTACAGTAAGAAGGTCTAAAAGCCAGACACAAGCTAAGGAAAGAACATTCAAATACTGAAGGGACTAAACTGAAACGTCAAGTCACCTCCATCCCCACCCCTTGTCCTGTCCCAAGAGCTGTGGCTGACACCTTTCTCTGTCCTTTGGGAAATCTTGTGCACAGACACACACACATGCACAAGCCCATATCACACAGGGTACACCTACTGTCCCTTTCTCATTCCCATCTAGCACCTTCCAACCCTTTCCTAAGCAACAAATGCAAACCAATCAGAAACGAACTGACCTAAAACAACTATGAGGTATCATCTCACCCCAGTCAAAATAGCAAAATTTAACAGAACAGCAAGCAACAAATGCTGGCGAGGTTGTGGAGAAACTGGAACCCTTATTCACTGTTGGTGGGAGTGTAAAATGGTGCAACCCCTGTGGAAAGCAGTATGGCGCTTTCTCAAAAAATTGCAAATAGAGATACCATTTGACCCAGCAATACCACTACTGGGAATATACCCAGAAGAGACCATAACTGACACAGATATATGCACATCCATGTTTATTGCAGCTTTGTTCACAATAGCAAGGAGTTGGAAACAACCTAAGTGCCCATCAAAAAACGAATGGCTAGAGAAGCTGTGGTATAGTCACACAATGGAATACTATGCTGCATTAAAAAACAAGGAACTCATGCAATATTACTCAAAATGGTTGACTCTGGAGAACATTATGCTGAGTGAAATGTCCCAGTCACAAAGGGACAAATATTGCATGGTGCCACTGTTGTAGAATGGGACTGTCCTTGGGGTTGGGGAGAGACTGAGTAAGATGGGTTCAATAATGTATGCTGCTCTGAAACAGAGAAGGGAGAAAACTGTTTAAAAGAGATATGTGATTAGGTATTTCTGTCATGACAGGAGTCTAGAGCAATGGCTACATGGTGGAGTGGACCTGGGGGAGGGTTTGTAAAATAATGAAAGAATCTTTTCTTTTACTTTTCCAAGAGGGTAATGTCTGGTGGGGGGGAGCCTTGGGAGGGGACAAATCTACAACAATGAATGAATGGAAATCCAAAGCCTCTGTAAATTTTCACTGAAATTAATAACATTTAAATTTAAAAAAAAGAATTAAGTTAGAGTAAGGATGGCAATGGAACCACCTTACCTCTGTAACTTGATTTGTGCCACTATTAGAACCTCTACTCAGAATATTATTGCTTTTCAATTTTTGACTCATGCACTTTTAACTTGTTAGTTAAATTTGTATCTTCTAGGCTGCAACACCTCCATGATACATCTTCAAGGATATGAAAATGTATGGCTAAGCACAATTGATAACAGTGCATCTAAATTCCAAAATCAATCTCCATAATAGTCTATGTGTTTCCTACTGCCAAGGGGGCCCTTTAGAGTAGTGAGAGAAGACATTCACCCTGAAACCCACAGCGTCCCTTCTCAGCAGGAAGTAGCTAAGAGAATACGCCATCCCCTTTTCCTTATGAATCAGGGTGAAGTCTCTCTCAGGGAAGAGTGATAGGGAATGGCAAGGGACACACTGACAAAGGAGATTAATCAGAACTGGCTTTGACAAGCACTGTGGCAATTGGACAATTAAAACAGACATGGGGGGAAAGAAGAATGAACTGGGGATGAGGGTGGAGAAAACAGTGCAACAATAAATGAATGAAAACCCAAAATCTCTGTAAATGTTCATTAAAACTAGTAAAATTTAGTAAAAAATAAAAAAAAGAAATGAACTGACCCAAAGTCAACAATCAGAAGTCCCTCTCCCGGCATGTCTTTATCAAAGGCTCTCCAGGCTGGCCTGCTCAGAGGAGTGGCCATTTGGGTGAGCCAGCAGAGTCTTGGAGCTCTTTCACAAACACTTGGTTTGGCATTATCTGTTTTTCCCAACCACCCCCTGAGCAGTTCTGGGATCCCCCAGTCTTCCAAAGACAAGGCTGGCACTAGAAGCATCTGCCCCCCAACAACTAGAACGCCAAGGGGACCTGCGAGAGTCTCCAGACCCTTGCTGGCTAAAAGACAATGGAGTGTGGCTTCCAGACCCCTGGGAGAGCTCCTCATGCTCCCATGGCTAAGCCATCCAGGGAGCAGGCATGGTGACCACCTCGGTCACACAAGGGATGTGGGGCTGGGAAGAGTTTGCTCTAGAACTGTGAAGGATCTGCACTTCCTGTAAACAAAGGAAAACTGCGCAAGTTATCTCTTACTGCTCTTAGTAGGGGGTGAGGTGGATGGAAGTGGGCGTTCACAGCCCCACCAGCAAGAGTTAAGGCTCCACCGAGCCCTGCACTTGCTTGGTCACTAGTTTGCCACTGAAGTACAATGATGAGTGCCCAAAAATTACAGAGCTGGACGCTGCACCCCTCTCGTCAGAAAGGCGGGCGTGACCTTAAAAAGGTGCTGTCCCAATTGCTAGAACCCCAACACGATGGCCCCGAGTCACTCTTCCAACCTGGAACAAAACTCATCCCAGTGGTTCAACTCATGGCCAAGCTACAGACAGGCCTGTGGTGGCGTAGTGGACAGGGAGCTGCGGCGCTCACCAAAACGTGGTGCCTCTCTGTCGTGGCTCATTGAGATGAAGGCTGACGATCTCTTCCCTGATTTCCACTCTCTGAGACCCACCGGAGGGTCGCTATGAGTCACAACTGCCTTGAGGACAGTGAGGGGGGTTTTAGTTTTAACATGAGAGTTAACTAAGCACTTAAGGACAAAAGCACAGATCTGCCTTGGGATAAAGCCCAGGAGGGGGAGGATGAATGGACACGGAAAGGAAATCACAAAGAGGAAGCAGGAAGAGTTCAATCATACTATAGATGTTGTCATTAAAGTTCTAAAATAAAAAGTGTACAAATGGTGGACTAGAAAACCAATTTGCCTTGCAAACTTTCACTTAAAATCACAATTTTAATTTTTTTCCCCTTTTTGAAAAAGGCCCCATCCCTTTCTTGTCTTTAGATATTCTACATTTACCCAGCAGCACCAGGCACAGCGCTGGGCAGGAGACAGAACAGACTAGGCCCACAAAAAAAGCAGGAAAAACAAGCATAAAGGAGAACTCAAAGGTCCATGTTCACTCCTGAGGAACAGTCTCTGTGGTACGGACTGGACTTCCAGCTGGGGCCCGCTGCCGTACTGGCCCCCACACCACCCTGCTACCTAACACACTGGCAGTGTGGATAAAACCTAAACAAGACTTTAACCTAATCAAGCTTGAGGCGCAAATGTTCTACTCCTGGCATCAGAAATGAGGGAAAAGCCTAAACTTAAACTGAGAGGCAGAATAGCAGCTAGGCCGGCCAGGGCGTTTAGAGAACAAGTAGACAGGTCTGAGGGGGTGAGGGGTAGGGGTGGGGTGAAGACACCTACTTGAGAAGGTTTTCTGCTCCGGTTCTCATTCGAACAGCCTTCAGGATCTGCTGGTTTAAGGCGGCCCTCTGATTCTGCAGTTTGCTGCGGCCAGTTTGAGCAAGGGGGTTACAACCCTAAGGGAAAAAATGAAAGAAGCTCCTTCAGAAATCAGTCCCAAAGGACAATGTCTGATACAACAGAAAACATAACTGTTTTAACGTAAAAAGAACTAAGGATCTCTGAAATAAAAATAACATCAATACAGGGAGGGAGAAACGAGGAGGGAGATAGAAAACACTGAATAAAGGAAAAGCCAACCTTTCTGTAAACTTCTGTTAAAAGTACAGTAATTCTAAAAAGGTAGTCAATGGAGAAGATGTACAAATATGGAAGAGCATAAAGAACAAAGTAAAACATCAGTCATAACACAATCCCAACACGTTCACTGTCTCTGTCCTCTATTTGACAATCAGTAGCAGCATCCCCAGGCCCAGCTTCCTGTCCAGAGATTCACTGGAAGGCCTCCAGCTGGCCATGGCTAAGATTTATATGGACACGTACAGAGCCGAGTCATGAGAGCGAGACACAGGCCAGCTCTGGAGGACCCCACACCCAGGCTTTCTCATGCTCTTTCCTTGAGGAATCACACACTCTTCTCTCAGCAGCAAAAATGCAATGTGTGTGTGATGTCTCTGCCTTGGTTAGTCCATTAGAGAATCAGTACTTGAAGGTGTTTTGGTTGGGAGATTTTTAACTTGGTGGCTAGTTACAAAGGGAGGGGGGCTCTGGTGGCAAGACCCATAGAGAGCTCCACTGCTAACCCAAAACTGTATGGCTGGTGGTTCGAACCCAAAAGCAGAGAGACAGGCAATCTCCTCCAAGTGAGATTTACAGCTTCTGGAAACTCACTGGAAGGTCAGTTTTGAGAGACTGACTCGCTGGCACGTTAAGTGTGAGGGTGTTTTTTTTTAAGTTAGGCAGGCATCCTCACCAAAATTCCAGCCTCCCAGAAGTAAAGCAGGTTTTCCGCAGAAGCCACTTGGTTTGCACAATCAGTCTGAGAAGGTGAACCACTGTTGTCAGCCAGGATATGGTGGGAACCTTCCAAGAGCCAAGTTCCCAGATGTCAGGCAAGGGCCAGCCTTCCTTGCAAGCTACGCAGTTGGTGGTGCCTTTGGGTCAGCCTCAAGTCATAGAGACCTATGTCCCACAGAACCAAACCTAGCTCTGTCCTGTGCCATCTTCATAACCTCCACTGTGCTCTGCTGACCCTTATTGGCACAGTGGCCCGGGGTCTATCACTTTTTCCCCCCAATTACTACTTTATCAGGAAAATGCCCTTTATTATTAAATATTCCTCAAAACCCTAATTTTAATGACTGCCATTTTCAGAATCCAGCACTTCCCTGTTGATGGATGTTAAGACTATTTCTAAGTATATAATAACAGGATATACATTTATGAACAGAATTCTTCCTAATCTTGAATCTCTTCCTTGATGTGTATCTCTCAAGCAGCTCAGGTGGCCTAATCAGGAGTCAGGAGCTGCGCTGTCAACCCAAAGGTCAGAATCACCAGATGCTCCAAGAAAGCAAGACGGGCATCTCCTCGCCATGTGATCTGCGGCCTCAGAAAACCCGCCGGATGTTTAGCTGAGTCAGTTCTGACGTGAACACATGTTAACACAACACTGCACTGGAGTAACCAGCTTCCCGGGAGCCCTACCGTATTCCACCTCCCTCACCATCACTACATGCAAGTCCGCTTCTTCCTTTCTTTTCTTAAATAATAACTTATGGAGATATAATCCACATTGCATTAGATCCACCTTTAAAAATATACAATTCAACAGGCTTTGGTACATTTAGAGCTGTACAGCCAGCATCACTTTCTGACACCAGAATATCTCCATCCCTTAACAAAGAATTCTCTTATGTGTCACTCTCCTTTCCCCCATGCTCCTGACCCCTGGAAAATCCACTTTCTGCGTCTATTAATTAGCCTATTCTGGACATGTCATATATCAACGGAACTATGTATGTGGTATTCTGTGATGGGTTTCACTTAGCAGAAACTCTCAAAGTTCACCCAAGCTAAAGCTTGTATTAATTATTTCATCACTTTTTATCACGAAAGAATATGCCATTTGTAGATGAACCACATTTTGTTTATCAGTTCATCAGCTGATGGGCAGCTGGTGTTTATACTTCGTGGCTACTATGAATAATGCTGCTACACACACTGTGTACCAGTCTCTGTGTGGACATATGTGCTCATTTCTCTTGGGTATATACACCTTGGAGTAGAATTGCTGATCGTATTGTTAACTCTAGGGCGCTCTTGTGGTTCACTGGCTAAGGACTGGGTGGTTCAAACCCCTTCATGCTCTAAATGAGCACAATGCACCTCGCAATCTGCTCCTGTTGAGACTGTTGTTGTTGTTAGCACTGTCAAGTCAGTTTCTACTCACAGGACAACACCCTGCTCAGTCCTGTGTCACCCTCACCATCAAAGCTCTAGCTGAGCCTCCTGTAGCCACTGTGTCAATCCAATTCCATGAGGGTCTTTATCCTCAATTACTTTGTACTTGACCAAGCACGATGTCCATCTCCAAGCACTGGTCCCTACAGACAGCATGTCCGAGGGACATGAGAAAAAAAGCTCGCTTACATCCTCCCTTCGAAGGAGCATTGTTGCTGGACTTCCTCTAAGGCAAATGTGCTCATTTTTCTGGCAGTCTGTGGTATTTTCTATATTCTTTGCCAACACCGTAATTCAAAGGAATCAAATTCTTTGTTCTTCCTTAATCATCGTCCAGCTTTCCCATGAACATGAGACTAGATTTTCAGGCACATTCCTGTCCTCAAACATCTTTGCTTTTTAACACTTTTGGGAGGTTTTTCGTAGCACATTTGCCCAATGAATTACATCTTTTATCTCCTGGCCACAGTGTCGATTGTGGTTCCATGTAAAATTAAATCCACTGTTTTCTCCACTGATCACCATCGTGTGAAGACTACCGACTAGGAAACCAATGGGGCAGTTCTGTTCTGTCCTATGGGGTCACTAGGACTCAATTTACAGCCTCTAAAAACCTGCTGGAGGGTCAGTTCTGAGTCAGTTTCAATAGGACGGCAATGAATGAGTGAACTGTGTATGTATAGACATCCTATTCTTCAATTTCTATTTTTAAACACTTCCTCATGTATCACTTGCATGCCTTTTTCAGTTAATTGTCCACATTCCACACCATTATTTCCTAGGCTTTCAGAAGATGATGATGTTTCATTCTGAGACATTCAGTATCAAAAAAAAGGGAGGTTTTGTATAATCTCCTGGTGCTTTTCCCATCCACAGGCAGGCAGAGGTCCTGGAATCTGAGTTAGGGCTGCGTTCCTCATCTCCGCTTATCTTTGGGTCCTGCCCTCTGACGAGGCTGTGGCTACTCCCTGGGAGGGGCAGCGTGGACAGTATGACGTGAGGGTGCCCCAGCTCTCTAGCTGCGTCACTGTCGTCTCAGCTCACTGCACACCTAGCCTCCCCTACCTCCCCCAAAGCCATCCCCCCAAGTCTTGATCCTGGAAGTGGGTTATCGCTACAGCCCCAACCTCCTCAAGCTCCGTTATCAGGACCTTTGGACTAGTACGGGTAAGCAGCATTTCTCCTTCCAGAAAGATTTCTCATTCTCAGCCCCTGACAATGGAATCGTTGCCAACACAGTCCCCGCCTTAACATTCCTTCCCAGTTTCATAGGGACACTTACTCTCAAATTGAAACTGCACATAAATTCATAACCTGAGTTGGAATGAGTCTTAAAGTTAAGATCTCTTACACATCAGTAAATTTTCTCCGATTATTTTTTTTAAATCAGAAAACTAATTCTGGTGGCATTTTTTCCCTTAATGTATCATAAAACTATGCTTAATATTAAGCTAATGTAATATGTAAGGAGCCCTGTGGGTTTTGTATATTGTAGGTTGAACCCATCAGTTACCAGGTGGGAGAAAGATGGGCAGTCTCTAACCCGTCAAGACTTCCAGCCTCAGAAACTCAACAGAGGTCCACTCGGACTCAGAACCAATTCAACAGCATTCAACAGCACTGAGTTAATTTAATGTTTAAGCACTAAACCATCTCCTTTCGATCTTCTAAACAATAATGATAGCGTTTTGTTGTTGTTAGGTGCCAGCAAATCAACTGCAACTGAACATGAAAAACCAATCTGAACCCTGTCCTATCCTGTGCCATTCTCATCATCTCTGACACTCTTGAGCCCACTGCTGCAGTCACTGTATCAATCCACTTGGTTGAAAGTCTCCCTCTCTTTCATCGACCCTCCACCTTTCCAAGCATAATGTCCCTCTCTAAGGAATAGCTTTTTCTGGCAACATGTCCAAAGTGTGTGAGACGAAACTTTGTCATCTTTGCCTCCAAGAAGCACTCCGGCTTCACTTTTCTCCAAGACATAACCGTTTGTTCTTCTCCCAATCCGTGAAATAGTCAGTACTCTTCTCCAACACCATAGCTCAAAGGTGCCAATTCATCTGCCATCTTCATTCAGCTGCATGGAAGTGAAAAGACCATGGCCTGAATTATGTCTTCAAACTGACATGAAAGGGTGGTTTAATTTGATACAAAATTCCATGATTCACCAATGCTGTTTTATTTTACCAGAAAACTTTCCCAGTAAATGCTTTTGTGTGAGTTCTCAGAGCTAAGATATGCAGCCATTCCAGCTCACTGGTAAGAACTTTTCCTGCTCCCAGGTTTTACCCAACTTGTTGCTGGCTGGGAATGGCTACACCCTAACCAGCCCACAGATGTGGGGTCAGGTTTCTAGATAAGGTGCAGGAATGCTCAGGATTAGATTAGCCTGAGTAATTAGACCCAAAATTACATTAGTTCTTACTGACAGGTAAGAATGCCAAGTCCCACTGAAAGCACCACAAATGCTGGAGAGCTGTGTGGAAATTTCCCTGATCCCTGAGCCACGAATCTGGTGAACTGGTCAGCCAGAAAGACTCCCTGACACCAGCAGGGGCCGTTAGCTACGCAGCAGCCCCTACCAGGGTTCCTCAACTGAGGAGGTCCGCTCCTTAGTTCTCCCTGACTCGTCTAATAACAAGGGCTAACCCTGAGGTATGCCTGATTCAACTCATGCTGTTTTCAGTTGTTTCATATGCATCTGAAAATCAGGCATTAATAAGGATAACTGAATTGATACCTCTGGGTTGTGGTATTGTATAAGAGTACAGATAATCCCATAGAGAAAGTGCAACCAGGGTGCTCCCTGCAGACAAGGATGGTGAAACTTTGTCTCATATTGTTAAGAGAGGCCAGTCCTTAGAAAAAGACATCATACGTGAAGGATGGAGGATAAGCATAAAGACCCTCAGGGTCGTGAATTGATATGGTAACTGTAACAACAGATTCAAGTATATCAGAGATGGTGAGGATGGCACAGGACAGGCCAGGATTCAGATTCATCATTCGTAGGGTCGCTATGAGTCCAACTGACTTGAGGGCAAAACAACAGCCTTGACTCGGAACCAGCAGGAACCACTTTCCTAGAAACAGAGTTACACTAGAAGGAGCCAGAGTTGAGAAACTGAATCCTGGTAACATCACTTGAGCCTAAATCAAGCCAGAGCTGAAATCACTTCTCTGGACTTCTTAGTTGCTTTAAGAATCAGTGCCTTCTCTTTTGACTGGTCTATCTTTTAAATTTCAGTACAATTCCAAAGAAATTATACATACAAAGAAATATGTACTATCAATTGCTGGAAACGTTATAAAATGGTGCAGCTCCTACGGAGAACAGTTTAGTGGTTCCTTAAACAGTTAAACAGAATGAAAATCTGACCCAGCAGGTCCACTCCTACATGCCCAGGAATGCACACTTGCATTATTTGCAACAGCCGAAAGGTAGAAACAACCTGAATGTCCATCAGCTGCTGAAGGGATAACTTAAAGGTGATATATACTCATTGCTATTAGAATCAAGTTCTACACCGAGTTTCTGAGGCTATTGCCCATCTTTTTCCTGCAGAGGGGCTAGTGAATTTGAACCACCAGAGAGGCATGACCTTTGAGTTAGCCGCGAAACTCCCGGAGTTACAGTCATAAAATGAAAGAAGTTCTGATATGTGCTATCATATAGATGAAATTGGCAAACACCATGCTGAGTGAAAGACATCAGACTCAAAGATGCTTAAGAGCAGGACTCTGAAAACCCTACGTACAACAGAACACACATAGACTAATAGGGCAACGGAGGGAAGCAGAGCTTTCAAGTATGGAAATACAAAGGAAGAGGAACAGCTAT
The DNA here is from genome assembly GCF_000299155.1 of Elephantulus edwardii. Lineage (NCBI taxonomy): Eukaryota > Metazoa > Chordata > Mammalia > Macroscelidea > Macroscelididae > Elephantulus > Elephantulus edwardii. The sequence goes on from NW_006399812.1 coordinate 14,979,749, forward strand.
AAGACAGACACTAGTGGTTGGAACATGGAATGTGAGAACCATGAATGTAGGAAAATTAGATATTGTTAAGGAAGAAATGGAACACATAAATATTGACATCCTAGGTACTGGCGAGATGAGATGGACTGGCATGGGTCATTATGAGTTGGACAATCATATGATCTATTATTCCGGAGATGAAAAGGTGAGGAAAAATGGGATTGCTCTCATAGTTAAAAAAGTCATGTCTAGATCCGTCTTGAAATACAATATTGTGAGTGACAGGAATAATATCCATATTCATGCAAGGAAGTCCAGTGAATACCACTATCATTCAGATATATGCACCAACAACCAAAGGCAAAGAAGAGAAAATAGAAATTTCTACTAACTTTTATAGTCGTAGATCAATTGAACATGCAATCAAGATACATTAATAACAATGGGTGACTGGAATGCAAAGGTTGGGAACAGAGAAGAAGAATCAGTAGTTGGAAAACATGGACTCGGTGACAGAAATGAAGCTGGAGATAGAATGATTGAATTTTACACAATGACTTATTCATTGCAATTACATTTTATAAGAAACATAAACGCAGTTTATACACATGGATTTCACCTGATGGTATGCATAGGAATCAGATTGATTACATCTGTGGAAAGAACTGCTAGAGAAGCTCAGTATCAGCTGTATAAATTAGGCCAGGTGCTGATTGTGGAACAGACCACCAACTACTCATATTCAAGTTCAAGCTGAAGCTAAGGAAAATGAAATCAAATCCATGGGAATAAAAATATAACCTTTAGTCTATCCCACCTGAATCTCAGAAGCATCTCAGGAACAGGTTTGAGGCCTTGAACACTAATCAGCGAAGACCAGATGAGCTATGGAAGGATCAAGAGTATCATCCAGGAAGAATGCAAAAGGTCATTACAAAGACAGAGGAGGAAGAAAAGACCAAAATAGAGGTCAGAAGAAACTCTGAATATTGCACTGAAGTGCAGAGAAGCCAAAGCAGAAGGAAGAATTCAAGATACTAAAGAGCTGAACAGAAGATTTCAAAAGGCAGTGTGGAAGACAAAGTAAAATATTACAATGAAATGTGCAAGAAGCTGGAGTCAGAAAATCAAAAAGGCCGAACTCACTCAGCATATCTTATGCTCAAGGAACTGAAGAACAAATTTAAACCTCAAGTTGCTATAATCAGGATGCTTTAGGCAGAATATTAAATAATTCAGAAAGTAGTAAAAGAAGATGGTAAGAGAGATCAATAAAGTTGACCTACCTGGGCAGGTTGATGTCGTTGTTTAATGCCATCAAGTCGTAGACGACTCATAGCGACCCTATGAATGAACAGCCTGAGCACTGTTCGTACATATAGTTTCCTGAGGCAAACCATTTTGGAAGTGGATGTCGCTCCTGCTTCCTGGGCAGGTAGGAGAGGGAATTTGGGAGAGTTTCCTTAATGAGTACTAAGTTTCTGTTAAGAGTGATCAAAACTATTTGGAAATGGACAGATACACTGCATAGTAAGTATCATTCATGTCATTGAATCTGGTTTATAAAAATGGTTAAAATTACAAATGCTCCATAATGCATATTTTAACAAAGTAAAATTTTGTTGCTTTTTAAAATGTGTCATATTTTGGTAATTCTCAGAATGCTCAGAATGTTTCAAACTTTCTAACAAAGCTGATGCACACTTAATAGACAATAAATATACTATAAATAAAACTTTGACATGTACTAGGTAACAAAAAAAAGTATAGCTAATTTTATTGCAGTGATCTGCAATTAAGACTATATATTTCTGAGGTATGTCTTCATTAAAGCAGCTGGAAAAGGAAAAGCTGTAGAAAATGTGAAATACAACCCAAGACAGTACTGAGAGCTAGCTGGGCCAAGAGATTATGCAAACTGGGGTTGAAGGGATACAGGATATCAAAAAATGTGTCCTGGTTTGGTTTTTTGTTTTGTTTTGTTTTGCCACTTTCATTCCAAAATGTGTCCTGTTTTGAGAGATGTAAATATAGTCTTGTAGGTGGTAGAAGAGATTTACATTTTAGGTTTTAAGGTGTTCTTTAGTTTGTTTTTAAAGAAAAGGAATGATGTTTCTTTTAAAAAGGAATCATTGTATTTAGCTTTGAAACAAAAATTTGTTTCGAAACTTAAATACATACACATGAAGATTTTTAAGTGTATATACAGTTTAATGAGTTGGAACAAATGTATACACCTGATCCCAGGGGTCACAAACAGTAAAGCTCTTAACTGTGAGTCAAAAAGTTGATGGCTGAACACACCCTGGGTCAGAGGCCTGGAAGGCAAGCCTAGAGAGCTGCCTTTGAGAAGGCACACACAGGACGCCAAAGTACGGTGCTGTGGCAGAACTAACTCACAGCTGACCCTCCAGCAGGTTTTCAGAGGCAGGAAATGGCAGTCTGACTTTACAGACTTTTGGATTTCTGGTGAGACTATGAGGCATTGTTTACTGGCAAATGGCTGTGAGTTGATTGTATTTGGCCTCCTATTTAAAAAGGCATTTGGGCCCTGGCACTTAACAACAATAACAACAATAACAACAACTAACAACAACAACAACAACTAACAACAACAAAAGAGCTCTGTTGGCCTAGTGGAAAGTGATGCTACCAAGCCAAAGGTGGGTGATTTTAATCTGCGGCCTTCAGGCCTGGTTTTAATTGGTTTTGGTTAAACCTTCTAAGTGGTATAGCACTTGGCCTATTTGCTGTACAGAGGAAACTCGTGGTTGCTGTGAAGCTGAACACTGTGACACTGACGTGTCAAATGCGCTAATGGTTACCCATGGTGGACAATGTTTGGTGGAACTCCCCGATTTAAACAAGCTTGGAAGCAGGAGTGGCATCCACTTCGGAAATAGCTTGCCTCCAGAAATCCTATGCACCTGGAGAAAGGATGAAAGTTATACAAGTGTTCAGATCTTTCGTTCGGGTCGCTATGCTACAAGAAATGGCACAGGAGGAGACTGTCCACCCTTGTCTCAAATAGTGGCTAGTGGATTTGAATTTCATGCCTTTGGGTTGGTAGGAGAGGATGCCAGAAGTCAGAATCAAATCTACAGCAACTAACAACAGAGCAAAACTCAACCACTGCTCCAGTCAAAGTATAGACCATCTCCAGCGACTAGTACTGATTTTTTTTTTAAGTACTGACTTTTATCACTGTAGATTTTAGCCTGTGTTAGATTTTCATATAAATAGGATCACGTTTTTGTGCCTGGCTTACTTTCTTCAAGATTATGTTCCCTGTCAGTTGCATTTATCAGCAATTTGTTCCTTCTTACTGCTGAGCAGAATTCCATTGTAGGGAAGTACCACAGTGTGTTTATCTGCCTAAATCATGTTGCTTGTTTGTTTTAGTATTTTACTATAGATTGGAAGTTTACAGAGCAAACCAGTTTTCTATTCAACGAACTATGTACATTTAGTTTCACGATTAGCTGCAACCCACTGAATTTAGGAACACTCTACCAGTCTCCCCACTGGGTTTCCATTGGTCATCCTTCTTCCCTGCCCCTTCCTGCATTCTGAATTTTGCTTTTTGGAAAATGCTGCCCTTTTGGTTTCATGTAGTTGGCTGATCTGAGGAGCGTGCTCTCGTGGCTTAATGGTAAGGGGTTGTGCTGCCAACCTAAAGGTAAGCGGTTTGAGTCCACCAGCTGTTCCATGGAAGAACGATGGGCAGTCTCCTGCACAATTTACAGTCTCTGAAAACCTGCTGGAGGCTCAGTTACGAATCAGTTGCGATTCAAAGGCTATGAGTTGAACTGAACTGTTGAGCTGAAGTGAGACTTTAAAAATGTCTTTAAAATAATATGTTCACCTGATCCAAATCATGGTATTTTTAATTGCTTAACACGTTGCTGCAAATGACAGCAAAATGTGTTTCTAAGCACGGTCGTCAATTTAAAAGTGTGCGGCAACGTGTTAATATGTATCTGAAAGTTGGACACTGAATAAGGAAGACAGAAGACTTGATGCCTAAAAAAAAAAAAAAAAAAAAAAAAAGAAGACTTGATGCCTTTGAGTAGTGGTACTGGTGAAGAGCACTGCATATCCCACGATGGCCAAAAGTGCAAGCAGACTTGGAGGAAGCACAATCCTCTAAGGGGGCTGCTTGGAGGCACAGACAAGGAAAATTTCTTCTTACTTTGGGCATGTTATCAAGTGGGCTCAGTCTGTGGGAAAAGACATCACACCGGGAAAGGTGGAGGGTCAAGGAGGGAGAAGACCCTCAACAAGACGGCCTAACATGGTGAGTAATAGCAGTGTGAACGCGAGAAAGAGCAAGGGGGTGGTGCAGGATGGGGTGGGGTTAAGAGCCGCTGCTCACAGGGTCGCTATGAGTTGCTGGAGACTTGATGTCACCTACCAAGTGAAACAAACCCATCCCTGGAGAAAGACATGGTGAGTGAAGAAGAGGTCCAGTGAATAAAAGGACAATGCTCAATGAGAAGGATTGGAACAGTGGCTGCAACAGCGGCTCAAGCAAGGTAGTAAATCAGGAGAGGCTGGACCGGGAAGGGTTTCAATTCTGCCCGGGGTTGGCTATGAGTCGGGGGAGACACACACACCTTCAGCATATTCAAATCATTCACCTGGGAGGTAAACATTGTTCAGAAAAAAAGAAACGACGCTCAGCCTATTTCCAGTGAGATCAACACTGGAAGGTGAAAGGCCAGAGCAAAGCACACAGCGAGGGATTCAAGTGTCTTTCTGCCCCTACTGGGGGGTCCAGTTCCTGGAAGCACCTGGCCTGTGAACCAGCTGAGGCCCCTTGTCCACACGACCATAGACGTGTTCTCAGGAAATTTTGAGCAAAGTGCAAAAGCCTGATATTCGAGTGAGATCAGGAGTTAAGATTGAGGGGGACAGTGCAGGGATGAGGAGAGCTCCTAGCCAGAGGCCTGCACCAGGGGCGGTTCTTACTCAACAGTTACACAATCTGGCACTCCACCACCGAATTCTGGAAAAGAAATTTGTTTATCAGGTAACCAGAAGCTGTCAACCAGAAAGCACTGCCCCAAGCCCGATACATCTAATTTAACTTTTCACCAACCCGAGGATTCAGGGCAGGCTAGGCAGAATCTAGTTTTTCCACATCAGAAAAACAAAACCAGGATTATAATATTTGTAAAAGCCCCCTCTCCTTCCAAGATCTCTGCCAGGTGACAGGGCTGGAAATGAAGGCTCCAGCCCCCCATTCACACATGGGAGCAAGGGGCTGAGGTGGGAATCAGCCCACTAGCAACTTGCAGGAGAAATATAAGCAATTTCCACCATCCAAGTTACAAATTCTAAAAGCCCACTGGAGGGCTTTAAGTTAGTTCCGACGTGACAACACCTAATAAAATTTCTAACTAGCTGGCTCCTTTTAATCTGCAATTCTACGAGTATCTATTCTACAAGTTCTTAACTGCAAACTAAGCATGGGTCTTTATCTACAATGGTTAACACCGAAAGCTTTTACTATACCTTTAATGTGTCAAACTTAATAGTTTCAAAAATGGCATCAATCAAAAAGAATTCCAAACCCAACCAATGACTTATTTATTTCAAGGATATACTTTGGGACAATCCTTATCTTGGGAGAATGTATGTGTGTGTGCACATGTATTGTAATTTTTACATTTCCTTATTACCTATTTTCTAACAACATGTTAATTTTACACTCAAATACAAATACTACTGAAAAAAAAACTATGTGTTTGGTTGATTTATCCTATCATCTGCTTAATTTGTCTTTGCAAAAAGAAATCAAAATCTGGTATTTTCTAAGGGTACATGGCCCCAGTGAGTTCATCACCAGGGTTGGATGGGCCAGAAGGCCTGCTCAACACGCTACGCCTCCTCTCTGACACCAAGTCCTCCAGCTAAGCCACACTTTCTGTTTGACAACCCTGTGGCTACCTCCAATACAGCCTTTTGTCACAAGACCGGTACCTAGGCCAAAGGAGGAAGTGACAATGATGTCCAGAGGCGTCAGGCGGTTTTCTGGGACCAGTCCAGATAGCCCAAGGAAGCAAGGGACATTTACAATGTTACAGCTCATCACGCTGACGATTCTGAGTCACCGTGAACACTGAGTTTCTGCCAGGAAACACCCCCCCCCCCACCCAGGGACCCGCCTCCTCCAATGTTCTGAGGTATTGGTCAGACCTGCCTTCTAGGCTGCTGGGGAGATCTGTGTAACCAAGTGACTCAATAAGGTCATGGTCAACCTGGGACCAGCGGGCCTTTAGGACCTGACTCAGATGCAGTAAGGATGCAGGGAGGGGCATGTCTCCAAGTTTCACCTTTATCTCCTTCCTCCCTACAAGGCTCGTGGGGGATGGAAGAGTCCAAACAGCTGGAGGACCATCACTGTGTGCAAAGCTGTAGCTAATAAGCCCCAAGACCCCACTGTCTCCGAGAACCCAAGCCAGCAAAAGACTTCTTCGCCCATGGTGCTCTGAAGTGATAGACTACTAACATGAAATTCCAAACATACAACCTCCCCAAAAAAATACTAAACCAGTATCCTCTAGTCAATTTTGACTCATGAAAACCTTCTACTGGTTGTCAGGCTGTAAATCTTTACAGGAGGAAAGGATCTTATTTCCCTCCCTACACAGAGCTAGTGGAGACATGGCCTTCTCTCCTCTGCCCTTTCTGCCAGCAGTCCACCAGATAACAAACACACTGAGTAGGTAAGACTCTACCTATCAAGATGACTAAGGCAGAGAAGAAAATAGGCTTTAATAACAATAACAACAAAAATAATGGTTTTCTTTCTCTGCTGGAGCCCCAAAGAAGCCAGAGTAAACAGGGACCATAAACCAGGACACAATGACCCCTGTCCAGTCTCAAGGTTTCTGTGAACAAGCAACAACTCTTCCTGGGGCTACTGAGTAAAAACAATGGTGCTAAATTCATTTTGGGTCATTAGCATTCCCAGGGGATGAAGAGGCAGAGATAAGAACAGACAATGCTAGACTTTGTACTCTGGTCTTCTTCCACCGGTGCTCAGATCCTGCATTTAGAGCCTTTTTCAACAGCCCTGGGGAAAGTCTTTTTCTCTGATTTCCCTGGGTCAAAAGGAGGTCTCTTTGTGGGTTTCCAAACCCAGAGAGCCTGCTATTAGGAGACAGTGTCCTGAAAACTTGAATTATTCTGAATCTTAGCCAGACACACATTCTTCTCAGGCCTTTGCTCAGATGAGCATAAAGAGCATTTTGGTGCTATTTGGTGAACAAGAAGCCACATTTCCACTAATTGTCCTTTTAAAATGTATTTTATTTGGCTGGTCCTTCACGTAAGTACACTGATTTTCTGAGCAAAAGGGAAAATGGTGAGAAGCCAAAGAAAAGGAAGAACTGGAGACACACAATATTGCCATGTTGTTGTTGTTGTTAGGTGTCATCTAGTCAACCACAACTCATAGCAACCCTATGAACAACAGACCTGAACACTGCCTGGTCCTGCTCCATCCGTGAGTTTGTTAAATTCACCCTGCCTAGGTTGAAGAACAGTCATTCCGGGGTTTCTCTATCTTATCTAGGCTCAGTAATACCACGGGGCTCTGTAAAGACAAATTCTTCCCAGGAAACCTGCCTCTATAAGTGACTGTCTTGCACATTCAGGGTCTAGGTCTGCAACTTGTATTACTTTGAATAAAAAGCATAAGGAACTTCAGAGTGGTTAGCTCCACTCTGTGCTCACTGAACAGAACCAAAGAAGCTTTTTAAGTAGAGTCCACACTATTCCAACAAAACTCCAACTCTCAGTCCTGCTCAGCACCCCAGGAAATGAGGCCAGCCAGTCAAGAAAGCCAAGAGGTCCCCAGAACGTGACAAGGATCAGGCTGCCCCAATAAATGCTTGGGGAATGAATGGAGCAGAATGGTATTTAAAGGAAAGAGGAAGTGGAGGAAAGGTGTTAACAAGATGAAAGAGAAGACCGACTTCAGTGGAAATTAATTTAGCTCTGTGCATGGGACGGAAAACTCAGAAATGGAAATCTCAGAAATGTGAAGGCAGGTGAGGGGAGGCTGGTTTGAGAGTCAGACCCTAGAGACCCTGCCTCTCCAGGCGTCAGCCCTCTCCCACTGCCCTGGCCGCTCAGCGCAGCCCCCTGCAGCAGCTGTTTCTGACCCTCCCCAGGGCCACTCCCCAGTCATTCTATCTCCCCCTGAATTGTCACAGCCTCCACAACCACTTCTTCATCTTCAACTTTTAAAAGGCTCAAGAGGTCCTCATTCTAAGACAAACCTCCCCTGCCCTTTATCCATCTCCCTATAATAACCATCTTCTCTGTCTTTCTGCCCTCTGTACCCTGACACAATGGCCTTGGCCCCTAACTGGTGCCATCAAGTGAGATGTGATGCACAGTGTCCCTGAGTACAGCAGAATGAAGCCATGCTCGATGGCTCCTGTGCTGTCCTGACAATCACTGTCATGCCTGAGCCCGCAGCCTCTGTGTCAATACATCTCACCAAGGCCCTCCTCTTTTTGGCTGGCACTGTACTTACTTAGGCACTCTGGTGGCCTAGTGTTAAGGAACTGCACTGGTTACCCCAAGGGACACACTGAAATCCACCAGCTTCATCTCAGGAGACGATGGGGAATCCCCTCCCGTGTGATTTACTGCCCTGAAAGCCTATTGGAGGGCTGTTGTTATGTGCCACTGGGTCGGAACTGACTCACCGTTGACCCTCCACCGAGTTTTTAGAGGCAGTAAATCACATGAGAGGAGACTATGCATCTTTCTCCCTTGAGCATCTGGTGGATTTGAACCATGTGCTTGTGGATTGACAGCTCACCTCCTTACCATCAGGCTACCAGAGCTCCCTAACTAACAATTCATAAAGGACTAAATCCACTCTTGCTCAATGAATGCTCTTGTGACTTCCTCACTGCACCTCATTACTATAATAATTCTCCTCTACTTGCCCCTTCTCTTTAATCCACTGCAATCAAGTCAATGCTAACTCGTAGTGACCGTTCTCTATTAGGTTCCCAAAGCTGTAAATCTTTACAGATGGAGACTGCCCATCTTCCTCTCTCGAAAGCAGATAGTGGATTTGAACTACTGACCTTTCAGTTAGAAGCACAGCACATAATGTGCTTTGTCAGGAGAGCTCCATCTCCAGCTACGAAAATGGAAGTATTAGTCTCCAAGGTCCTCTCCTTGGTCTGCTTTTCATTCACTATCTTAATTGCCTCTCCACTCACCGGTTCCCCCCAAAAGCTGCATCTCTCTCCAGTTAGGTTATTCTCATGAATAAATGGTCTGTGGAGCCCACTCACCACTGGGACCACCCACCTCATTTGGGTCTCATATACCCTACCCCCACACCCTCTGGCACCCTCCATCTCAATGACCACATGACCATCTCTTCTCCATCCAGACACCTACTAGTCATCTTGGCTCCCTGTTGCAACACCTTCCCTACACATCTACCGCTTTAGTTCTCTTCATCCTTGTTGACACTACCTTTCCTAGACCCTTATCACTTCCCACATCTTCAGAAGGGCAGATGGCAGAGCCTGTGTTTACACAGTACTTTATATAAGGGGTCATAAAGCAGTCAGTAGTGATATCAGAGTACAAAGAAAGGAGAAGATGGAGATTACAGTGGACACAAGCCCCCTAACCCCCTCTTGTCTGGGGCCATAGTGGCCTCTTCCCCATCCCCCATTCACTGGCCAGTCACCAATTAATCTTCCTGGGACAGGATCTAAATGTCTGATCTTGTTTGAAACACTGCGATGGATCCCCATGTTTCCAAGTTCCTTAGAAGATTAGTGACCTCCATACACAGAGAGTTCTCTCACAAGACTCATGGTTCGAGGGAGCTCTGGTGGCCTAGTGGGTGAGGAGTTGTACTGCCAACCCAAAGGCAGATGGTTTGAATCCATCAGCTGTTTCAAAGAGAAGCACAAGACTCATGGTCCTATGCCATTGCCCAGGCCATTCCTTCTGCTTCAGGCACTCTTCTGCCCCTTCTTGACCCTTTAACCAATTGCCATTAAATTGGAGTCATGGAGCCACGGCTATGACCTCAACCGCATGGGTATCCGAGTAGAAATATGTTCTGTAGGGCATTTTCAATGGCTTTTTCCAAAGATCTCCAGCCTTCTCCTGAGGTGTCTCAAGGACTTGAACTTCCAATCTTGCAGTAAGCAGTCAAGTGTGTTAGCCCCTAAAGGAGCCTATGTAACATCTCACTCTCTACCACTCAGTTTTGACTCCTAGCAACCCTTCATCGGGTTTCTGAGGCTGTAAATCTTTAGAAAGGAGACTGTCCATCTTTCTCCTGAGAAGTATCTAGTGGATTTGAACTGCCAACCTTATGGTTAGTAGCTCAACAAGTTAGAGGGCTCCTTGTATAATATCTATCCCCTTATAACTTGCTTCATGTCAAAAAAGCTCTGGAAAGATTCAAACTCTCCTCCAACATTCTTTGGATTGACCTGACCTTTAACACAAATAATAATCATTACAAATCTCGTTTTCAAAGTGGATGCTCTGGTGGCCCCACCCATGGGGAACTGCACTGCTAACTCAGAGGAGGTACCTCTGGCAGTTGGAATGCACCAGCGGCTCTTCAGAAGAGGTGCAATCTTCTCTGGGCCAATTTACAGCCTCTGAAAACCCACTGGGAGGTCAGCTATGAGTCGGTGACGATTTGATGGCAAGAAGAGAAAGCCGAGCAGTGATTCACCTTTTGTACATGTAACTCTCTCATCCATCGCCAGAGAAACAGAATATTCACAAACCCTTTCCCACTGTCACCAATTCTACGTAAATTATTTCAGAAAACAGAAAAGATGGAATTCTCCCAGACTCATTCCATGAAGCAAACATATCCTTGATACCATAGAAAACCATAGGCTAATACCTCTCATGAACAAAGATGCAAAAATCCTGAATAAAATACTGGCCCACAGAATACAACCACACATCAAAGAAATAATTCACCATGACCAAGTGGGATTCATAACAGGTATGCAAGGATGGTTCAACAAAAGGAAAACAAACCCTTTCCCAGATCACTTGGTATCCTTCCCATGCTCAGCTGGGCCTTATACCTGTGGAAGGCTCCCATCCCCTTCACAAATGCTCTGCATTCCCTCTACCCCTCTCCCTCTGCTTCTTCTCTCCCAGCTGCAGGTATGCTCTGGCTTCCACCTGCTTCAGGGCACACAGAATCCAGAGAACTACTGAAGCCCCAGAAAGTGGCAGCAACTTGATGGATGCCACACAGCAATTTTGTGGGCGTGACAGTCCAGACTCTGGGGCCCTAAAACCCAGCTCTCAGAATTCCCAGGCCAGCCCTCTGCAATTCCATGGCCTGTGATCCTCTGTCCCAAACCCCACACATAATTAGAAGTTATAATCCTGTAATTCCATGATGATGTATCTTTGAACTTAAATATACCTTCAAACTACCTTTTTTTTTTTAATACTGAATGTAGATTGACCAAAACAATTTCCCTTCCTAGGTCCCACCTGTTTCCAGATTCTTTTCCTGTCCATAGCTCCCACCGCTCCCTGTGGCCATCGCTCCTGGACAGTGAATAAAAACTCAAAGGCAAGTCACCAGGGTGGAGAAGATGCCAAAACCATTTGCCACCTGAGCCGTTTGTTAGCTGTGAACAATTAAGAATTGATTGCTCTGTGGGAAACAGTTTCACTTCCCTATTCATAATTACACTCTACCTTTGGTCATATCGGCTATAATAAAAACAATCCCTCAACCCACCCAGGTACTCTCGGCCAAGTGCCAACGCTATATTTAGACTCGCCAGGAACCCGCAAGGAAGAAGGCATAGAAGGTGTCACCCTGGCCTCCCAGCTCGCCACAGAAGTGTGGAGGCAGGGACAGACGAGGTTATCTGCCACTTGCCCCGAAACAAATCTGTAGGGGTGGCAGGCGAGCCTCCTCCCTAGGCCTCGTTGAGGGGAGGGGACATCCAAATTTATAGACTGTCGCTAGACGCTCGCTACCCTCACTATGCCTCTGGCTGGAGAAAGTATCCGATAAGCCAAGCCCCGCCGTCTTGCTGCCATTCCAGTCCCCTCGCCCCGCGGGCTAGAGTCACTTCTTAGAGAATGGGTGCCTACAGCGTCGTTTCCAGGGCAGAAGATGCTGCAATGTTCACCCAGAGTCACCTGGAACTGCCAAGCGCCCACAGAGCCTGCATTCGCCGCCCGTCCCGTCTCTCCGGCAACCAGTTAAATCCGCTTTAATTAAGACTGAGGCTCCACGTCCGCGGTGCTCCAGCCCTCCCGGACGACCAGGAGCGGGGTACGCCCAAGGATCCCCTCCCACCAGCCCCTCTCCCCATCCCACTCCCGATGCAGAAACTGGAAACGTTAAGGAGGGAAAATGAGAACGCTGACCCGCCTGGGGTCTTTCTTTCTCTACCCACGCGCCCAGTATCCCGCCAGGCTGAGAGCTCGAGTGCAGCTAGGAAGCGCGCCCTCCCTGTGCCACCATGAGACTAGGAGACCCCCGCGCACCGCCCTCCATGAGCCGCGGAGAGCCCCGCGCGCCGCCCTCCATGAGCCGCGCAGACCCCGCGCACCGCCCTCCATGAGCCGCGCAGACCCCGCGCACCGCCCTGCCCGAGCCGCGGCGACTCCTCGCCAGCACCTGCGCACGCGACCCCGCGCACACTCTGCCTAGGACTGCACCTGGGCGCGCGCTCCGTGCGCCCCACCTGTCCGCGGCCGCGCAGAGCAACCCTTCCCGTCCCGTCCCTCAATCCTGACCCTTCCGCACCAGGCCAGGGCGTCCCCCTCCCCCTTCCCGGCCGGGCCCACCGCCGCGCGCCCCCGCAGCGCTCTCCTCATCTTCGCAGGAAGGAGGTCCAGAGCTCGAAGACTCGCGAGCCTGCCCTAAGTGACCAACCTTCCGAAAATAGCCATCGCGTTCCTTCTCCAGGGGCTGGGGGGCTGTGGGCAGCAGTGTATCGGTCATGCTGGCGGCGCGGGAGCGCAGAGAGAACTGACGATCCGCAGCCGCCGCGTCCTCAGAGGGCTCCCGGGTCCGCCCCCGCCCCGGCCACGCCCTCTCCCGTACCGCCCCTGGCCTAGCCCCCAGAATCCCGGCCACCCCTGGCCACGCCCCCGATTCAATCAGCCCTGCCCTCTTCGCAGCTCTGGGCCAGTGGCCACGCCCCGATCCCTACTCGGCCCGGCCCCGCCCCTCCATGCATCCTCAGGCCCAACCTTCAGAGACCCAAGCTCCACCCCTGCCGTGGCCCCGCCCCTGTACCGGGCATCACCCCACCACGCCCCTTCCACAGCAGCCTCAGGCCAAAGCCGCACAGTCCCAAGTTCTTCCCGGCTCTAAGGCCACGCCACGCCCCCTCAGCACCGTCCGGGGTCCCAGATCCCCGCCCCGCTGTGACCACAATCCTCGTCCGTCTCTGCCTGTGGGATTGGTCAGGGCGAAACCAACGCCGCAGGTCAGGGTTTCTCAAGCGTGAGAGCTGGGGGCCCCTGGCGTGTCGCTCGCCAACTCCGAGCCTCGGGGTCTCAATCAGGTTGAGCTTGCTGCCTCCACCTACCTAGTAAACCTTCTCCCGGATGGCACAGCGAACGGCGTGAGAACACAAAGCGCGAGTCCCACCCCTCGCCTGAAGGCTCCGAGCCCCTGCAAGGACGCAGGTGGGATCTGGGCCCCTCCCTCCCGGAAGAGTTGCGGACCTTGTGGGGACAGCAACCAGCTGCACGCCACCGCCAGCACATGAGGACAGTGTTGGACCCTGGGCCGGACCAGGAAGAGGCAGAGGACGAGTCGAGGACGCCTAGGAAGTTTGCTGGGTTACCATTTCACGTGTCAGGTGCCCACCTCTCCAAACCTTCGTTTTCTCAACTGCCAAGTGCGCCCAACCACACATCCTTCGAGTGGTCAATGCGATTTGGACTAAAATGCGTGTTACAGCGCATAGCTGAAGAATAGGAACGCACTTTGCATAGGCGCAAAAGGCACTCCTGCAGACACTGGGAACCTCCTTCCTTTCTTCCCCAACACCTTATCCTTAGCTGAAGATTTCCTCAGCGCATGCGTAACAAAAAGCAGCGCCAGAACCCCAACCCGTACGGCCTCACCCCTGCGACCACCTCCTACCAATCTCCCACCCCCCCATCCCCACAAAGGGAAACTTATGCACCTTTAAGTTCAGGTCATAGATAGAACAAAACACAATTTAAAACAAAACAAGCATTTTTCTTTAAAAGAAGGGGACTACATAAGGCGTTGTTTGAAATTTAGGACATAGTGCCAACAATCAAGGACTAAACACCAAGAAATTGTCAAAAATCCACCTGTTCACTGCAGACACAAGCTTTTCCGTGGAACCCAGAGACACAAGAAAAACATTCTTCAGAAAGGTTGTGGGTTTTTACTAATTCTAAGAACCTGCAGAGACTTAACTGCTGGAAATTTCTTTGGCAGATACAAAATTCACTTCACTCTAAGGATCAGAAACTAGTTCTAATTTTAACAAACATCTATCCTCCTCGTTGTTTTTATGTACCATAGAGTCACCTGCGACTCAAAGCGACATTAGCTCTGAACCTTGCCCTAGCCAAGCCAATCTCATTGTCTCCGACAGGCCTAATCCCCTTTCTCCAGTCACTGAGTCAATCCATCTCGTCTAGGCTCTTCCTCTCCTGAGCTGTCCCTCCACCCTTACACGCATGATGTCCTTCTCCAAGGACTGGTCCGTCCTGGTCACGTGCCCAAAGTTTGTGAAAGGGAGCTTCAAAATCTTTGCTTCCAAAGAGCAACCTGGTTCTATCCTCTCCAGAACAGACCTGTTTGTTCTCCTGGCAGTCCACAGTATGTTCAACACTCTTCTCTAGCACCGTAATACAAAAGCATCAATCTTGCTCTATTAATGAAAAATTTTTTGGTGATTGTAATTATTACAGATACAAACTAACTCACCATTCCTTGATCTGGTTGATTTGAGTCATTAGAGAGACTGTTAGCAGTTCAGTTCTCTAGGGATTATGCCACCATGACTCGTTTCTGCTAACAGGAAGGGTTAGATATAGATAGAAATTCTAGATATAATTAACAAATAATTTCCATTGGCAAATGAGAAAGGAGGTCCAGAGAAGTTACGTGGTCAAGGGCACACTTAGAAGCAGCTAAGCTGAGTATCATCTCAGCCTTGTTAACTCCGGATCTATCATTCTTTGCTGCAATTCCAAAAGTTCGAGTTTTAATCCACCAGGTGCTCTGCGGGAGAAGGATGAGCAGTCTCCTCCCATGAGATGAATTGCCTCTGAAAACTCGCTGGAGGGTCAGCAATGGGTTGGTTCCGATGGTACACAACAATAGGTAGGTAGGTAGATGGATGGATGGATAGATAGATAGATAGATAGATAGATAGATAGATAGATAGATGTGACTTTGTTATTAAGATATTTTCCTTTAAATGAATGTTATTTAAACCAATTTTATTTTAAAATTAAACTATTGTGTCATAAATAGAAAACTAGTGATACTTTGCCCTAAGATGAGATATGAATGAAATGACAAGCAGAGTCAACACTGTCAGGTGTCGCTTTAACAGTGGATTATCTAATGTTTAATTTAAAGTTCATTATCTAATAAAAGAATAACTAAATAAATAAATAACTGTGAACTTCATCAGCACACTACCAAAAGGATGAAAAGACAAGCCATCAACTGGGGAAATATCTTTGAAAACCACATATCTGACAAGAATCTATTAACCAAAACATAGATAGGAAAGACTTTGGCATGTTAACAACAAAAATCATTAAATGGGCAAAGGACGTGAGTAGGTATTTCCCCAAAGAAGACATCCAAATGGCCACCAAACACATGAAAAAATTCTCAGTCTCATTAGCCATCAAACCAAAAGTGAGTGAGAAACCATTTTGCTCTCACTAGGGTGTCTGTCTTTGAGAGGGTGAAACCAAATTTTTCCCTGGAAGCTAGGATTTTGATGTTTCATCTAACATACATTGGGCACACTGCCAGGAGGGATCAGTCCTTGGAGAAAGACATGCTTGGAATGGTGGAGAAACAGCACAGGAGAGGAAGACGCTGGATGAGATGGATTGATTTTGTAACTGGGGCAATGGGAGTATGTGTGTTGGAGTCAATGAGACTGGCTCAGGACAGGGCAGGTTTCAGAAATGTTGTACATAGAATCGTTATGAGTCGCAGGTGACTCGATAGCACATAAAAACAGACCATCTAAAAAAAAAATAAAAACATAAAAAAAACCAGACCATCTAATATTTTTAAAACAATAAAATTTTAAAATTATAAACATTGCAGAGAATTTATAATCCTTATACTCTGGTGGTCTAGTGTTAAAAAGATGTCCTGCCACACCAAACCAGTTGGTTCGAACCCACCAACTGCTCTGTGAGAGGAAATGGGAAGTCCTATATACTGCCTCTGAAAAACCACTGAGGGTTAGCTATGAGTAGGTTTAAACGTGATAGTACGTAACAACAATAACAGTTGATATTTCAGCTTGCAGGGTCCATGTATATAGTGATCATATTCTTTGCTAATAATGGGAACGTAAAAGTCTGCATAGAAAGCAGGGTGGCAGGTTCTCAATAAACCTAAAAATAGAACTGTCACATGACTCATCAATCCTCCTCCTAGCTATATACCCAAAAGACTTGGAATAGTGATTAACCAAAAGGTGGAAACCATTTAAATACTCACCTAGTTGTTGTTGTTATGTGCCGTCAAGTTGCTTGCGACTCATAGCGACCCTATGTACAACAGCTGTAAACTCTGCTCTGTCCTGTGCCAATCTCATTGTCTCCAACACACTCATCCGAATTGCCCTAGTCACTGAATCAGTCCACCTCCCAGAGGGCCTTCCCCTCCTGCGCCTGCCCTCCACCCTCCCAAGCATGATGTCCTCCAAGGACCAATCCCTCCTTATAACATGACCAAAGTATGTCAGACAAAGTCTCAGAATCCTTGCCTCCAAGGAGCAGCCTGGTTTAACCCTCTCCAGGATGAATCTGTTTGTTTTCTTAGCAGTCCATGGTATCCTTAGCACTCTTCTCCAACACCAAAGCTCGAAACCATCAATTCTCCTCCTATCCTCCCTGGTCATTGTCCAGCTCTCTGACGCATAACAAGTGATTGCAAAGACCATGGCCTGTACCAGACACATCTTAGTCTCCAGAGACACACCGGTGCTCTTGAGTACTTTAGAGAGGTCCCTAACAGCAGACTTTCCCATTGCAATATATCTTTTAATTTCCTGGCTGCTGGTGCCAAGAATGTTGATTGTGGAGCCAAGCAGACTAAAGCTGTGAACAATGTCAATCTCGCCACCATCCATCCTGATGCTGCCAATTGGTCCAGAGGTGAGAATCTTTGTCTTCTTGACATTGAGGCTAGAGAAGAAAGAAAAATTCATTCACATGGATCTCACCTGATGGTGTGCATAGCAATCAAATGGATTACATTTGTGGAAAGACTCGCTGGAGAAGCTCAATATCAGCAGTGAAAACCAGGCCGGGTGCTGATTGTGGGACAGACCACCAACTACTCATATGTAAGTTCAAGCTGAAGTTGAGGAAAATTAAATCAAGTCCACGGGAACCAAAGTTTGACCTTAAGCCTGTCCCACTCAAATTTCAAAACCATCTCAGGAACAGGTTTGAGGCCTTGAGCACCAATGAGCATAGACCAAACGAGCTCTGGGAGGATATCAAGAAAATCGTCCATGAAGAATGCAAAAGATCATTACAAAGGCTGAAGAAGAAGAAAAGATCAAGCTGGATGTCAGATAAGACTCTGAGTATTGCATTAGAGCACCGAGAAATCAAAGCTAAGGGAAGAAACCAAGAAATCAAAGAGCAGAACAGAAAATGACAAAAGGCAGCTCGGGACGACAAAGCAAGACACTATAATGAAATGTGCAGAGAGCTGGAGTCAAATAATCAAAAGGGCTGAACTCACTCAGCATTTCTTAAGCTGAAGGAGTTGAAAAACAAATTCAAGTCATGGGTGGCAGTACTTAAGGATACTTTGGGTAGAATGTTAAATGATCCAGGAAGTATCAAGAGAAGATGGAAGGAGTACACAGAGTCACTGTACCAGAAGGAATTTGCTGACACAGAGGAATTTCATGAAATAACATATGAGCAAGAGCCTATGGTGATGAAGGAGGAAGTGCAAGTTGTTCTGAAGGAATTGGCCAAAAACAAGGCTCCAGGAGTTGACAACATACCAATTGACATATTTCAACAAACAGACACTGTCCTGGATGTGCTCACTAAGTTGCGCCAAGAAATCTAGAGGACAGTTAGCTGGCCAACTGACTGGAAAAGACCGTTATTTGTTCCCATTCCAAAGAAAGGTGACCCAACAGAGTGTGGAAATTATCAAACAATATCATTAATATCACATGCAAGCAAGATTCTGCTGAAAATTATCCAAGAACGTTTGGAACTATGGTAACAGAGAACTGGCAGAAGTGCAGGCTGGATTTAGAAGAGGTCGTGGTACGAGGGATAGTATAGCTAATGTTAGATGGATCTTGGCAGAAAGCAGAGAATACCAGAAGAATGTCTATCTGTGCTTCATTGACTATGCAAAGGTTTTTGACTGTGTGGATCATAACAAGCTGTGGCTGACTCTGAGAAGAATGGGAATCCCAGAACATTTGACCATGCTACTGTGAAACCTATACTTGGACCAAGAAGCAGTCGTCAGAACAGAACAAGGAGACACTGCATGGTTCAAAATCAAGAAGGGGGTCTGTTAGGGATGTATTTTGTCTCCATACCTTTTCAATCAGTACTCAGAACAGGTCATCTGAGATGCTGGGCTGTATGAGGAGGAATGTGGCATCAGGATTGGTAGAAGAATCATCAACAACCTGCGTTATGTGGATGACACAACCCTGCTTGCTGAAACTGAGGAGGACCTGAAGCGCCTGCTGAAGAAGGTCAAGGACTGCAGTCTTCAATATGGATTGAAGCTCAATATCAAGAAAACAAAGATTCTCACCACTGGGCCAATTGGCAGCATCAGTATGGATGGTGAAGAGATTGAGATAGTTAACAATTTTAGTTTACTTGGTTCCACAGTCAACACTCTTGGTAACAGGAGCCAGGAAACCAGGAGGCAAATTGCATTGGGAAAGTCAGTTTTGAGGGACCTCTCAAGAGTACTGAAGAGCAACGACGTCAGGCTGGAGACTAAAGTGCTCCTGATCCGGGCTATTGACTTCACAATTACATGCTATGCATTAGAGAGTGGGGCAGTGACTAGGGATGATAGAAAGATAATTTATGCCTTTGAGCTGTGGTGCTGGAGAAGAGTGTGTCCAGGTTTGTCCTGGAGAGGGTGAAGCCAGAATGCTCCTTGGAGTCAAGGATTCTGAAGCTTTGTCTGACATACTTTGGGCATGTTGCAAGGAGGGACTGACTGGTCCTTGGAGAGGGACATCATATTTGGGAAAGTGGAGGGACAGTACAGGAGAAGAAGGCCCTCAAATGAGATGGATCGATTCTGTAAGTGGAGAGGTGGGAATGAGTGTTTGATACAGCGAGGTTGGCACAGGATAGAATGGCATTTTGGCCTCTTGTACGTAGGGTCGCTATGGTTGCAAGTGACTTGTTGGCACATGATAACAACAACAGAGAAGAATGCATAAACAAAACGTGGTACATACATACAATGGAATACTCTTCAGCCTATAGGAGAAATGAAATGATGCATGATGCAAAAAACACGTCATTGTATTTTGTATGACAAATGGTCTAATGATAACAAATACCTTTTTTAAAAACTACCAGTGAGGGGAGCTCTGGTGGCCTAGTGGCAAGGAGCTGCAACTACAATCCCAGAGGCTCACGGTTCAAATCCACCAGATGCTCTGCCAGGGAAGGAGGGACAATCTCCTCCTGTACCAGTCAGATCTGATTTGACGGTACACTCACACAAAAATAATAAAATAATAAAAGGAAAAGAAAAAAAACCACCAGTGGCAGCTACACACATGAATCTGCCATGAAAGAGAAAAATAAAATCTATTGTTGTTGTTGTTGCTGTTGTTATTGTTAGGTGCCATCAAGTCAAGTATGACTCATAACAACCCTATGAACATCCAGCCTGAAAACTGCCCTATCTTGTGCCATCTTCATCATCTCAGAGACACTAGAGCCCATTGCTGAAGTCACAGTGGCAAGTGGAGAAGAAGTTCAATAGCACTAATCAGAACAAGGTCATTGCTATAATTAAATCACCAATTAATTACTCCTACATAAGCTTAAATTATATTATACAGATGACACAGTTTTACTTGCCAAAATTGAGAAGGACTTGAAGCACTTACTGCAGAATATCAAGGACTGCAAGCTTCAATGTAGATTACTTTTTTTAAGCTTTATTTTATTATTTTGTGTGTGTGTACTGTCAAATCAGATCTGACTGGTACAGGAAGAGATTGCCCCTCCTTCTCCAGCAGAGCATCTGGTGGATTCAAACCGCATATCTCTGGGATTGCAGTGCAGCTTCTTGCCACTAGGCCACCAGAGCTCCTTTTTTATTTTATTTTTTGGGATTTCCATTCATTCGTTGTTGCACACTTTCCTCCCTGCCCACCCCTCCCCCTCAGTTCACTTTTCTCTTTTTGACAAATAAAAAAAATTCTTTCATTGTTA
Source organism: Elephantulus edwardii (assembly GCF_000299155.1). Taxonomy (NCBI): domain Eukaryota; kingdom Metazoa; phylum Chordata; class Mammalia; order Macroscelidea; family Macroscelididae; genus Elephantulus; species Elephantulus edwardii. The sequence continues at coordinate 15,000,455 of NW_006399812.1, forward strand.
TACAATCCCCTCAGCTCCAGTCCACTTCACTGTACAGTTTTCATTCTGGACTCTTGTCATGACAATAATACCTAATCATATATTCCTCTTAAACAGTACTCTCCCACATGTGTTTCAATGCAGTATATATTATTTATCCCCTCGTAGTTTCTTCCCAACTCCGATATCAGTCCTGCTTTACAACAGTGGCACTATACAGTATTTGTCCTTTTGTGACTGAGATATTTCACTTAGTATAATGTCCTCCAGGGTCACCCATTTTGTATAATATTTCATGAGTTTCTTCTTTTTTCAATGAAACATAGTATTCCATTTTGTGAATACACCACAGCGTCTCTATCCATTCATTTGTTGATAGGTACTTGGGTTGTTTCCAACACTTTGCTATTGTAAACAAAGCCGCAATAAACAAAGGTGTGCATATCTCTGCTTGGGTGGCAGTTATGGTTTCTTTAGGGTATATTCCCAGAAGTGGAATGGCTAGGTCAAATGGTATTTCTATTTTCAACTTTTTGGACAATCGCCGTACTGCCTTCCATAGAAGTTGGGCCATTTTACACTCCCACTAACAGTGACAGTGAATAAGTGTTCCACAACCTCGCCAGCACTTGTTGTTTGCTGTTCTGTTAAATTTTGTTATTCTTACTCGGGTGACCTGATATCTCATAGTTGTTTTGATGTGCATCTCTCTTAGAGCTAGGGATTTTGAATATTTCTTCATGTGTTTATTTGCCATCTGAATGTCTTCTTTGGTGAAGTATCCTGTGTTCATTTTTCAATTGTTTACATTTATCTTGTGGTGCTCGAGTATTTTATAAATTCTAGATATAAGTCCCTTAACAGATATGTCATTACCAAATATGTTTTTCCCAGTCTCTGTCTTCCCTTTTTACCCTGTTGGAGGAAGTTGTTTTTGGATCTGCAAAGGTATTTTGTTCTTAGAAAATCCTATTCATCTATTTTATCTTCTCCTGGTTGTAGGTTTTTCAGGATGCTTGCAAGACTGTCTATGTTGTGGATTAGGGCTTCTATAGTTCTTTCAAGCTTTTCTCTAACGAAGTTTGTAGTCCTTGGTTTTAGTTCTAGGTCCATGATCCATTTTGAGTTGGTTTTTTTATATGGAGTGAAGTGTGGATCTTGCTTGAGTTTTCTGCAGACAGTTTTCCAATTTTGGCAGAACCATTTGTTAAAAAGTCTGTCATTTCCCCACGTAACGGGCTTCATCTCCTTGTAAAAAATCAGTTGACCATAGATAGATAGGCTGATTTCTGGATTCTCAATTCTATTCCATTGATTTATGTGTCTGTCATTGTACCAGTACCACACTGTCTTGACCACCACAGCAGTGTATCAGGATTTGAAATCAGGGAGTGAGATGCCTCCTACATTGTTTCTCTTTTTAAGGAGTGCTTTGCTTATTCGGGGCCTCTTTCCATTCCAGATGGAATTGGAGATTGCCTTTTCCATCTCATCAAAGAATGGAATTGATATTTGTATTGGGATTTAATTGATCGTGTAAATTGCCTTTGGTAGCATTGTCATTTTCACAATATTGAGTCTTCCTATCTATGAGCAAGGTATATTCTTCCATTTCTCCAAGTCTCTTCATTTCTTGTTGTAATGTTTTGTAATTTTCTTCTAATAGATTCTTTGTGCTTCTGATTAGTTTTACTCCTAAGTATTTAATCTTGTGAGTAGCTATTGTGAAGGGTATTGTTTTTCTTAGCTCCAGCTCTGCATTTTCTTTGTCACTGTAGAGAAATCCAATGATTTTTGTATGTTGATCTTGTATCCTGCCACTTGTTGAACTTGTCAATTATATACAGTTATTTTCTTGCTTAGTCTTTAGAGTTTTCTAAGTATGCTGCCATATCATCTGCATATAGAGATAATTTTACCTCCACATTGCCAATTTGGATACCTCTTATTTCCTTCGCTTGTCTTATTGCTATCTCTAAGACTTCCAATACAATATTGACTAAGAGAAGTGATAGTGGGCCTCCTTGCCTTGTTCCTGTTCTCAAAGGGAATGCCTTTAATCTTTCTCCACTTAGAACAATGTTGACTCTCGGGTTTGTGCATATACTTTTTACTATGTTGAAGAAATTCCCCTCTAATACTATTTTGTTGAGTGTTTTAATCAGGAAAGTGTATTGGATTTTCTCAAAGCTCTTTCCAGGATCAACTGATAGCACCATGTGGTTCTTGTTCTTTGCTTTGATAATATGATGAATTACATTGATTCTTTTTCTTATGTTGAACCATCCTTGCATACCTGTTATGAATCCCACTTGGTCATGGTGAATTATTTTTTTTTATGTTTTCTTCTATTGGCCAGGATTTTATTCAGGATTTTTGCATCTATGTTCATGAGAGATATTGGCCTATAGTTTTCTATTTTTTTTATTATTAATTTTAATAAAAGTTTACAGAGACTTTGGATTTCCATTCATTCATAGCTGCATTTTTCTCCCTGCCCACCTTTCTCCCCCAGTTCACTCTCCTCTTTGAAAAGGAAAAGAAAAATTATTTTTGTTATACAGTCCCTCCTCTCAAGTCCACTCCATTATGTAGCTTTCATTGTGGACTCCTGTAATGATAATAATACCTAATCATATATCGCTTTAAACAGTTCTCTCCCTCATATGTTTCAATGCAGTATACATTACTTAGTCCCTCTTTCTCAGTCTCCCCTCAACCCCAATGTCAGTCCCGTTTTACATCAGTGGTCCTATGCAATATATATCCTTTTGTGACTGAGGTATTTCATTCAGCATAATGTCCTCCAGGTTCATCCATTTTGTATAATATTTTATAAGTACTTCGTTTTTCAATGCAGCATAGTATTCCACTGTATGACTATACCAGAATCCATTCATTTGTTGATGGATTATAGTTTTCTATTTTGGTGGTTTCTTTACTTAGTTTTGGTATCAATGATATGTTTGCTTCATAGAATGAGTCTGGAAGAATTCCATCTTTTTCTATTTTCTGAAGTGTTTTATGCAGAATTAATGACAGTGCTTCTCTGAATGTTTGATAATATTTATTTGTAAAACCATCTGGCTCAGGGCTTTTTTTGGCTGGAAGTTGTTTTATTACCTTTTCAATTTCTTCTGTTCAGGTGTTCAATTTTGGTTTGTGTCAGTTTAGTTACGTTCTAAATTTCTAAGTATTTGTCCATTTGCTCTATGTTTACATATTTGAGTATAGTTTTTCCATAATATTCCAATGTTAGCCTTTTTATTTTAGTTGGTTCTGTGTGATGTTGCTTGTTTCATCTCTTACTTGGATTATTTGTGTATTTTCCTTCTTTTCTTTTGTTAGTTTTTGTAGTGGTTTGTTGATTTTATTGACCATTTCAAAAAACCAAGTTTTGTTGATGGTTTCAATTGTTTTTCAGTTTTCTATTTCACTTATTTCTGCTTTAATTTTTATAATTTCAGGGTTTTTAAGAGGGTGTTGGATTTTCTTGCTGTTCTTTTTCAATTTGTTGGAGATGTTGGGTTAGAGAATCAGTGATAATTTTTTCCCTACCTTCTGGTGTATTTGCTTATTGCTATAAACTGACCTCTGATTACTGCTTTGGCTGTTTCCCAGAGGTTTTGGTAAGTGGTGTTTTCATTATCATTTGTTTCAAGAAACTTTTTAAGTTCATTTTTTTTTTTAAAATTTTAATGTATGTCCAAATTGGATCTGACTTTTATAGGAGATTGCCCCCCTTTCTTCAGCAGAGCAGCTGGTGGATTCCAACCATGTGCCTCCCATTTTTTATTTATTCTAGTACCCATTCATGTTCAAGCAAGATGTTGTTTAGCTTCCAAATGTATGATTTTTTTTTCTCCTTTACCCTCTTGTTGTTAATTTCTAATATTGTAGCATTGTGGTCTGAGAAGATGTTTTGTATTATTTCTATGATTTTTAATTAACTGATGCTTGCCTTGTGACCTAACATGTGAGAACATTCCATGCACATTGGAGAAGGTATACTGTGCTTTTTGGGGGTATATTATCCTATAAATATCTATGAGGTCGACTTGGTTTATTGTGTAGTTTAATTTTTTAATATCTTTGTTGAGTTTCTTTCTGGTAGTTCTATCTTTTCTTGAGAGTGGTGTATTGAAGTCTCCAAGTACTATAATAGTGTTATTTCCTTTTTCAGTTTTTTAAATGTTTGTTTTATATATTTTGCAGGTCTTTCATTTGGTGCATAGATATTTATTATTGTTATGTCTTCTTGTTCTAGTGACCCCTTAAGCATTATGTAGTGACCTACCTTGTCCTTTGTAATGGTTTTTGTGTTGAAATTTATTTTATCAGAGACTAAGATAGCTACTCCTGCTTTTTTCTGGTTACCATTTGTTTGGTATATCTTTTCCCACCCTTTTATTTTTAGTCTTTCTTTATCTTGATTTTTCAGGTGTGTCTCTTGTAGACAACATATTGATGGATTTTGGGTTTTTATCCAATCTACTACTCTTTTTCTCTTCAGTGGTGCGTTTAAACCATTCACATTCAGTGTGATTATTGAGAGGCAAGGTTTTATTACTATAATTTTGTTGAGATCTTTTTTGGTGTTGTTGCTAGTTACTTTGATCCATCATGCTTTCTGTGGCACCTCTGTAAGAAGGGCATCTCTTAGTGTTTCCTGCAATGCTGGTCTTGTTTTTACAAAGTTCTGGTTTTCTGGGAATATTTTGATCTCTCCTTCATATTTGATGGACAGTTTTGCTGGGTACAGTGTTCTTAGTTGACAGTTGTGTTCTTTGAGTGTTCAGTATATGTCCCTCCACTTTCTTCTCGCTTGCATGATTTCTGCTGAGAAATTGGCACTTAATCTTATCAGCTTTTATAGGTTACTCTTTGTTTCTCCCTTGCTGTTTTCAGAATTCTCTCCTTATTTTTGGTTCTGACAAATTTGATTATGATATGCCTTGGTGTTTTTCTTTTGGGATCTATTCTATATGATGTTCACTCAGCTTCTTGAATATATTTTCTCTCATTCCTTATTATGCCTTGGAAGCTTTCTTCTAGTAATTCTTCCATAACTTTTTTGGTGCCTTTACTTGCTTCTTCCTGTTCTGGGATTTTGATGATGTGTATGTTATTTCTCTTGATGGTGTCCCACGTTATTCTTGGATTTTCTTCTTTTTCCTTCTTTTTTGATTCTGCTTTTTGTTCTAGCAGATCAGTGTTGACAATTTTATCTTCTATTTCACTGGTTCTGTGTTCCTTCTCTTCACCTCTGTTCATGTGTCCCTCCATCATGTTGACAGTATCTGAAACCTTGGACCTCATATTTTGGATCATGGTTTCTTGTTTTTTTCCAGTGCCTCTAATGTCTTGTTTGTTTTACCTGCATTTTAAATTTTTTTTAAAGCTCCTCCTGGTTTTTGCTTGCAGTGTTCTTAAATTCTTCAAGTTTGTTTTTCACCCATTGAAAATATTCAATCGTTGTTCTTTTAAATTTTGTGTCAGAAAGTTCCATCAGACTTTCTGACTTCAGGAAATCTATTGCTACTGTGTCACCTTTTGGGGATGATATCTTGCTTTGGGCTTGTGTGAGGAGTGAGGTAGCCTGATTCTTTTGGGCCATTGCTGTGGCAGAGTTTTTTGTGCCTGAGGCGATAGCCGAGTCTTGATCTGACATCACTGCTCCAGAAGGCTGGGCAGGCACACACACAGATGCACATAGGCACAGACGTATATAGAGACGGGGGAGGGAGACACACACACAGATGCTCATGGGTGTGTGTGTGGGGACCTGAATGGAAAAACCAGGAAGCCTTGGTTTTTTTCCTTGAGAACTGTGTCTGCTGACCCAGTTGAGCTCTAGCTGTCTCAGTCTCTCCTGCTTAAGGTGATGGGGTCCCATAATTGTCTAGTAATCTGTCATGACCCCCCCCCCATGTACCTCACTCAAATTCTCACTGTCCTGCTTGCTCCTGGCAGGTGGGTCCCACTGTGCCTCACTGTTCCCCATTGTGCCTTACTCACTGCTCTCTGTTGTCTGCTGAGGTTCACTGTACCTGACTGAGGCTCACTGCACCCCATCACACTCTCTGCCCCCATGGTTCTCAAATGTCCATATTGATCCACAGCAATGTTTTGTGAAGTATCTAGGAAGCCTGTGCCATTCTGAAAATGGTTTCTCATCTCTGTCGAGGTGCCCAGGACCTTCCTATTGCCTGAGTTAAGGGTTCCCACACTGTCAAGCCAGATAGCAGTCCCCCCCCAACATACCTGAATGAGAAAGGAAGAAGCCTGTTGTTCCCTTCTGAAAGTGGCTTCTCACCTCCATCGAGGTGCCTAAGACCTCCCTCTTGCCTGAATTAAGGTGTCCCACATGGTCAAGCCAGACAGCCATTTTTTCCCCCAAATAACTGTGGGAGTAGCACAGGCCTAGATTACATTTCAACCTCAAGAAAACAAAAATACTCACCATTGGAAAAATTGGCAACATCATGAAAGTTGGAGAACAGACTGAAGTTGTCAACTATATCATCTTGCTTGGTTTCACAGTCAACACTCTTGGTACCAGCAGTCAGGACATCAGGAGAAATATAACATTGGGGGGAAATCTGCTGTCAGGGATTTCACCAAAGTCCTGAATGGCAATGTTGTCAATTTAAAGACTAGGGTATGCCTGATTCAAGCTACAGTCTTCCCAATCATCTCCTATGCATCTGAGGATTAGACAATTGGTAAAGATGGCAGAAGAATAAATGCATTCTACTTGTGATACTGGAGAAGAGTGCTGAATGTCCCATGGACTGTCAAAAGAACAAATAATATGTCCTGGAGAAAGGGCAACCAGTGCACAGAGGTGAAGATGGCCTAGCTTCATCTGACATATTTTGTACATGTTGTCAGGAGAAGGTATTCTTTAGAAAGGGTCATCATTGTTTTGGAAAGTTGGAAGGTAAGCAAAAGAGAGGAAGACCTTCAATGAGATGGACTGCTACAGTGTCTGGTCAATGTACTCAACTGTGTCAAAGATGATGAGTATGGCTCAGGACAGTACAAAGTTCAGATACATTGTTCATGGGGTCACTATGAGTTGTACTCAACTTGACGACACTTAACAGCAATGACAAGAATACAAATGCACAAGAACTCAAATACAAATTTACATTTATCCCACCTGAACTTAGAAATCTTCGCAAGAATAGATCTGAAGCACTAAGCACTGATAACTAAAGACCAGACAAGTTGTAGGATGACCTTAAGGACATCATATGTGAAGAAAGCAAAGATTATTAAAAAAGACAGAGAACACAGAAGCAGCCCAAATGTCCAACCACAATGTATTGAATATACATTCAAATAATGGAATACTATGCAACACTCAGGAGCAACAAGTCAAAAAAATACTATGTAACTTGGGAGAGACTGGGAGCATTATGCTGAGTGAACTAACTCAGTCTCACAAGGCAAATACTGCATAAGACCATTCTTATAAAAAAAATAGGCGAGCTCTGGTGGCCTAGTGGCAGGAAACTGCACTGCAATCCCAGAGGTGCAAGGTTCAAGTCCACCAGATGCTCTGCTGAAGAAGGAGGAACAATCGCCTCCTGTACCAGTCAGATCCAATTTGACGGTACACACATTAAATAAATAAATAAATAAATAAATAAATAAAAGACTAAAAGAATAACTAGTAAGACATGTATGGAAGCTCAAGGGGGTAAGGGGTGGGAGCAGAGGGGTGAGGATAAGTAGGGGCATAGTTTGGGGTAGGGGAGGAAGGAAATGGGAAGGATCTGGGTGAAAGAGTAAAGACGGGCAAGGTCCAATGGTGATTAATTTAATAAAATATAATGCACATGAATGATCATATGAAACATAATGTGAATGAAGAATAATGTGAAATACAATGTGTACATACTTTGTATGGAAACCAATTTTGAAAAAAGGAAAGGGGAGCAAAGTGCAAGGTGTTCGAGCCTTTGAGATCTGACTAGAAACGTAAATTGCTCAAAATGTGCATTTTTAGTTCATGAGAAATAAAAAATTCAAAGAAAACCAGAAAAAACCAAAATAGAAGTCCGAAGAGACTCTGAAACTTGCTCTACAACATAGAGAAGCTACAGTTAAAGGAAGAAATGAGGAAGTAAGAGAGCTCAGCATAAGATTTCAAAGAACAGTTTGAGAAGACAAAGCAAATTGGCTAGAAGAGTTCCATATCTATGCTCTTTTTTTTACTAACAAAAAAGTGGTCCAACAGAAGCAGAATGTGTCAACAGTATTTTTGATACAATAAGCAAAACAATCTTGCTGAATATTATTTTTTAAAACCCAGTGGATTAACATGTATCACATTTTAAAAAAACAAACAAAAAAACAAAGATCACCACCAGTCCCATTGAAGTAAAACTTCCATAGAGTGTCCATAGGTTGTAACATGGATAAGATTATAAAGCCCACCACAGTAGTGGATTCTGATTCATGATTGCTAGCAGGCTGGGGTTCAGACTCTTTAGGTTTTAATTCAAGCAGATTGCCTCCACTTTCTCCCCTGACTGGATGCTGGAGTCAAACTGCCAAACTTTTGGCTAACATACAAATATAATGGAGAACTGTATGCAATCGAAATAAACACTTGCTAAGGCTTGCAACCTCATACGTGAATCTCTCAAAAATATTGCTGAATCCAAGAAACCATATGCAAAATACTGTTTGATTCCACATTATTTACTGTACAAAATGGGCAAAATTAGTCCATCCTGGAGCTACTGTTTCTGAGGCTCAGAAAATTATCTGCTTCCTAATCTACATGCTGGTTCATAAGTGAGTTCATTTAGTGAGAATATTTTGAACATTATATCTTGAATAAATATGTGAGTTGCACACTTTTCTACATACATGTTATATTTCAATTAAAAATCAAGTAATGAGTGACTTTGATTATCAAGTACATAGTTAGAAAGTTTCATGTCCTCAGTGGCCACTATGCTGCCAGCAATGAATGACCTGCACACCAGGAGAAAGAAATCAGTCTGTCCCCTAGGTGACTCAGCCCATCTTCTTAACCCTAGTTTCCTGATAAGATACCAAGAGTCATCATTCTATATCTGACTAAGAAAACACATACGATGCATAAGTTGCAATTGCTTTCTATAAAATATGTTTTGCTACTAGCTGGTAAAAGACCAGGATCACTGATGAAGACATACAGTGTTCTCCTGAAGACCCCCTGGAAGACACCAGCTGAGAGCTGTTCCTTGAGGTGGTTGTCAGGAGTACAGCTAGGTGGAGTGATACATAATAAATTCTTGTGTTTTTCTGAAGCCTTTAGAACCAGTAAACTTTAATAAAATAAGTGGGTTGTTTAGATATAAAAGATTTTCGACTCGACACCACATAACATCAGTAAGAGATTCCTATCTTGTTTAAACTGTTGTTAATTTTGTATTTGTTCCTCGTAGACAAGCTTATATCATAACTAATAAAGCACATATATTCACGTGAAAAAAAAATTTTCATGATTTGTCTAGATCTGTGGGTTCACTTGCAATCTTCATTACTTTCAACACCTACATTTATGTTCATAATACTTTTGATGTTCCAGTGATGACCCTGGAGGTTGTTCAGGCCTAGAAGACTTGGAAAAAGATTCCCTTCCTTAGCATCAGGATGGATGGTGAAGAGATTGAGATTGTACACAGCTTTAGTTTGCTTGGCTCCATAGTCAACAGTCTTGGCACCAGCAGCCAGGAAATTAAAAGGCGCATTTCCATGGGAAAGTCTGCTGTTAGGGACCTCTCCAAAGTACTGAAGAGCAATGGTGTCTCTCTGGAGACTAAGGTGCGTCTGATACAGGCTATGATCTTCGCAATCAATTGTTATGCATCAGAGAGTTGGACAATGACCAGGGAGGATAGAAGGAGAATTGATGCCTTTGAGCTGTGGTGCTGGAGAAGAGTATTGAGAATACCATGGACTGCTAGGAAAACAAACAGATTTGTCCTGGAAAGGGTTAAACCGGGTGGCTCCTTGGAGGCAAAGATTCTGAGGCTCCGTCTAACATACTTTGGACATGTTGTGAGGAGGGAACAGTCCCTGGAGAAGGATATCATGCTTGGGAGGGTGGAGGGACAGCGCAGGAGAGGAAGGCCCTCTATGAGGTGGATTGATTCGGTGACTGGGATAATTGGGATGGGAGTGTCAGAGACAGTGCGATTGGCACAGGACAGAGCGGAGTTTAGGGCTGTTGTACATAGGGTCACTATGAGTCGCAAGCGACTCGATGGCACATAACAACAACAACAACAACAACAACAGTTGTTCTTATTGTTAGGTGGGTGACATAGTAGTAAGAAATTGTGCTGTCAACTCAAGGGCTCCAGGTTTGAATCCACAAACTTCTCCAATGGTAGAGAGATGGACAGTCTCCTTCAGTGTGATTTACTGCTTTTGAAACCTACTGGAGGTCAGTTCCAACTCAAAGGTACATAACAACAACATGAGCGCAACTGTGGCTCAGACACCATGTGAACAACTGAACCTTATCTTACCTTGTACCATCGTAATGATTTCCATCATGGTCAATACCATTGTATGGTCACTGTATCAATACTCCTTATTCAAGATCTTCCTCTCTTTCTTTAATCCTCCACCTTGACCAGTGTGTTGTCTTTTTCCAAGGACTAGCCCCTCCTGACAACATGCCCAAAGTTTCACCATCCTTGCACCTTGGTTACCCTTCCTTCAGTACACACTTGTTTGTTCTTTTGGCAGTCCATGAGATATTAATGATTTCTCAACACCACAATTCAAGGACATTGATTCTTTTTTGGTCTTCCTTATTCACTGTCCAATTTTCAGATGCATCGGAAGCAATTGAAAATACCCATGGCTTGCATCAAGCACATCTTAGACTTTAGATTAGCATTTCTGCTCTTTGTCATTTGGGGACGTCTTGGACAACATGTTTTTCCAATGTAAAGTGATTTTCTATCTTTTTATTTTAATGACTATTTTTACCCTGGGTGTTGTATCCAGATCCAAATAAAACTAAATCATTGACAATTTCAATCCTGTCTCCATCAGTCATGACATTGTCTATCATGATGTCAAGATTTTGTTTTCTTGATTTTGAGATGTAATACATACCAAAGGCTATGATATTTTTCAGTAAATACTTCAAGTCTTTTTCACCTTTTGCAAGCAAGATTGTGTCTTTTCCATAACACTGGTTCTTGAAGAGTCGTCCTCCAAACCTGAGGGCCTATTCTTCTTCAAACAGCCTAGATGCTTTAAAAGATATGGAGAAAAGATCCAATTCTGATTTTAAACAATACTGTGTTCATTTGTTCTGTTGGGACAACTGTAGCGATTTCTCACAAGTACAACTAAATGAGATTCCCATTCTTCTCAATGTTAATCATAATTTGCTATTATCCACTGTCAAATGTCTTTGCATAGTCAATAAAACACAGGTAAACATCTTTCTGGTATTCTCTACTTTCAGCTAAGATCCATCTAATCAAGCAACAAATGCTGGCGAGGTTGTGGAGAAACTGGAACACTTATTCACTGTTGGTGGAAGAGTAAAATGGTGCAACCACTTTGGAAGGTGGTGTGGTGCTTTCTCAAAAAGTTGCAAATAGAGATACCATTTGACCCAGCAATTCCACTACTGGGAATATACCTCAAAGAGACCATAACTGCCTCCCAAGCAGATATATGCACAACCATGTTTATCATGGCTTTGTTCACAATAGTAAGGAGTTGGAAACAACTGAAGTGCCCATCAACAACCGATTGGATAGAGAAGCTGTGATATAGTCACACAATGGAATACTATGCTGCATTGAAAAACAAGGAACTCATGCACTATTATTTAAAATGGGTGACGCTGGAGGACATTTTACGGAGTGAAGTATCTCAGTCACAAAAGGACAAATATTGCATAGTGCCATTGTTGTAAAACAAGACTGACGTCAGGGTTAGGGGGAGAGTGAGAAAGATGGGATAAATAATGTTTACCGCATTGAAACAGATGAGGGAGAAAACTGTTTAAAAGGGATATGTGATTAGGTATTATTGTAATGACAGGAGTCCAGAATGAAGGCTGCATAGTGGGGTGGACCTGGGGGGAGGGATTGTAAAACACAATGAAAGAATTTTTCTTTCACTTTTCAAAGAGAAGAGGGTACTGAGGGGGGAGGACAGGGAGGAAAGTGCAACAATGAATTAATGGAAATAAAAAGTCTCTAAATTTTCATTGAAATTAATAATAATAATAAAGATTCATCTGACATCGGCAATGATATCTGTTGTGCCTTTTCTAAAATCCAGCTTGGATTTTTGGCAGTTCCTTGGTAGTGTACGGTTCCAGCTATTTTTGAATAATCTTCAGCAAGATTTTACTTGCACAGGATATTAACTGTATACTTGTTTCCCACAGTCAGTTGAATCTCCCCCCCCCCCTTTTTTTTGGAATGGGAACAAATATGGATCTTATCCAATCAGTTGACTAAATAGCTATATTCCAAATTTCTTGACATAGGTTAGTTACCATGTTCAAGACTGCGTAGTTGAAATATGTAAAATGGTATTCCGTCAATTCCTGATTCTTCAAGTTTCCTGCATACTTCAATGTTTTGCCCATTGAATCCTTCAGCATTGCAACTCGAGGCTTGAATTTAGTATATTAAATATCTGGAGGCAGGATTCCAAGCCAAACAAAATTCACTATCATTGACCCAGTTGACTCAGGGATCATTCAGGACAGGGTAGAATTCCTTCAGCGTGGTTTCTTTGGCTGTATAAGATTGAAGTACACCTGATTGACTTCAATTACTTGTTATGAATTTGAAAGCTGTACAATGAATGAGGATGACAGGAGAGAATTGATGCCTTTGAGCTGTGGTGTTGGAGAAGGGTACTGATGGCCACCATGCTTGGAAAGATGGAAGATAAGTGAAAGAGAGGAAGACCCTTAGCCAAATGGATTGACACATGGCTACAACAATGGGGACAAGTGTGTCAGAGATGAAGAGGATGGCACAGGATAGGGCAGGGTTCAGATTTGTCATTCACAGGGCTGCAATTAGTCATGATTGACTTGACCGGTACTTAACAACAACAAATCTTTGTGAAGCATCTTTACCCCCTGGAGTAACTGGTGGCTTTGAACCACTGAGCACTTTAACCACTGAATAGGGGTCCTTGGAGCACAAGAAATAAATAAAAACACCTTTAAAATTAAAATGAAGCCATTGGCATTAAAATGTTTTGGAAATAATGACTCTATATGTGAAAACAAATTTCAAACAGTACAATCATGTAGTCTTCTCGTTTCCTTCGTTTAGAGGCAACCACTGTTACTGAAAAAAAAAAAAAACCACCCCAGATTTAAATGTATTCTGCAGAGAACCTTTTATTAAGTTTTAAACAGGACAAAGGCAAACAGAGGTAATTATTCCAGAGTGAAGGAAACTATCAGCATGATGCTGAGGAATTTCACTCATTCACAGCCATGACAGTCTTTTATGGGGTGAGGGGAGAAACAAAGAAAACCATCCCCAGATCATAATTATCAAAATTAGTGGCAGGTGGGACAGCAGAAGAGGGCGAAAGACCAGGCCTGGGACACATATGTAATTGAAGATTTCAAAAGCTTGCCAGATTTCTTGTCACCAGGCCACGTGGCTGAGGTATGACTCATGACCTACAGCGCTGAGTCACAGTCACTAGGACCCCATCTTTCAACTGAAAAGAGATAAGCGAAATTATTTTTGGTAAATCATTAAGGACACTTCCTGGTGAGCTCCTTGGTTCCCCAGGCAAACCCAAAGGCAAAACGGCTCCTCCCTGTCCCAGCATGGGAACTGTAATCTACTTTCAACTGTGCTTTGTTGGGACTGCAAGTTGCCTAGCTTTAGGACAAATTGAAAAAAAAAAAAAGTCTCTTATTGCGATCCAACTGGAACTGACTCAGCTGACTACGAGTCAAACTAAAAACAAAACAACAACTAACAAAACCCCACCAACCTCCCCTGCCCCAAACAAACCAAAAAACCAACCACTCAGTGACATGGCACTGACTTGCAGTCTAGATGGATAGTCTTGATCACACAGGTTCACATATGAGATGAACTTTGCCCAGAATGGAACACATCTAAAGTCTTACCCATATTTTATCGAGATAATTCTGAAAATGAAATTTTGGTCTTGGAGTTGATTTAAGACTTTTGCGATGATATTGTTGTTGTTACATACCATTGAGTCACCTGTGACCCATAGTGACCCGGTGTACAGCACCTCTGGAGCCTGCCCTGTCCTGAGCCTGTCTCACTGATTCCGACATACCTACTCACATAGCCCCAGTTACTGTATCAATTCATCTCATATGGGATCTTCCTCTCCTGACCTGTCCCTCCACCCTTCTGATCATGGTCTCCTTCTCCAAGGACCAGTCCTTCCTGGCCATGTGCCCAGAGTATATGAGACAAAAATTCAAAATCCTAACCTCCAAGGAGACACTTGGTTTCACATTTTCCAAGACAGTCCTATTTGTTTTCTTGGCGGTCCATGGTATGTTCAAAACTCTTCTCACAATTCAAAGGCATCAATTCTTCTGTCATCCTTAGTCTTTGTCCAGTTCTTTGATGCATAGCAAGTAATTGCGAAGACCATGGCCTAGATTAGGCACACCTCAGTCTTGAGACTGACATCATTGCTCTTCAATATCCTGGAAAGGTCCCTGACAGCAAATTTCCCCAGTACAATTCATCTTTTGACTTCCTGACTGCTGGTGCCAACCAAGAACATTGATTGCGGAGCCAAGAAAGCTATCCTTGTTAACAACCTCAGTCTCTTCTCCATCTATCATGGCCAGTGGTGAGAATACTGACATAAATCTGTTTTACTTCTTTAAGTTGTAATGGACTCTATGACTGTGAATTTGGTTGACAGATCTTGCTGGTTACCTACCCCATACTTAATGGTTTGTTGCTGTGCACTGTAGAATCAAATGATGGCTTAGAAGAACAATTATTTGTTTTTCCCCTTTCATCTCTAGAAGGTGACTAAGGTCAGCTTGAGGTTTCTTATGCAGATGCAGTTAGGTGGTTGCCGGAAAGCTTTTGATGGTTTTCTCACTCTACCTCACAGTGACTGACCTGATTATTGGATAAAACCTCAATCATGGGATGGAATAGGTGACTTTCCATGAGGTCATAGGTCCCACCCAGCATAAAACTCTAAGAGTAATTCTTCTAGGAAACAGAAAAGTGAAGCTGCCAGTTTCTTGCAGCTTAAAAAACAAAACATTGTGTGAATATACCATAATTTCTCAATCCATTCAATTGTGGTTTGGACATCTGGGCTGTTTCCATGTTCTTACAATGGGAAATAATGCTGCTATGAACATTGGTGTACAAGTCTCTATTTGTGCCTCAGTTCTTATTTTCTTCTTTTTTTTTTCTTCTTTTTTTTTTTTTTTCAGTTCTTATTTTCTTGGGGTATATTTCAAGCAATGGGATAGCTGGGTAATATAGAATTTCTATGTTCAGCTTTTTGAGGAAGTGTCAAACTGTCTTCCATTGTGGTTGTACCATTGCACAATCCCACCAACAATGTATGAATATTCCTATCCCCCCAGATCCTCTCCAACATTTATTACTTGCTGTTAAACTTTGTCACTGCTACTGGACTAAGATGGTATCTCATTGTGGTTTTGACTTGAATCTCTCTTATTGCCAGTGATTTTAAGTATTTCTTCAGGTGTCTCTTGGCCATTCAAATATCCTCCTCTGTGAAAATTCTTTACATGTCTTGAATGGATTGAGAAATTGTGGTATATTCACACAGTGAAATACTATGCAGCATGCAGGAGCAATAATTTTGTAAATTACTACTAACTTAGGAGGGACTGGAGAACATTATGCTGAGTGAACTCAGTCCTACAAGGACAAATACTGTATAAAATCATTACTGTAAAGAGTATGAGGATCCAAGGGGGGGAGTGTGGAAACAGGTGTGAGGATGTGCAGCTGGGAAGGATTAATCGTGGGGTTGCACAGTTTGATGGGGAGTGCGGGGGGAAATGGGAAGGATCTGGAGTGAAAAACAATGCATTCAAATTTTGTAAATAAACAAGTATATAAAAAACAATGTAACATAAAAAATCCCCAACCCCCCCAAGGAAAAAAACCCCAAACCAATCCATTGTTAGTAAGTTTATTAGAAAGCTCTGGTGACCTAGTGGATAAGGAGTTGCACTGCCAAGCCAAAGGCCACCAGTTAAATCCACCAGTGTCTCCATGGAAAAATGTGGACAATTTAGATGTGTGCAGTTTACAGCCTCTGAAGACCTGCCACAGGGTCAGTTATGAGTTGGTTCCAACTCGATGGCACATAGCCACAATTACAAGAGTAAGTGTGTTCTAGTTAATGGTGACTCGCTATCAATTTCCAAAGTTGTAAATCTTAATAGTAAGAAACTGACTCATCTTTCCCCTGGTGAATGTCTGGTGGGTTCCAAATGAACCACTGGTGGGTTTAAGCTCAACACTTCATATAACTACAGGTGCCACTCTGTCACTTCTATTGTATTTCTTTGGTCCAGTAGTCACAGAGCCCAGCTTCAAAGACAGGGAGTCAAGTTATTGTGTGGTTATGTGTTAAAACAACTGAAGATACATCATCAGGTGAAGTCCATGTGTATAATTATCATTATTATTATTATTTTTTTAAAGATATTTGCAATAAATCATTGTATAAGATTCTATCATTCATTCTCCAGCCTCATTTCTTTCATTGTCATTGTTGGTTTTAAGTGTCATTGAATCAAGTAGACTCACAGTGACCCTGTGAACTACAGATCTGAACCCTGTCCTGTCCTGTGCTGTCCTCACAGTCCTGACACATTGAGCCCATTGCTGTAGTCACTGTGTTAATCCACCTGGTTGAGGGTTTTCCTCTCTTTCATTGTTCCTCCACTTTCTCAAGCATGACGCCCCTCACCAATGAGTAACCTTGCCTAACAACATGCCAAAGTATGTGAGACAAAGTCCATATTTTCCAGCTACCAGTCCTTCTTTGTGCTTGGATCCATAATCGGCACCCATGGTAGCAATGTTGTTGTTGTTGTTGTGTGCCATCGAGTCGCTTGCGACTCATAGCGACCCTGTGTACAAGAGCTCTATACGCTCTTCTATTCTGTGCCAACCTAGCCATCTCAAGCGCACTTATTCCCACCTCTCTAGTCACAGAATCGATCCATCTCATCAAAGGTCATCCTCTCCTACGCCACCCCTCCACTCTGCCAAACATGATGTCCCTCTCCAAGGACCAGTCCTTGCAACATGCCCAAAATATGTCAGACAAAGCCTCAGAATCCTTGACTCCAAGGAGCATTCTGGCTTCACCCTCTCCAGAACAAACCTGTTTGATCTCCTAGCAGTCCATGGTATATTCAACACTCTTCTCCAGCACAACAGCTCAAAGGCATCAATTTTCTTAGTCAAAAAATTAAAAGACTTGTTGCATTGGAAAATTCTGCCATCAAAAACACCTCCACAGAACTAAAGGAAGTTGAGGTCAGTGTGCCTGATCCAATGGATTTTCAATTGCTTCTGATGCATCTGAAAGTTGGACAACGAATAAGGATGATCAGAGAAGACTAGATGTCTTTGCATTGTAGTGTTGCCGAAGAATTCTAGAGTTGCATTGCCAGCCCTAAGATATGCAGTTTGAACTCATGAGGTGCTCTGTGCAAAAATGATGGGCAATGTCTCCTGAGCAATTTATAACCTCTGAAAAACCTGCTAGAATGTCAGCTATGAGTCAGTCCCTAACAACAAGTTAAAAGAACAAACAAGTCTTGGAAGAAGTGCACCTTAGGTGCTCTTTAGTGGAACTTCCTCTCACATGCTTTGGGCATGCTGTCAGGAGAAGTCAGTCCTTGGAAAAAGACATCATGCTGGGAAAGGTGGAAAGTCAGTGAAGGAAAGGAAGACCCTGAACAAGGGGCTCCAGTGGGGAGAGATCATGAGGATGATGCAGGATTGGGCAAGGTTCAGAGTCATCATTTAAAGGTTCCCTAAATATATGGTCCTAGAGAAAAACTCTTTCTGGCAATGCTTCAGGGTGCGCGGTGGCTAATGGAGCCTGGAGGGTAAAGGGGGTTAGTTTCATAATTAGAAAAGTCATTTCTAGATCCATCCTGAAATACAATGACAGGATAATACAGTGACAGGATAATATCCATACACATAAAAGGAAGTTCAGTGAATACCACTATAATTAAAATATATGCACCAACAACTAGAGCCAAAGAGGAGGAAACAGAAGATTTCTGGGAGCCTGCGCGGCGCGCCGGGGGGTGGGGGGCGCGGAGCCGGGGGTCCCGGGCCAGGGACTCGCTGACCGCCGCGCGGGGCCGGGGCTGGACAGGAACGGGGCCGAGTTAGAAGATGGCCAAAGAACGATGCCTTAGAAAGGCTTTTCAGGATAGTCTGGAGGACATAAAGAAATGGATGAAAGAGAAGAGGAACAAGAACTTGGCAGAGATTGGCAAGCGCAAGTCACTTGTAGTACCTCCGAGCCAGCTGAGCAGCAACACTTCTATACTGCTGAGAAATTACCAGGACAACAACAGAATGTTAGTGCTGGCTCTGTCAGCATCGACTACAGGGAACCCACATTTTCCTGAAGCTAAGAAGAGGTGACCGTTTTACCAATTTATGTTTCTTGAATTCTCCCATTTTCAAGCAAAAAAAAGGGACTCACACTATCACCTCTTTTATTCAATATTGTTTTGGAAGTCTTAGCAATAGCAATAAGACAAGAGAAGGGAATAAAAGGTATCCAAATAGGCAACG
>NW_006399812.1:15023445-15033234 GCF_000299155.1 Elephantulus edwardii
TACCATCTATTCCTGGAGCCTTATTTTTTGCCATATCCTTCAAAGCAGCCTGAACTTCTTCTTTCATCACCATAGGCTCTTGCTCATACGTTGTTGAAATGAGGGAGGCTTAATAGAAGCTGAAGGTCACCTTGTGGCACTAAGGTGTTCCCTAAGAGTCAACATTGTTCTTAGTTTGTATCAGCTTAATCCCTCCCTCCTGAGATTAGCATAAAGAGGAACTTGGCCTTATCTGTAAAAGACTTCACCATTATCCTTTGTTTTTGTTTTGTACTTTTTTATGATTTTACTTTGTTTACCCTCCTTATGATTCTAAATAAATACTCAGAGAAGTATGGCTTGGGGCCTTCAGCCATGGGAACTGTTGGCCCCCTGTTTTTCACACTCTCTGTTCTATATCATTCCTGGTAGTCTGGCGCATTATTAATAATTATAAAAATACTTTACCCTTGGAATACAACAAGCCACCAGAGCTCCATCTCATATACTTTTGACATATTATCAGAAGAGGCAAGTCATCATGCTTGGACAAGCAGGTCAGCAAAAGAAAGGCCCTTGTTGGATGGATTGACACCTCAGTTGCAATGGTGGAGATTGTCACGCTGGCATAGGAGCAGGTAGAGTTTTGTTTTGTTGTACACAGGGGTGCTGTGTGTAAGAGCAGACTCGATGGTACCAAATAATGAGGGCCACAGCCTCGGGGGTTCCATCAGTCTCTTTCAGACTAGTAATTCTGATCTTCTTTATGATTCTGGATTTCGTTGTACATTTTCCTCCCATTCTGTACAGGATCTTCTGTAGTTTCCATCACTAGTAATGATGGCTGGGCACCATCTATTTCTTCCGGTCTCAGAGTCATGGGGCTGTGGTTAAAATGGAGGCTGTCTGTCGAGTGGTCAGTTAGTCCTTTGGACTGCATGTTTCTTTGAGTCCAGGGAGCTCTAGAGGCAGAGTCTGTAAAAAATTTTAGTGCTAACCCCAAAGGCTGCATTTCTCTGGTGGTTTGAATCCATCAGTGGCTCCCCAGGACAAGGATAGGAAATCTCTTATGTGATTTACAACCTCAAAACCCCAATGCAGGGTCAGCTTTGAACCAATTCTGACTCAGCAAAGAGAGAGAAACTTTTCTCCAGATAGGGAGAGACCAGTAGCCACAAGGTAGATCATGCAGGTGGTTATATGAGTGGAGGTGGTGATTGTTATGTGCCCTTGAGTTGACTACAACTCATAGCAACCCATGAACAATGGCTCTGAACCTTGTCCTACCTTGAGCTAAATCCACCACTTTCTGACCTCACTTCACACACCTGACCCCATTGCCCAGTCACTGTGTCAATCCATCTCACACAGAATCTTCCTCTTTTTTGCTGACTTTCTGCCTTCCCAAGCATGCTGTCCTTCTCTAAGGACTGGTCCCTCCTGACAGCATACCCAAAGCATGTGAAATGGAATTTCAAAATCCTTTCCTCCAAGGAACAACCTGGTTTCACCCTCTTCAGGAACCACGGAAAACCAGTTCCGTAAAGGCTCAAGGCTCGAAAGGCACTTATTAAAGGCAAATGTCTGGGTGGGTCATCTCAACTTCATGTATCCAGAAATCTAGAATTCTTGCTTCCAGGAAAATGAACACAGTTTCTCATTTGCACAGTGGTATCGTGGGTGAGATAACAGCACCCCATTGGCAAATGTTGCTTTCTCCAGATTCACCAAGGAGCCACCTGCTCCCATCCCAACCCCACAGCAGCCTTTCACATGTGTTTGCCTTCTCTTGTCCTTTTCTAGTTTTCATTCTTTTTCTTTTCTCTATTCATGTTCTCTCCCTTTTCTTTTCTCACCAAGTTTTCTCTCTTTTGTCCATTCTTTCCTATTTTCCTTTTATCTTTGACCTGCTCTGTTTCCTCAAGGTGTTTCTTACTGTGATGTGCCATCAAGTTGATCATGACTCATGGTGACACTATAAACAAAGAATCTGAACCTTGTCCTATTCTGTGCCATTATAACTTACTATCTCTGACATGCTCAACCCCATTGTTACAATTACCGTGTCAATCCATCTTTTTGAGCTTCTCTTCTCTGTCTCTGACCTCCATCTTGTCTTTTCCAAGGACTGGCCCCTCTTGACAACATGCCCAAAGTATATGAGTGGTATGTTTCACCATCCTTGCCTCTAAGGAACATTCTGGTTGCGCTTCCTCCAAAACAGACTTGTTTGTTCTGTTGCCATCAATGAGACATTCAGTATTCTTTTTCATAGATACTTGTTATTATTACGAGCCATGGAGTCAGAACTGACCCATCGCTGGCCTCCGTGGGTTTTCAGAGGCAGGAGATTGATTGGGCGGAGCTTGCCCATCTTTCCCCCTCTGAGCAGCTGGTAGATTTGAACCAAGTGTCTTCTGGGTTGGCAGCCTTAACCTTCAAGCCACTTTCAAGCCACTCTCAAGCTACCAGAGTGTCCATAGGTACTTAGTGTCTGTGGATCCTTTCAGAGGCCTGAAATGGCATTCTACTTACTCATTTAAGCACAAGGGCAAATGAGTTAGTTGTTCATGATACCATTTGCATTTATGCAGTGTGTGTGGTTGTCAAGGGCAAAAGTAGTGCACAACTAGTCAGGCTGCTAAGGAAAAGGCCACAAGTTTGAACTCAAACTTAAGGTTTTAATATGGGAGAAAGATGGAGCATGTCCTCCTCTGAGGATTTACAGCCCTGGAAAGCTAATGGAGGGTTGCTGTGGGCTGGAACCAACTCCGCAGCAGGGGTTTTGAACATCGAGTTTTTGGTTGCCATATATTCATACCGATGGAGCAGGTTCTCATTGAACTGAGGGATATTTTCCAACTCGTGGTGACTTGGTATGAACAGAGGAGAACTGCTCCATTGGATTTTTGAGGCTGTGACCTTAGTGAAACAGATTTCCAGGTTTTTTGGTAGGCTCCAACAGCCAACCTTTCACCTCATAAGAAAGCTCTTAACTGTGTTACTCAGTGATGTGTTGTGTGTGTGTATGGAATGCTGGTGGAATAATCAGTGGAAAGTTGAGCTGTCAACCCCAAAGGTGACGTCTCCCTGGAGGTTGGAATCCACCAGCATCTCCAGGGGAGAAAGATGCGCAATCTCCTCCCATGTGATTTACAAAGCCTTCCGAAAACCTGCTAGAGTAAATTCTGACTCTAGAGCAATATGTCTGAATTTTATCTTTATCTACCCATATAACATAAGCAGCAATGTTAATTAGCTATTGGGAGTGAATTGATTATATTCGGCCTCCAATTTAAAAAGGCATGGGGTCAGTAGTATGGACTTGCTTCCAGATAGGGAAGCGGCCTGGAGCAGCCTAATTATACAGAGGTTTGTTTGATCTCTGTTTCAGGGAGACATAAGGAGCAATGTAATAAAGCCATTGGGAGTGAATTGATTATAAGTGATTTTAATCTGTGGCCCTCAGGGCTGGTTTTAATTGTTTTTGATCATTCTTCTAAGTGGTATAGCACTGATCTGTGCATTATTGTACAGAGGTAACTCATGGTTACTATGATGCTAAACACTGTGAC
This sequence comes from Elephantulus edwardii, assembly GCF_000299155.1. Taxonomy (NCBI): domain Eukaryota; kingdom Metazoa; phylum Chordata; class Mammalia; order Macroscelidea; family Macroscelididae; genus Elephantulus; species Elephantulus edwardii. The sequence continues at coordinate 15,027,000 of NW_006399812.1, forward strand.
GCTGATGTGTCAAATTCGCTAATGGTTACCCATGGACAGTGTTTGGTGGAGTTCCCAGATCAAAACAAGCTTGGAAGCAGGAGTGGCATCCACTTCTAAAATAGCGTGCCTCCAAAAACCCTGTTAACTTGGAGAGTGTCATAGGGAGTGTCATAGGGAGTGTCGCTATGAGTCGTCTGCGACTTGATGGCACTTAATAACAGCAAACAACAACGCATATAACCTGTCATCTTGTCGCTTTCGACCCATAGCAAACCCCCACAGGGTTGGTTTTCAAGGCTGTAAATCTTTACTGGAGGAGACTGCCTAGCTTGCTCCCACTGAGAGCCTGATGGATTCGAACAGGCGATTTTTTAATTAGCAAGTCACTACGTTATTCCACCTTTCTACGGTTTCCATAGAACGTAGTTGTGTATCTTGTCTTTTCCTTTATACGTCTACTAGTAAGTGGAATTAACAGCGGCGCTAATGGGTATATCTGGGAGCCCAGGGATTTTCTTGACTGGTGTCTAGAGGGGGAACAAGAAGGCAACTGGTCCTCCGAGGCGAGGAGGCTGGGGGGCGGGGAGAGGGTGACAGCTGTCAATTTACGCAGAACCAATCCGGTGGCGGACGAACTAGTTTCCAGCTTCTCTCTGGCGCCCCCTGCAGACGGCCAGAGTCCGGAGCGAAGACGTGTCTCAACTCCGCGTGTTCCACCTGACACCTTCACCCCAAACCCCAGCCTCCTTCCTCCTCCCGGACTCGGATCAAGTCACGGGGCAGCAACCAGCTGGGTCAGGCTTTCATTAGGCTACAGGTTTAGCTCTGTTGATGTTGTTATGTCCCGTACAGTCGGAACCGACTCAGCCGGTTTTCAGAGGCAGTTAATTGCACGGGAGGAGATTGCCCATCTTTCTCTCGCTGAGCAGCGGGTGGATTCGAACTTCATGTCTTGTGTTGACAGCGAATTTCCTTCCTTCGCAGGAAGTTGCTCAGCTCTGGAGCTCTAAATTAATCGGGATTAGCGAAGGAGAAAGGCTTTTGGTCCTTCGCGGCCGCCGTAGCGGGAGGCGGGACCTGGAAGGAAGAAATATGGCGGCGCTGGGCAGTGACAACGATGAGGACCTGGTCAGCTACGGCAGGGGCCTGGAGCCGCTGGAAGAAGGTAAGGGCCGGCTTGAGCGGCTGAGACTGGAAAGCAGACAAGGGGCCCAGGGTCCGAGGAGTGACGCACACTCCTGTGGCCTTCGTTGTCTCTAGGGAAAGACGCTCGCTAGATACGGTGAGGGACGCGAGGGGAACCACGGTCAGGCAGTATCGTTCTCAGAAGAGAACATTGCAGGGAACCGACCTCTTCCCCCAGAGGGATCCAGAGGCAGAACGTCCAGGCAGAGGGGGAACAGCAAGGGCAAAGGCCTGAGGTCGGGCCCTGAGTTTGACGAATTGAATGAACTTGTTGTCTACGATGGCTAAAAAGAGCCATGCGTCTGCGCTAGTGTGCAGTGAGTGATGTCAGCAGGGGAGGCAAGTGCAGGGGAGGGACGTGGGTTGTAAAGATTGTTCCTCTGTTTTTGATTTTGCGTATAGGCAGGTTAGGAGGTGGCGTGGCAAGAATGAAGAAGAGGCTAGCTATGAAACAAACAAGAATTCTAGAGACGCTGGTGGTTTACAGGGCTGGTGGTCAAGGGTGGTCGGGTCAGTAAACTGCTGTCAGAGCTGCTGAGATGTGCTGGCTGGCCGAATGTGGGCAAGAGGAGCCAAGAATCTCGCATGTTTCTGGTCTGACACACTTAATGACTCGATTCATTCAGTCACGTCTATGTTGACTGCCCAGTAAGCGCTGGTGACATAGGTGGACTGTGCAAAAGACAGAAGAAACATGGTGAAGTCCTTAGGCTAGAGTTTACTTGCAGACTCCTGTTGGTGAGGTCTTCCATTCTCTTTTCTGTAGTCATTTCTTCTGACTGCATCCTGCCATATTGGCTGTGCTGCTTCTGGAACATTTATTCCTTATTCTAGTTATTAGAATAGCTCTCTGTCTCACATCTGTCTCATTGCTGTTTTCAGGAGGCTGTAAAACACATGGGGAATTGTCTACCTTTATTCCTTGTTTGCATCAGTTTCCACATTTATATAGGTTCCATGGGGCAAGCTGGGGTCAGCGATTATAAGCCTGTGTACACAATGAGTAGAATTACAGAAGATGGGCTTGGGATATTTACTACTTTTTTAGCAAATAGCTATAACAACAACAACAACATATTATATTGGTTGGTTTTTTTATTTAAGCCTCTTGCTTAGAGTCAACAAGACCTTGGGGATGGTCTTTGTATTTAAAAGTCAGTTTTTATTATATTTTGGAGTAACATTCTTCTAACTGGTACAGTACCCTTCTGTCATTATGCTGTACTGAAGTAACCTGGAGTTGCTGTGATGCTGAAACTTGTGCCATTCGGGTATCAAATGCCATAACGCCTGTCCACAGTGGACAGTGTTTGGTGGAGCTCCCAGTTTAAGACAGATTTGGAAGAAGGAGTGGCATTCACTTCCTAATCCCCATGCCTCTGGAACCTCTATGAACTTTGATAAACGATGATAGTTATAAAAGGCTTCAGGTCTTTTGTTTATAGGGTCACTATGAGTTGTGCTCGACTCAATGGCAAAAACAACAGTTATTAGAAACTTCTGCAGATGCATCTACTGTCTGCTCACAGAGAATGATGGAGTGAGGAGGGTGTTTTGATTGGCTTCTTGCCCCCCTCCCCAATTGTTTTATTGTGGTTAAAACAAAGTAAAATGCATGTAATAAAATATTTTCCAAGTCAGCTATTTTTACATGTGGGGTTTCAGTGGCATTGGTGACATTCATCGTATTGTGTAACCATGACCATGGTCTATTCTAAAATATTTCACCAATGATGGAAGCTCAGTGCCCCCGAGGCTCAAACTCCTTTCTCCCCCTTTTCCTGCCCCTGGTTAGTGCCAGCAAACTTTAGTCTCTTCATGTAAGTGGTTTTGCACAATGTTATCTTTTTTTTTTTAAAATTCTTTTATTTCATTATTTTTTGTGTGTCCCGTCAAATCAGATCTGACTGGTACAGGAGGAGATTGTTCCTCCTTCTCCAGCAGAGCATCTGGTGGATTTGAACCATGTATCTCTGTGATTGCAGTTGCAGCTTCTTGCCACTAGGCCACCAGAGCTCGCCCAATATTATCTTTTGTGATTAATTAATCTCATTGAACATTATATTTCCTGTTTCCAAGATTTATCCATGCATGTATCAGAACTTTGTTTCCCTTTATGGGTGACTAGCATTCCATTGTGTGTGTCTGCACTACATTTGGTGTATTTATCTGTTAATGAACATTTGTCTCCAGCTATTGTCTATTGTTAGTAGTATTGCAGTAAACATTGTGTAAATTCCTATTTGAGTTCCTGCTTTCAGTTTTGGGGTTTTGTTTTGCATATACTTAGGGGTAGAATTACTGGGTCATATGACAGTTCTTTGTTTAACTTTTTAAGCAACTGCCAACCCCTTTTCAACTTGGCTGGGCCGTTTTGCCTCCCAACCAAAAAAGGATGAAGTTTCCAATTTCTCTACATCCTTGCTAACACATGTGATTTTCCATTGTTTTAATAATAACCGTTCTAGTGTGTATGTGGGGTGAAGTGGTATCTTCTTGTGGTATGGTGGCATTACAGTGCACTGCTAACGAAAAGGGTAGTGGCTTGATTTTGCCAGCTGCTCTGCCGGAGCACGCTGGGTAGTATTCTCCCCGTAGGAAAGCTCTGTAGCCTTGGAAACCAGATAGAGAGTCACCGTGAATCAGAGTGGGCGTGATGGCAGTGGTTTATTTGTTAATTTTTATGACTAGTAGAAGAGTACCGACAAGCCCATGGACTGCTAGAAGAACTAACAGATATGTCTTAGAGAAGGTACAGCCAGAGTACTCCTTGGAGACAAGGCTGTCAAAACTTGTCTCACATATATTGGGCATTTATTAGAGGAGAGGCTAGTTCTTAGAGAAGGCCATCATATTTGGAAAGGTGGGGGTTCAGCAAAGAAGAGGAAGACCCTTAACTAGGTACAGTCTGATTGCATTTTATAGTATAACATGCTAGACCAACAACCACTTTCACTCTGCTTTGAAGTTTTAGTGACAAGTTAGACAAATACTGGGACTCCAGATGTTAGTTAAGGTCCTTAGACTCTGATGGAAGTGTTTACTGGTTAAGAATTAATCAGGGAAATAGCACATCTGCTGTGAAAAGAAGTTTTGCAGTTCCTCAAAAAGTTAGATATAGAATTACCTTGTTGTTATGTGCCATTGAGTTACTTGCAACTCATAGCAACCCTATGTACAACAACTCTACTCCTTACTCTATTTAGAGCCAGCCTCATTCTCTCAGACACACCTTTCCCCCATTATCCCAGTCACTGAATCAATCCATCTCATCCAGGGTCTTCCTCGCTTATGCTGTCCCTCCACTGCCCCAAACATGATGTCCCTCTCCAAGGACTGGTCCCTCCTTGCAACATGTGTCAGATCTCTGCCTCCAAGGAGCAACCCAGTTTCACCCTCCCCAGGATGAACGTGTTTGTCTTTAGGAGTTCATGGTTTATTCAATACTTTTCTCCAGCACCACAACTCAAAGGCATCAGTTCTCCTATCATCTTTAGTCATTGTCCAGCTTTCTGATGCATAGCAAGTAATTGTGAAGACTAGGATCAGGCACACCTCCTTAGTCTCTAGACTGACATTGTTGCTCTTCAAGACTCTAGAGAGGCCCCTGACAGCAGATTTTCCCAATGTAATTCATCTTTTGATTTTCTGGCTGCTGGTACCAAGAGTGTTGATTTTTGAGCCAAGCAAACTGAAGCTGTTAACAGTCTCAATCTTTTCACTGCCTATCATGATGCTGCCAGTTGGCCCAGTGGTGACAATCTTTGGTTTCTTGATCTTGAGCTTCAATCCATATTTAAGGCTTCATTCCTTGACCTTCACAGCAAATGCCTTAGGCCCTCCTTACTTTTGGCAAGCAGAGTTGTGTCATTTGTGTAACACAGGTGGTTTATGAGTCTTCCTCCACTCCTGATGCCACATTCTGCCTCATAAAGCCCAGCCTCTCGGATGATCTATTCCACATAGAGATTGAAAGGGTGTGAAGATAGGCTGTACACCTGTCCTGATTTTGAACCATACAGTGTCTCCCTGCTCTGTTCTGACAACTGCTTCCTGGTCTAAGTATAGGTTTTGCATAAGCATGATCAAGTGTTCTGGGATTCTCATTCTTTTCAGAGTTAGCCATGGCTTGTTGTGATCCATACAATCAAATGCCTTTGCACAGTCAATGAAACAGAGATAGACATTCCTCTGGTACTCTGCTTTCCATCTAACATTGGCTGTAATATCCCTAGTACCACGGTCTCTTCTAAATGCAGCCTGCACATCTAGCAGTTCCAGTCATTTTGGATAATTTTCAGCAGGATCTTGCTTTCATGTGATATTAGTAATATTGTTTGATAATTTCCATATGACCCAGAAATTCCACTCCTAGGTATATATATGTCCAAAAGAATTGAAAGCAGAAAAACAAACAGAAGCTTATGCCTTAATGTTCATTGCACCACTGTTCACAATAGTGGAAAGATGGAAACAGCATAGATGTCCATTAACAGATGATGGATAAGCAAAATGCAGTATGTACATGGAGTGGGCACTACTTTGCCATAAAGAGAAGGGAAGTCCTCATGCATGCTGTCACATAAATGGGCATTGAGAACAAAGCTGAGTGAATGAATTCAGTCCCCAAACGACAAATAAATATTGTCTGATCCCACTTATATGAGAGAGGCAAATGTCTAGAGAGCAAAGTTTGTTTGGGGCTACTATGTGAAGAGTCATGGTTGAGGGACACTGGATTTCTATTGTAAGAGCCCTGGTGGCACAGTGATTAAGCACCAGGCTGATTAGGGTTAGAGGTATGAGTTGGAACCCATAGGTTTCTGGAAGATTCTGATTCCCAGCGATGCTGTCGGACAACAGCTGTAGGATTCCAAGGCTGAAGTCTTTGTGAAGGAGTCCTGGTGGAGCAGCGTGTTACCTGCTGAGTGCTCGAGTGCTGACTCACACTGGTGATTGGAATCCATTAGCCGCTCTCTTCTGATGGAGGGTTGGCCTGAGTTGGGATTGACTCTGCCTTGAATTTGATTTCTGTTTTTTTTTAATTTTTATTTTTATTTATTTATTT
>NW_006399812.1:15033334-15088361 GCF_000299155.1 Elephantulus edwardii
TTATTTATTTATTTATTTTTATTTTTGTGTGAGTGTACCGTCAAATCAGATCTGACTGGTACAGGAGGAGATTGTCCCTCCTTTTCCCGGCAGAGCATCTGGTGGATTCGAACCGTGTGCCTCTGGGATTGTAGTTGCAGCTCCTTGCCACTAGGCCACCAGAGCTCCCCTTGATTTCTGGTTTTAATCTCTAGGTAAGCAGGCTGGCACATCTTTCTCCTGTGAAATAGTTGCTGGCTCTTTCCACCTTTCAGTCAGCGCCAAGTGCTTTAGTCACTGAGCTACCATGGCTCACAGGTTCACTGTGAGGTGGACTCAGCTCCAGGGTTTGGGTGTTGCATTTTTGCTTCGAGTTTTTATTGATGGTGGAGTAACTTGGAAAAGGACAGTGGTGATGAGTAATAACTATCACCACATGACACAGTTAGATATTGTTCGGTTGGCAAAGATGGTTTTTTGTGCATATGTTATCACAATTTTGAAACATGAGAATTAAAATCAGTAATAAAAATAGTCAAAGAAAGGATGAGAGAGAGAGGAGGGGAGATAAACCTAAAGGCTGGCACTCTTTTTAGACAGAGGTTCTCTGACCCAACACTTCCCCCACTTTCTTTGGGGGTTCCACTTTGACTTGTCTCTGGAAGGCTTCCTGTTTCCAGCTTATTTTGTGCCCAGATGAACTTAGGACCAATTTCTTTCTTGCTGCTCTGACTCTCAACACTGCTGGTGGTTTCTATGTCTTAGAGAACACACATGACGTTTATCACCTACAGGATGGCCCTGCAGCGCCATGCCCAAGGCCTCTGTGCTCCTGCCTCGGTCTCCCACTCCTCTCTCTCCTCCACTCACAGGGGCCCACCTTCGATTCCTCCTTCTGTTTACTCATGGTTACTCGTGGATTACATCTCAATCTGCAACTAACAAAATTCTGCTTATGGTTTATCTTTACCCCCTGGCTGGGATGTTGTGGTCCTTGCACACTGTCAGGAGTTTTGTACATGCTGGCCTCTGAGCAGTCAGCGAATGGAGCTGAAATGATGCTTTGTTTTAGTTTTCAGTACCCAGAGCCTTATAACTTTGCTTGCTGAAACTGAGGAGGACCTGCAGCACTTGCTGCAGAAAGTCAAGGACTGGAGTCTTCAATGTGGATTGAAACACAACATCAAGAAGAAAAAGATTCTCACCACTGGGCCAGTTGGCAGCACCATGAAAGATGGAGATTGAGATTGTTAACAGTTACAGCTTGCTCAGCTCCACAATCAACACTCTTGGCACCAGCAGTCAGGAAATCAAAAGACGAATTGCATTGGGAAAATCTGCTGTTATGGACCTCTCCAGAGGTCTGAGAAGCAACAATGTCAGTCTAGACGTGAAAGTACACCCGATTCAGGCCATGGTCTTTGCAATTACTTGCCTATGCATCAGAGAGCTGAAACAATGGCTAAAGATGACTGAAGAAGAATCGATGCCTTTGAGTTGTGGTGCTGAGGAAGAGTTTTGAACATATCATGGACCACCAAGAGAACAAACAAGTCTATCTTGGAGAGGGTGAAACCAGGCTACTCCTCAGAGGCTAGGATTTTGAAGCTCTGTCTCACATGCTTTGGGCATGTGGCCAGGAGGGACCAGTGCTTGGAGAAGTACATCATTCTTGGAGGGGTGGAGGGACAGTGCAGGAGGGGAAAATCCAGGATGAAATGGATTGATACAGTTCCTGGGGTAATGGGGGTAGATGTGTTGGAGACAGAGAGACAGGCTCAGGACAGGGCAGGGTTCATAGGGTAGCTATGAGTCATAGGTGAGTTGATGACACGTAACAACAACAACAGCAACAGAGTCTAGGACAGGGCTGCTTCCCTGACAAGACCCTCAATAAACTTGTATTTGGGGGATGAGTCAAGTATGGGTGGCATCTTAGTTTAGAGGCAGACACAACTGAGATCTGGTTCCAGCTTGGTGTAAAAGCCTCGGCCTTGAGGCCAGCTGCTAATCAAGGTGTCATTATCTGCAGAGGTCAGTGAGATAGCTTATATGAAAGGCAGGGAGGAGTCAGCACAGCAAGTAGCAGTAATTATAACAGGGCCTGACTAAAATGCCACCTTGTCCTTGGAGTATCACCTGTCCTGTGGGCAGAGGCGGCGCCTTGACCTCAGGAGCCCTGTGGGATCTCGTTAGCTGCCCTGCTTGGCCTCCTCACCTGCCGCCACAGGTTCCCCTTAGTTGTCTACAGATCATCTTATCTCCCCTTTCTCATCAGAGGTTCCTGGAGACCAGAATGAGGGCAGCACCTCACACTGGCAGGACCCACCCTGTCTTAGCTGACGCCAGTGGTTCTCCACCCAGGCCAGTGTGTTCCCTAGAGGGACAATTTTTATTAAACAAGTTTTTGTTGTCACCACTTGGGGGTGGGGTACTACTGGCATCAAGTGGGTAGAGACCAAGGATCCTGGTAATTACCTTTCAAAGCTCCACAAAACGATGGGTTATTCTGTCAGTAGTGCTGAGGCTGAGAAACTTGGCCTAAGCTGAGAATTGGCCAGCTGCACATACTGTAATGGAGTGTTGTCCTGTGTGTCTTGTCTTTTCTTTCAGTTCTGTCAATATTTGATTTATTTGTTTTGGTTAGTAGATGCACACAATTTTAAGGTTGATATCCCTTCCTAACCAACTGATTCTTTTAGCACTCTGAGACTTCCTCGTTATCACTAATAATGTTCTAGCTTGGAAGACTATGCAGTCTGAGATTAGTCATTGTCTGAGTTTGTATTTCATGGTTTGTCTACTGCCCATTTGGTGTTTAAGTAGAATACATTTTAAATCTTCCAAGTAGAATACATTTTAAAAAAATACAATCTGACAATTTTAATCTTTAATGAAAGAATTTAATCCAAGTATTACGATAAGGTGACCACTGATATAGTTGGGTCTGAGCCTACATATTTAGCAATTACCTGCATGTTTTGCTTTCCCCTTTCTCATCCTTTCTTGAGGTCTTTTAAGTTGAGGTAGCTGTGCACTGCATTTCTAACACATGGTGAAAAAATCTTGGGTTTGGGACCAAAGTTGTAATTCACCTCTTGAGGATGAAGTCAAAGTTAGGCAGTATTTATGGGGCTATGCCGTGGTCAGCTCTCTGGACCAGGTGTTTAATCCTCATCACCGCTGTTCAAAGTGGACCACGGTGCAGCTCTTAATTGTACAGTTGTGGAGACTGAAGCTCAGGGAGATTAAACAGCTTGCACAAGATCACAGAGCTGGCCGTCAGTAAGGTGGGCATGGATAGGCCTTGAACTCTTATCTCGTGGTGTAAAGAACATGTCCTCTTGACCACCCTGCCGAGGGTTATGCTCCACACACTGTGGGCTAGAATTTGGGACTGGGAAGCGTGTTCTTTTGGTTTTTTGTTCTGTCTTCTGGAAGTATGAGCTGACTTAATTATTGAAGTAGCTGGATTGTGAGGATGTGTGAGGCAGGGGCGTTATGATCCACGGCTGCCTCTACTACACACCACCAACAACCAAGCGTAATTGTCTCAGAACCATACAGAAGACGGAGAAAAGATGTAAATATACACTATCAAAATACAGAGTTAGTAACTTCTTTAAAATGATAATTAAAGTGATAAAAAGTGAAAAATTATATTTAAGAAGCACTCTTTCCCTCTAAATGTATTCGAGCCCATTTTCCCATTCTTTCTTTCTAATTAATAATGACTGGGGCATTTTTTAGGTGAAAGACCGAAGAAACCAGTTCCTCTTCATGATCAGACCGTCCGGGATGAAAAAGGAAGGTATAAACGGTTTCATGGAGCCTTTAGCGGAGGCTTCTCTGCTGGATATTTCAATACCGTTGGCTCAAAGGAAGGTAGGCTTTTCTTATTTACAGCCATTAGATTGCTAAAGAAAATGATTCAGTGTGTGTGCAGTGTAGTATAGATGCATGGTGGCCTGTGTATATGGAGGTATGTGTACATTATAATATCTGTACATTGAAGTCTTTTGTGTTGAGTGTTTGGAGAGTTTCCAGAGTCACCTTGCCTATTGCTTGTTGATTTCAACCAGAAGATTAAAAAATTTTCTTCAGCTTTCTTTAAATAGATACATTCTTGCCAAATGATTAAGTGATAGTAGTGATTTCCATTTCCTATCCTGTCTTGCTGTGCAGAGTACTCTCACACAGATTCACCCAGTTAATCACTGGAAGGTCCCCACGTGGCTCAGTGACTGGAGAGCAGGCATCACAGCTGTTTGCAGGTGATCGGAGCAGTTACGGGGCCAGTGTGAGGTTGGAGAGAGCCCAGAGCGTAGACCCCAACTGCTCTTTCCGGATTCTGTTGTGTCACCGCTAATGCTGTCAGTTTGGAGAAAAGTAAATTTAGTTTTTCCACTCTGTACAGTATAATAAATTCCATATTGTTTAAAATGTTGCACTTCTCAGTGGTTTAACCTAAAAGCAGTTTTTAACAGACGTAAAATGGCTTCTCATTTTATGAGTGTTGTGAGTGGAAGATGCACTTTCTGATTTAGCAGTTAATAGGAATAAGATGCCATACAGGGTAGGAGCTCTGGTGGCCTAGTGGCAAGAAGCTGTGCTGCCATCCCGAAGGTGAGCATTTCTAATCCACCAGATGCTCCATTGGAGGAGGGGCGATGTCCTTCTGTGCCAGTTGGATCTGATTGAATGGTACACAACAAGAAAGAAAAAAGATAAATACTATAGAGAGAAAGCTATGGGAGAGAGGTGGCTGTAGAGTTTGTAGTTCTTGGAGTTTTAAATCTATCCATGCTGTGTAATTACTGCATTATAAAAAACAAAGTACAGGTTGGGATTGTTAAGTTCTGAACTGTCTTTTCCCCCCAAGGGTGGACACCATCTACCTTCGTGTCTTCGCGGCAGAACAGAGCAGACAAATCTGTTCTTGGTCCTGAGGATTTTATGGATGAGGAGGTGAGCGTGCCATGCTCTGATGACCACTTGGCAATAGGATGTGTGCAGTTCTTGCTACATGAGACACATTTCCTGGTAGACATATCTCCTTACGCTAGTCAAACCAGAAGGAGGCCTCCTCTTCCTCCTGCTGAAGTCCACGGCATCCTGATGGAAGTTTGGTTGGGTTTTTTTGTTTTGTTTGTTTTTTAATCATCTTTACCACAAATTAATCCCTCACAGGCCAGGAGGAATCCTCTCCTCTCAGTCACCTGTACGTCAGCTTCTTCTCACAGGGGCTCTCCTCCTGGTCCAGGGTGACACATCGGGGATAATACCCAGTGGATCTTTTTATGGGCTGTTTTTCTTGAGAGCAAAGAACCCTTTGTCATAAGTCTTTTATTATTATTATTATTAATTTCAATGAACATCTACAGAGATTTTGGAATTCCATTCATTCATTGTTGCACTTTCCCCCCCCCCCCCCCCTCCACCCCCAGTTGGCTTCTCTCCTTGAAAAGCAAAAGAAAAATTCCTTCATTGGTACACAATCCCTCCCCTCACCCCGCACATCCCCACCCCCACCCCAAGTATACTCCACTCTGCAACCCTCATTCCGACTCCTATGATAATCATAGTGCCCTAAAATATATTAATTTTAAACTGTTCTCTCCCTCATCATCTTCAATGCAGAGAAGCCTTTGTCATAAGTCTTAACAGTGTCCTTTACCTGACATCTGCTTGGGAGAGTCCTTCACAGACCTGTCCCTAATGTCGTCTCTGGCAAGGGCAGTGGGATCATGATGACCAGCGTGGTTAAGACTTGGGCCCTTCCTCCCTCTGGCCTGACCCTAGCCCTGAAGTGGTCCAGCATGGGCCAGCACAGAGGAGGGCAGGCGCCTGTGAGGAACAGGAAGGGGCAGCCAGACAGCCTGTAAACACAAAAGGCTTGTAATACAGATCCTTGCTGTCCCTGTTCTTTGTGACCCTACGATCTGCCCCCTTTTCACTGAAGCGCATGAGGAGGAGCTGTGCAGCCCCTCCTAGCAGCACCCCTCTGCTCCCTAAGGGGATCGCCTCAGCCCCCAGCCCACCGAGCTAACACTACGACCGCTCAGGGGTGAAGAACAGGCAGGAGAGCCAGAAACTTTGCACAATTAGTTTGTTTGACAGCAGGTACAAGATGAGGGTCCCTAGCAAGGCTGGTGCCAGTCCTGGGGTTGGGAAGCCACCGGACGAGATCAGCCGGGACTGACTTCGAGGCTTTGTGTTCATTTCGCCCTTGGCCCCTTCTCAATGGGCTTCCCCACGTCCTTACCCCGGAGTTTGAGACCAATGGCTCTCTCGATCTTGCCCAGCACCTGGTTGTTAGGGATGGCCCGCCCACTCTCGTAGTCAGCAATCACTTGCGGTTTCTCATTGATTTTCGTGGCCAGGTCCTTCTGCTTAAGCCCCTTGCTCTGCCGGCCCTGCTGAATCACCTTGCCAACTTCCAGGGTCACCCTGTCGTGGTGCAGCTCCTCTGTCTCCCGGTCCAGCTTGGCAGTGTTCTTGGTGACAGAGTGCTGCTTGTTCTGGCCAGCTGCCCATTTCTTGGATGTCTCCACGTCTTCGCCTCTTCTCTGAGCAGCCAAGATGGCCTGCTTGGACTTGGCCTGGGCCGCCGTGGGGCTCTTCTTGCGCAGCACCGTCACCGTGTCCCAGTCGCTCTCGGCCATGGCCGGTCGGGCGCGGTTGGTCGCTGACTCAGTCCGGCGGCTCCGAGGCAGCTGCTGAGACCCGGCGCGGCTTCGCGATGTCGCGCTGCGCGACCCCGCCCCCGAGCTAGACTTTTTAGTGTGTGTTTTGTTTTGAAGCCCGTGTGATTTGTCTTGCCTAACCATGGTTTCAAAAGAAATGTAAGTAATCCTGTTTGCATTTTCTTAAGGATCTTAGTGAATTTGGAATAGCACCTAAAGCGATTGTTACCACGGATGATTTTGCTTCCAAAACCAAAGACAGAATCCGAGAAAAAGCCAGGCAGTTGGCAGCTGCTACCGCACCCATTCCTGGAGCCACTCTGCTTGATGACCTCATAGCACCAGCAAAGTGAGAATGCATTGGTTCTGCCCTTTCCATTCTTGGCATCACCCCTTTGCAGTACAATTTGACTAGGAGTGACAGACTTCCTTAGACTAACTTGGGTGAACTGGGGGTTTTGTTGTCCAGAGGGTTTTGTTACTGCGTGGAACTGAAGAGCTGCTGCCACTGGCCTTGCTGCTGGACCTCACTGAAATTGGAATGCTGTCAGGAGTTGGGTGGCTGCTTTCCTGGCCTCTCTCTGTGGCCTGTGTGCCCTGTCCTGTCGGACTTACTTAGTCTATCTTCTTTTCTTCTGTGACCCTCACGTTCCTCTGTGACCGGGGCACGGGGTGTGATGGGACAACCACAGACCTTGCTCTTACCCCAAACCCCATGCTTAGGAGAGACCATGTGGAGTTTCTGTCCTCTGTCCAGATGCTCAGGAGAGTGGGCACCTGACGAACTTCCCCAGGACATTGTCCAGTGGTGGCTGGAGGGGCCAAGTTCATGCGGTTCTAACGCAGTGAAGGAGAGGTCGCAGGACAGGTGTATGAGCCAGGCAGGATCTCAAGACCTGATTACCTCACACTGTTCTCTTATGTCTCAGAAGAAGTTCACTTTTAATATTTTGCTTTTCCAGATTATCTATTGGTTTTGAATTATTAAGAAAAATGGGTTGGAAGGAAGGACAAGGAGTTGGCCCACGAGTGAAGAGAAGACCGCGCCGACAGAATCCTGGTACGTGTGTTGATGTTCATCATCCCTACTTCTGAGTGGCTACTTACTTCTGAAGAGAGACTTGCTAGGTCAGGTGGTGTGCCTGTTGCATGCAAAGGCCCCCATGCATCTGTCTGTTGTACTGTAGTAACTTGTGTGTTGCTATGACACTGAAAGCTATGACACTGGTATTTCAAATCCCAGCAGAGTCACCCATGGTGAACAGGTTTCAGCAGAGCTGACAGACGAAGACAGGCTAAGAAGAAAACTTGACAGTTCGCTTCTGAAAAAAATAATTGGCCAGTGAAAATCTTAGGACTAACATGAACAACAGAAGACTAAAGTTATCAAGGTTTTCCTTTTACTTGGATCCATGGGCATTGCCCATGGAATCAGCAGTCAAGAAATCACATGATATGTTGCTCAGAGCAAAGTACCTCTTTAAAGTGCCAGAGAGCAATGATGTCACTGTGAAAACTAAGGCGTGCCTGCCCCACATCTTGATGTTTTCAGTCTCACATATGTGAGAGAAAGCTACACAATTAATAAGGGAATCTGGAAAATAATTTATGCATGTGAAATATGGTGTTGGCAAGGAATATTAAAGATATTGTGGAATGGTGAAAAACCAAATTTGTTTTGGAAAAAGTATAGTTGGAATGCTTCTTGGAAATGAGGATGGTGAGACTTTATCTCATGTCCTTTGATCATGTTGTCTGGAGAGGCTGGCCCCTGGAAAAGGACATTTTGCCTGGTAAAGTGTCAGGAAAAAAGTAAGATTTTCAAGGAGATGGAATGATAGAGGGCTGAGGGGAAGCCCCTCGATGAGATGGACTGACTCAGTGACTGGGGTAATGGGGACAAGTGTGTCAGAGACAGGTTGGCTCAGGATAGAGCAGAGTTCAGAGCTGTTGTACATAGGGTTGCTGTGAGTTGCAGGTGACTTGATGGCACAGCAACAATAGTGGTCTCACCTGTTAGAGTGTGTGAGTCTGGCCCAGGGCTGGACAGTGCTCCATTGTGTGGACCTTGTGGCTGTTAGGAGTTGGAACCTACTGATGTTACTTAATGACAGCAACAATAATGTGATGACCTTTCAGGCTCTGTGTACTTGTTTATAGTCCCACCAGAAGGGTATGAAACTTCTTGTTTCTCACCTTTTTAAATACTTTTCCCCCCTTCATTTCTGTTCTGGTGGTTGTTGTGTGCCGTTGGTAGTAGAACAAAACATACCCTTGTGTTCTCTGTGTTTCGGGCTGTGACCTCTGTTAGGGCAGCAGGCATTTGTTTTGTCTTCTCCTCCGTGCTGGGGCAGCCGTAGTTACTCACCGAGCACATTACTGCAGCGTGTGGGAGGAGAGAGAGCTGGCAGACGACAGCTGCGGGGCCACCATCCTCTGACCCTGCCGCTCTATCACTTTGTCCAGCACACTCAGACACAGTCCCCTTGTCGATGCAGGGAGTCCGGCTCCTGTATGTCCATCTCTCATGACTAATACATTTACAATGTCCTTTCTAGACCCTGCAGTGAAAATCTATGGCTGTGCGTTACCCCCCGGGAACTCTGAAGGATCTGAGGTACAGGATAAAGAGAACTGACTTCCAGTCTGATAAGTAGAATTTATTACTTTATGATCATGAAGCTTTTTGGGTTGTAAATTTGTAAAAGGTGCTCAAATCCTATTACAATTAAATAAATATTCACTATTTTAGTCATAGACGATATTCAGCAGTAGGGAAGCTCTGGTGGCCTAGTGGCAAGAAGCTGCACTGCAATCACAGAGGTACACAGTTTGAATCCACCAGATGCTCTGCCGGAGAAGGAGGAGCAATGTCCTCTTCCTGTACCAGTCAGATCTGATTTGATGGTACACTCACACAAAATAAAAAAAAAAAAGATATTCAGCAGTATGTCAGCAGCACACACGTTCCAAGTCTGTTCAGATTCTTTAACGGAGCTGTTGCAGCAGCGTTGTTCACTCAGGGACTTGATTCCGTCATCTGTAGTGTTGGAAATGAAGGTTTGCTTATTCTATTGTGTTTAATCACTGCATTTTAAAATAGTGTTGCACAGGTTTACTTTGGGCCACTCAGTGACTCACCTTAATTCTATTTTAAACATTGGAAACAGGATGAAGATGATGACTACCTGCCTGAAAATGTAACCTTTGCCCCCAAAGACGTCACACCTGTGGATTTTACTCCTAAGGACAATGTGCACGGACTGGCTTACCGGGGCCTGGATCCCCAGCAGGCCCTGTTTGGAGGTCTGGGAGAGCATTTCAATCTTTTCAGTGTGGGCTCTGAGAGGGCCAGCAATCTTCTTGGAGATGTTGGACCAAGTAAAGGAAGAAAGCTGGGAATGTCAGGCCAGGTAAAAAGGCTTTTGCTTTATAAATGCGTGACCACTGGGAAATGAGTATACTCTCCTTGTACCCCATGGTTGGCACTCGTTTCTTATGGGATAAGTGAAGATTTTAAAATGGTTTATTTTTTTAGCGTCTTTTCTGAAGATGTGTAAAGCCTGCACCTTTGTGATTTTACTGTTGTCCTGAAACCTGGTGTGGCCCCAGGAATGAGGACTGCTTTTCCACGTGTTTGTGGAGCTGAGCAAGAAACCTCCCTTACTCTCTTTAATCTAGTTAATAGTTGAATCACTGTGTGCCTGCACCCAGGTCTATGATTTCCTGTCTCTTGGACTATTTCCTGGTGCTGCAGGTTCCAAGTTGTAAGTGCAGGACACTTGCTTTGTTTTTATCTTTGGGGAGATAGAGTACTTTTATGGCTTGACAGTCTCCCAAATCAATTCAGAGGCTTCTTTTTCTTTTTTAACGTTTGCACTCAGGTATTTGTTCTGCAGAAATGCCTGTGT
The DNA here is from genome assembly GCF_000299155.1 of Elephantulus edwardii. NCBI lineage: Eukaryota > Metazoa > Chordata > Mammalia > Macroscelidea > Macroscelididae > Elephantulus > Elephantulus edwardii. The sequence goes on from NW_006399812.1 coordinate 15,043,911, forward strand.
GCATGTCTCTTGGTGCACAGGAATGATCGGAGCAGGTAGGACTTTCACATTGGACCCGAACTGGGAAGAACTCAGATCCCCATTATCAGGCTAGTGGATAAACACACCGTGACACCTTCCTGTTATGGCGACTCTTTGGTGCCACTTGGTTCCGACTCACAGCAACCCTGTGTACAGCAGAGTGGAGCCCCGACCGCCCGGTCACTACCAAGGTCACAGTCACTGCTGTGCTGCCCGCCTGGTGTTGAGCCATGTCGGCCCGACCGTTTCACTGACCCTCCCCTTTACTAAGGGAGCTCTGCTGGTGAAGCCACAGGGATTGGCACTGCTCACCTGAGAGTCGGGCTTCTCTGCTGGTTCAAACCCACCAGTGGTTCTGCACAAGCACGATGGCCTGTCTCCTCCCACAGGATTTTCACCTCTGAGAACTCACTGGAGGGTCAGCTATGAGTCAATTCTGATTCAACAACTATGGGTTTAAATCTGTTTCCTACTTTACCAAGCCTGGTGTCTTTCTCCAAGAACTGGTGGTCTCTCCTGCTAATGATCTCCAGATCTAAGGTAGATGAGATGCAGGCTCACACTTTTGCTTCGAAGGAACATTCTGGCAGTTTTTCATACCAAAAATGGTTACCTGGGAATTATAGTTTTATCATTTCTTTTCTATTTGTGGTCCCTCCCGCTTTAGTACTGGTAACACAAATTGGACTGTTGTTATTGTTGTTGTGTACCGTAGAGTCGGAACCAATCCACAGCTGACTCTCTGGTGGGTTTTCAAAGGCAGTTAATCACAAACGAGGAGATTGTCCCTCCTTCTCCCACGAAGCATCTGGTGGCCTTGAACTGTGTGCCTTCAGGAGATTGCAGCGCAGCTTCTTGCCACTAGGCCACCAGAGCTCCCTCAAACTGAACTGGTGGAGGCCATTCCCCATAGAAATGGACAGCCCTCATCCTAGCCTTAGCCTTCGAGCCTTGGCTGAAGCTCTGGCCCGGGCAGCGTTGATGGGTAAATGATACCCCTGCGCCCTCTGCTGTCGGGCATGTCCTCTGCCTGCGCCTCACAGCTGCTGCTGGGGCCAGAGCACAGCCCAAGTGCTGGAGGCGTGGCGTTCACACCTAGTAGTTATTTTCTGAGACTTGAGTGTCTTATTCTAGGACTCCTTTGTGCTTGTCCCGTGGTGTCCCCAGAGTGCCGAGGTGCTGTCCTCACGGCATACGTACTCAAAAGTCTAATTGCTCAATATGAAACCTTGTTGTCTTGAAGGCTTTTGGTGTAGGTGCCTTAGAAGAGGAAGATGATGATATATATGCCACAGAAACACTGTCTAAGTATGACACGGTTTTGAAGGATGAGGAGCCTGGAGATGGCCTATATGGCTGGACAGCACCCAAGCAATATAAAAGCCAGAAAGGTGAGTCCATAGACCCACAACCAGTGGTAGAACCGAACATCTGGAAGAAGAGAGCACAAGGTGGCCATGAGTTCAGACTCCGTGGGCAAGTGGTTGTTCATAGAAGGTGCAGGATGAGAGACCAGTGGGAGAAGGAGAAATTGCATGGCAAGTCAGACAGGCAGGATTGAGTTTTGGGTTTATTTTGTTTTTGAATATTTTTATTTTTTTATTATTTGTGTGTGTGTGTGTGTGTGTGTATGTACGGTCAAATCTGATCTGACTGGTATAGGAGGAGATTGTTCCTTCTTCTCCAGCACAGCATCTGGTGGATTCAAACTGCTCACCTTTAGGATTGCAGTGCAGCTTCTTGCCACTAGGCCACCAGAGCTCGCCCAGAGGCAGGATTTAAACCAGGCCAAGGCCCAAGCCATCTGTCAAGATGGGACCACAGTAGCAAGGCCTGGGATCAGTGAAGCATCCAGTACGTGGGTGGGTACAAGTCAGAGCTGACAGTGGATCACAGGGGAGCAGTCAGAACCCCAGGAACTGGGCAGGTGTCTAAAGCAGGCCAGCTCGAGCAGCAGGTCAGAAGGCCAGCGTGGGGAGCAGGCAGCACGCACACGAGCGCCCACAGCGATGGAGCTGAAGACTCAGCCTGTCTTCGAATCCCTCACTTTGAGTGTGAGGGTGTTCTTGCTGGGATGGCAAGTTCTTACACAAACAAAATTTCAAGCTACATCAGGATGGATGGTGAAGAGATTGAGATTGTTCACAGCTTCAGTTTGCTCGGCTCCACGGTCAACACTGTTGGCACCAGTAGCCAGGAAATCAAAAAACGTATTGCGATGGGAAAGTCTGCGGTTAGGGACCTCTCTAAAGTACTCAAGAGCAACGGTGTCTCTCTGGAAACTAAGGTCCACCTGATACAGGCCATGGTTTTTGCAATCACTTGTTATGCATCAGAGAGCTGGACAATGACTAGGGAGGACAGAAGGAGAATTGATGCCTTTGAGCTGTGGTGCTGGAGAAGAGTATTGAATGTACCATGGACTGCCAAGAAAACAAACAGATTCATTCTAGAGAGGGTTAAACCAGACTGCTCCTTGGAGGCAAGGATTCTGGGGCTTCGCCTGACATACTTTGGACATGTTGTAAGGAGAGACAGGTCTTTAGAGAGGAACATCATGCTGGGCAGAGTGGAGGGACAGCGCAGGATGGGAAGACCCTCTGTGAGGTGGATTGATTCAGTGACTGGGGTAATCGGGATGGGTGTGTCAGAGGCAATGGAATTGGCACAGGATAGAGCAGGGTTTGGGGCTGTTGTACATAGGGTCGCTATGAGTCGCAAACCACTCGACGGCACATAACATCAACAACAACAAACAGTCAATGGTGGTTCGGGTCCTATAGTTCTAAAGAGTATGCAGGTTTCTTTCCAGAAAAGGTGTAAAAGGAGATGATAGAGGGTAGGAATTGCTGTTATGTGCCATCAAGTCAGAACTGACTTCCTAGCTGACCCTCCAGTGGGGTTTCAGAGGCTGTAAATCACATGGGAGGAGATTGCCTGTCCTTCTCCATGGAGCAGCTGGTGGACCTGAACCACTTGCTTTTGGGTTGGCAGTGCAACTCCTTACCCACTAGGCCACCAGAGCTCCTTAGAGTAGGTCTTAGTATCAGGGATTTGTTGTTGTGTGCCATTGAGTCAGAACCAACCCATATCTGACTGTCCAGTGGGTTTTTAGAAGCAGTAAATAGCATGGGAGGAGATTGTCCATCTTCCTCCTGTGAAGCAGCTTGTGGGTTTGAACTCTGTGCCTTTGGACTGGCAGTGCCGTTCCTTACCACTAAGTCACCAAGCTCCCTCATGTACTTCGGAGTCATTTAGACTTAGATTTGGATCCACACTCTCTACTGTCCAGCTGTGTGACCTTGACTCATAACCTCTCTGGAATAAGAGTTCTCATGTGTAAAGTGAGGAAATAATCCACTCGGACTGTGAGAACTCATAATGTTTATACTCAGTATTTGAGAAAGTATCTACCCCAAAAGAGTGAATAAATGTGATTGTGGTATTAATGGTGACAACCTAAATGGAGTATAGGAGATGAAACACAATGTAAAATAGCCTATTTAAAAGTTTTTTCAGACATGAATCAATGGTGATTAATTTCATAAAACCTATGTATGGGAATGATAATGTGAAACAATGTGAATGGAGCAATGCAGAAAACACAAAGTGTGTCAGTGAAACAATATATATATGTATGTAAATCAATATTAAAGAATTATTTAAAAAATGAAAGAATTTTCAGTTGCAGTCAGATAAAATATGAATTCTTTTTTCATTTTAAAAATGAAATTTTTTATAAGTTTATAAAATCACATTGGTTTTTCATTTAATCATTCATACACATTTTGTTTTATACTATTAATTACAATTGATTAGTGATGGAATTACATCAGCTGAGCCCCTCACTGTATAATACCTTCCTCTTCATCCAGCTCGTCAAACACTGGATCTATCTCTTGTACACTACACCTCAAATACGCTTTTTGAAATACCTAAGTATTGCAGAAGAATGTGTAAACATGGCCATCCCCCAGTTATTCTGTTATTTATTTAGTTATGTATATTTCATATATGCAAAACCATCTTTAGAGGATGTTTTGCTTAAAGATTGTGACCATAAAACCTGGAGACAAAGTGCCAGGTCAGGTCTTCCCCACTTACCACCTGTGACCTTGCCCAGGTTAGTCGCCTCTCTGTGCCTCCGTGTCCTCATCTGCAAAGTGGAGATGACCATACATGCCCATTTCCTAGGGATTTTAATGTACGTACCTGGCACAAAGCAAGCATTGTGTAAACTTGAAAGGTCTCTGTCATCGCTGTCACAGAAGGACCTGATGACTTTACACGGGACTGTGTGATGCACTGAGTCATTACTGACAGTTACCCTGGGTGGTGGTGGACTCCTGCTGTTGAGCCCGTTCTGACGCTGACTGACTGTATGACAGGGCAGAGCTGCACCTTGGCCTTTCTGGGCTGGGATCTTTCCAGGTGCAGATCCCCATGTCTGTTCTCCTGCTGAGCTACTGGGTGGGTTCAAACCATCAGCCTTCGGACTAGTGACTCACAGCCACTGAAAACCCACTGGAGTGTCAGACTCAATGACACACCACAACAACCAATAAAATTCACAGGAAAAAGATTGCTGACTTCAGAGTACAAAAATCCCCAAAATGTGAAATCTAATTCCAAATGGCACATTTTTTTTTTTAACATTCTGGAGCTGGTGCAGAGTTCAATGTGGAGTGAAATATTGAGATTCATCTTTAGGGAAAAATAGTTTACATGCTTTCCTTGTACCTGCTGAAAGCCTCAGCCCTACTTTGTAGTCAGGTTTAGGGTGAAATTCCTACCTTATGTAAATGCTCATGGTTAACATGCAGAAGGGATTTTCAAGGCACAAGAAATGTAGCTTGTGCAAAAAAGACTTTGAAGCTCTGGTGGCCTAGTGGGTAAGAAGCGGCCCTGCCAACCCAAAGATTGGCAGTTCAAATCTACCAGCTACTCTGAGGGAGCATTATGAGCAATTGCTTCCCATAGTAATTTATAGTCTCTGAAAACCACTGGAGGGTCAGCTATGAGTCAGTTCCAATTTGACAGCAAGGAGTATATGATAGTATTGTGTATGGGAAGAACTTGAGAATTGGGGACCTCTGTCTCTGAGTTGGCTCCCTCACTGGTGGAAGATCCTGGCTCCAGGTCCTTCAGTTTCCTAAGTTTATTGTCTTATCTTGTTAGAATTTCATTTGTGAAAAAGACAAGAAAATTACCTTTATAGTTTTCACCAAGATTTGATTACTGGATGACCTTATTTTACTACTTTTTGTGTTTCTTATTTGGATAGTTGCTAAGGAAATTGGTCACCTACTTTTAAAAATGATTTTTTCATAGTTGAGATTATTGTTTCATACACACTTGTGCTCTTTACTGTTCTCTCAGTCTCTTTTATTTTTTAGATAATTTTTTAAAATTTTAATTGTGATTTTAACAAAAATTTATAGAAAAGTTGGATTTTTCTTCATTCATTGTGGCACATCTTACCCCCTCTCCCTCTCGGTCTCTTACTGCACTTTAGGTGGGTTTTTACCTGAAGACTTTAGTTGGTTTTCCTAGAATCCGTGTGGAGGTGCTTGTTAGGTGCTGCCATGCCGTTGTCTCCTGGCAGCCTAATCAGACGTAGGAGGTGTGGTGTGGTGTGGGTTGGGCTGCCAGTCACTGAATCAATAGAGGTGTGAGATTTAAATGCCATTCTTTCTGTGCCTTTTACTGCTATCTTAGAGTGATGTCACACATGACGTGTACTTATGTTCTTTTTTTTTTTAGAGTTATTTCTTCCACTTTATTTTCTTCTTTTTTTTTTTTTTGTACTTATGTTCTTGAAGCTAAGCTTCTGAAGCCTCTTGTCTTATTATGAAATTAATTAATTAGTGACATCATTTTGTAGAATCAGAGAAAGATCTACGATATGTTGGCAAAATTTTGGATGGATTCTCCTTGGCTTCTAAATCTTTATCTTCTAAAAAGGTAAGAAGTCTTTTTTCTTTTCTTTAATGGTTTAGTGTTTAAGATATTTGCTGCTATTTACTTTATATTATTATATTAACAATTAAAACATAACTACATTGTTTTTAGAAAAGTAACATCCTAGTTACTCTTTATTGACTCCAGCTAGTGGCTATATTATATTAAAAATCTTAAATCTTTTAAATCTCAACTTCAAGTGAATGATTATTTTAAAAAGTGATTATTACTAAGAAAGAAATATATTAAAAAGAGATATGGCAATTCTAGGGACAGTGACATTTCAGTAAAAGTTTTACTTGCAGTGAATTAAACTTTTTTCCTTTGGTTATCTTACTGTGTTTTAGATGTAAATTTACACAGCAAGTTGAATTCCTGTTCAACAGTTCATACTGTGCAAAATTTTAAAAACCTGTAATGCCACATAGTTTTGGCCATTAATAGAAGGGGGAGAAGCCAGGTGTCTGTGGGTCACTTCCAGGACTCTTCATGTCAGCCCAGATCATTTTATATTTGTGAGGTTCTATTCCAGCCCCGTGTGAAAGGCTGCCCTCCCGCCAAGAAGCTACCCTAGCTCCTTCCTGGAATTGTCACCAGAGCTGGGGCCACGGCACCTCCTCTAGACGTCATGTGGGTGCTGTTTATCGCACGAGGAGTGCCCGGCCTGTGGCATTTTCACATTCCCTTTTCAGGCTTTTTCTCACTTTAATCACCTACTTGTTTTTAATTTAACCAATTTTTGTTAAGCACCTCCAAGGCTGGAGTCCAGAAGAGGGGAGCCCAGGGGGCAGTTCAGCCCGAAAAAATCTATCTGGTGTCCAAGTGGCTCTAATTTGTTCCATTTTGATGGGTAATGTGTTTGGACACTGGTCTCCGAGAGCGCTGACACTAGAGCCTGGGTGGTTGGCCAAGCTACTACTCAAACTGTTGACCCTCGACATGTTGCTGTACCTCACTTGCTTCAGTTTCATCTGTAAAATGGGAATACTAATGATGCCTCCATTAGTATTGCTGGAGGACAGAAGGAGCTAATTTAAGTAAAGTCTACATGTCTGATACTGTTCCACTGAACACAGTAAGGGCGTATAGTAAGCTGCTGCTATTAGTGGAGGGAGCTCTGGTAGCCTAATGAGGAGTGAACTGTGCTGCTAACCCAAAGGTGGCCCCTGTCTAGTGGTTCAAATCCACCAGTTCCTCCATGGTAGAAAGGTGGGAAGTCTCCTCCCATGCCATTCACAGACTCTGAAAACCCATTGGAGAGTCTCCATGAGTTTCAGTTGAATGAGTGAGATTTTTACTGGACATAGAAGACACATTTTGAAGAGGTTGAGAAGTACTCACTTGACTGTGGGGATTTAAGGATAAATAGAATAAGTCCTGGCCCTCAGTTAGCTGCCGTCCATGTGGCACCAGACAGGCAGATACACTAGGAGTTGTTATTGTTGTTAACTCCTGTCAGGTTGGCCTGGATTCATGGCACCCTGTGGACAGCAGAATCCAGTGCAGCCTGGTCCTGCCTTGAGAGGCCATGACAGACCATGGTGATCCATAGGTTTGCGTTACCTGATTTAGGGAGGTAGATGGCCAGGACACTCTTCCTCGAGCATTTCAATCAGGAGGCTCTGCTGAAAGCTGGTCATCATCCCCCAGCCAGCAGGCTTTACAGTGTCATAGCGGGAGCTAGGCCTGCAGGTTCCTGAGGGGGCTCCTCGCTGGAGCTGGGTTGCAGGGTGATGATTCAGAGGAGGGCTATGCCCATCAAGTCTTTCTCAGAGCGTCAGGTTAACCTCGTTAAAAACCAGCCTCTGGCGACAGAGTCAAAGCAGCACAGGAAGTTAGGCTCTGGAGAGGAGCACTTTGAGAAGCGCCCTGGAGCAGGTCCCCACACACCTTTTGCCTGCTCCTCTGCTGATTCCTGTGGGAGCTCCACGAGAGATTGCCGACTGATCCAGACGTGCAGGCCTTTCAGAGAAGGGGGTCGGGTCAAGATGATAAAAACCGAGCTAGGGAGATAACCTTTTTTTAGGTAGAAGATGATGATTTTTAGTGAAAGGAGTTGTAGCGAATCCCACTGAGGGGCGACTCCCCTCTACATCCCCTGCCTAAGCAGGAGCCGGCCATGCTGACCAGGCTTCCCAGGGATGACGAGATGGCGGCCACACTCTTCTTTCAAGAGTTTTCACGTGTTCCAAGTCCACAGCTCAGACCTTACTCACCACTCTCTAGGGAACTTGGAGAAGTCCCATTACACCAGGCTGTGGAGGGGGGAGGCATGCAGCAGGCTGGCTTAGACTCCCCAAGTGTGTGCTCAGTTTGAGAGCCTCAGTCTCAGAGGGTTCAGTGCCTCCCTGGTTCCAGAGTTCAGAGTGGACTTAACCCCAGCTCTCAGACAGCTTCAGAAAGAAACATCCCATATTAGGTTTCTATCTGTTAGGCCAAGAGCAGGGGAGACCTTTAGTGCATTCATTGAACAGGATCTCTTTACAATAATTAAAAAATACTTGTTTTACCTTATCAATTCTGTCATTATTCATGCTTAACAATAGTAAAAATATCCACAATGCTCAAATATATGTCAATTTCAGTTTAGTTAGCTTTTAGAAATATTTTGGATAGAAAACAAAATAGTACCTGAAATAAGTCAATCATCCTAGGACAAATACTGTGTCACCTTTATACACAAAGACAGGAAAAGGCACATGCCTAGAGAATAGAGTTTATTTGTGGTTACTAGGAGTGGAAGGGAGGGGCTAACCATGATAAAAATATCAAACTGATTAAGGGTAGGGTTGCATAACTGAGGATTAAGATGATAATAAGTTGTGAAAAAGTAAATTGGCAAAAGTTATGTGAAAGATTTTTTTTTAAGATATTTTTACAGTGATGGTTAAAAGGTGGCGGAAGCTACTGAAGCTGCATACATACAACCAAATTCCTCATGGGATTTAGGTGGGAGTTTAGGATCACGGCTTCATGAGATCCTAATTAACTGGCCTAACATTAATTGATTCTGTTCTGCTTCCTAGGTTGTTGCGTAGCGCCCAGGGTCTTAGGTTGTTCATTGCCGTTGAGTCAGAACCAGCTTGTAGCTGACCTTCTAGTGGGTTTTCAGAGGCTGGAAATCACATAGGAGAAGACTCTATAATGGAAAAGCTGGTGGATTTGAACCATGTGCCTTTGGGTTGACAGAACAGGTCCTTACCAGGAGGCTTTGTTAGGGTCTTATAAGCTTACGAATGGTCATCTAAGGTACAACATTAGGTGTCTGTTCACTTGGAGCAATGGGAGCAGAGTCAGGACCAGCAGGAGGATATGGATATGTGACCAGATGCCTCTGTGACCAGTGACCTCCTGGATTAGAACTGAGTGGTATCTACCATCACTAACATCTTGATTAATTATTCTAATGAATTTTCTGACACAGAGTAGAATTTCAAGTTTCCCTAGAGTCCAGCCTCCTTGGAGTTGTGAAGGTTGGATGAAACTGTTGCCCTCATAATGTTTAAAGCTTAAGCCAAAAATACCTCCTGAAGTCTCCTTATAAACCAAACAGTAGCTTAGTTTAATGATAACAAATATCTGCTGTGAACATTTTGCTCTTTTAAGAACTATCTTTATGGGATCAAATTTACTTGAAAAGTGAGAGAAGAACCTTAGGGAGCAGTGACAGTGACTTTATGTTGAAAGAAGACGAGGATGAGAATGGCTGGGGGACTCAAGGAATGTAACCAGTGTTACAGAATGGTCCGTGTAGAAACCGCTGAGTCAGTGTGTTGAGTTTTGCTGTGTGTAATCTCCACAAGAACAATACAATAAATAAAAAGCTGACAATAGAAATTCCCTATGACCCAGCTATTCCACTGCTTGGAATATACCCTGAGAAAGTAAGAACAGAGGCACAAATGGAGACTTGTACACCAGTGTTCACAGCAGCAGCATTTACCATCACAAGAACATGGAAACAGCCCAGTTGTCCAACCACAATCAAATGGATTGACAAATTATGGTACACAATGCAGCACACAGGAGTAATGATTTTGTAAATTATTACCTAACTTGCGAGGGACTGGAGAACATTATGCTGAGTGAACTAATTCAGTCCCACAAAGATAAATATAAAAGTATAAAACAGAAGGAATATGAAGATCCAAGGGGGGGAGTGGAAGCAGAGGGGTGGGGATGTGCAAGGGGGTGCATTAATCATGGGGTTGTACAATTTGTGGGTAGGGGGACGTGAGGGAAATTGGAAGAATCTGGTCTGAAAAACAATGTATTCAAATCTTGTAGATAAACTAGTATAAATAAATAATGCATTTTTTAAAAAGGAAAAGAAGTAGAGACTGAAGTTTCAACTTGAAACTGAAATATAACTTTGAAACCAAATTCTGAATTTACTGCATTCAGAACTTACCAAATTCAGAATTCGGCTTCCAGTGAGCCAGGTCCACATGTGGGCCAGTGCGTTGTGTTAGCTGGGATTCTTTCTTGTCATCTATGAACAGCACTGGGTGGAAGTGGAGAGCAGCGATAGTAAAGATGCCTGGCTGTTGTAACAGTGCAGTTCTGGTGACCCTCCAGCTGCAGAGACTCTCCTTAGTACTGAACTTTAACCTGGAAGAGATTGGGTCTAACAGTGCTCAAAGGGAGCAGGCTTTCTTGGTTAAGCCAAGCATGATCTTATTGCAACTCTAATGTCTGTTGGTATTGCTGCTTTTTTTTTTTAAAGATTTATCCACCACCTGAGTTGCCAAGAGACTATCGACCAGTGCATTATTTCAGACCCATTGTAGCTGCAACTTCAGAAAATGCCCACTTACTTCAGGTGTTATCAGAGTCATCTGGAAAGGCAGTATGTGACCTCGGGACGCCTAGTAGGCACCAACTGAATGCCTCTAAGCGCGGGGACTTGCTAGGAGAGACTCCTATTCCAGGTATGAGCTGTGGAGAAAGAGGACATCATTGTTGAAATAATGTGAATTAAAATCAAAATGGAAAGTGGTTCCCATTAAAATTTTTATATGGTTTCCTATTCCCAAACTGTGAGAAGAGAATTATTTCTTAGCATCTGTCATTTCCCTACCATTTATTTGCCCCATTCCCATTATGGAAAGAAAAATCTTTTTCATTTGCAAACATTTGGTATTTATCCAGGAATGTAATTAAGACCAGGGATGCTTGTACCTTGACTTTTCTCTGCCCAGCCTGGGGAAGCGTGCCTTTTCTTTTTTGGAAAGAAAGATAAAATAGCTCTTTTCATAAAAGCTTATAACTGTGAGAACTCTGGTGAATCCCCTGAAGCTTGCAGCCGAAGTGCCCCCTGTGACAGGTAACTTGAGTGTTCGTGGCCACTGGCCACTCAGGAGCCTAACAGGTTAAATACAAAGACCACAGCAGGACCCCTGGCCCCCACTCGGGAGCCTAACAAACAGGTTCAATACAAAGAGCACGGCAGGGCCCCTGGCCCCACACCCTTCCCCAAACTTGCTCTTGCCTCCTGGAATCCTCATCTCAGCTACAGAAACCCCCCACGCTCGGGCCAGGCACAAGGATGCTGATTCCTAGCTCATCGCTCGCTCTTCCTTCTCCTCCCCAACACAATCCATTAGCAGGTCCTTCAGCTCCCTCCATCAAGCATGGGGAAAGCATCTACTCTCTCCTGCTTCCCTGGGCTCCACCTTCCCCTCTTCTCTCGCCTGGATTCTCACAGAAGCCTCATTTTCCCTCCTTTTCCATGTGGTCCGTTCCTCTCAATAGCAGCCAGATGAGCCAGATTATATCAATGTCTTTACGACCTGCCAGCATCTCTCGCACTTGCAGTGGTTATCCCCGCAAGACCCTCCCCAGTCCAGCATTGTTTCAATCCCAGCAGACCTCTGCCACTTTCCTCAGTTCTCTCTGGGGCCCAGCCTCACAGTCCTCCTTTCGGCCCCCACGTCTGCAAAGCATAATAGCACCCCCCAGACCTTGGTGTGCGTTATTTCCTCTACGTCACTCCCCTTGGAATTTTGTGTCTGGCTCCTTTTTGGTTACTTAGGATTTAGCTCAGATATTAGCTTTTTACTGAGACCTTCCGGAACTTCCTTGACCACCTGGAAATTAGTTACTGCTCCCTCCCTCCATCTCCCATTATCAACCTACCTAGCTTAAAACTCAAGCTCATTGACACGGAGTTGGATCTGACACAGTTGACCCTCCGTTGGGTGTCAGGGCTGTGCACACAGGACAGATCGCCTCTGGTGACGCTCAGCCTTTGGGTGAGGGGCGCGGCTCCCACCCAGCTTCTTGTGGTCAGGTGCTATCAAGCTGACTACGACGTGTAGCAGTGCTGATCTAGACCCTGGCTGTCCTTTGCCATCCTCATCCTCTCTGATGGACTCGAGCACACTGTTACAGTCACTGTGTCAGTCCCCCTTGTTGAGGGTCTTCCTCTCTTTCGCCGACCTATACCTTTCCAAGCATTATGTTTTTTGTCCCATGACAATACGCCCAAAGTACGTGAGCCAAAGTCTCACCATCCTTGCCTTAAGGAGCACCCCAGTTACTGTTCTCCATGTCCTCCTGTTATTTTAGGTTTCACTCTTGTGTTGTTTTTGGCTTCGCCAGTGTTCATCTTCCTTACTAGTGAAAGGAGGCCCTCATCTCCTTCATCGCCAGCCCCTAGCCCAGGTCCTGGCACGGTGTCAGTGTCCAATCAGCATTTGTGACGTGAACAAAGGCTCAGGGGGTAGCTGTGCCCTGAGCCAGCGTGAAGGGATGCTGAGCGGAGCTGTGGAAGCAGCGGCATTGGAGCCTGGAGATCGCCTGGGATGCCAGCTCTCATTCCCAGTCTACTCATTTGCTCTGTAAACATTCGAGTGTTACACTCCATCTTTATCAAGTATAAAATAGGAGTCTCTGATTTTTACTGTGGTTCACAGGAATAATATGAAGAAAAACACAACATATGAAAATAATTATATCCAGTGTTATAAATTTATGTTCTTGAAAATGTGTGTACCAAGAAATATGAGAATTTTAATTTCTCTTTCTGTTGATTTTTTTTTTAAGGCTCAGCTACTTCAGTTTTAGAGTTTCTGTCCCAAAAAGATAAAGAAAGGATTAAGGAGGTAAAGCAGGCAACTGATCTTAAAGCAGCTCAACTCAAGGCCGGGAGTCTGGCCCAGCATGCCCCGCACAGCAGACCCCAGGCGTCCTCTCCAGACCTCAGACACAGCTCGTGGCACTTGGCGTTGAGTGAAAGAGCAGCCAACACAAGAGCCAGCAATTTCAAACCTTTTGCAAAAGATCCAGAAAAGCAAAAAAGATACGAAACTTTCTTAGTAAATATGAAACAGGGTCACAAAGGTAAGTGTTAATTTTGGGTCCCTCATGTTCTCGCCTTATCTCCAGATTTAAAGTTGAAACGTCCTGCTCAGCCAGTGTTTTCGCTTTGTCTGGCCTAGCGGTGAGGAGCTGTACTGCCAGCCCAAAGGCACACAGTTAGACTTTACCAGCTGCTCCATGGGAGAAAGATGGACAATCTACTCCCATGTGATTTACTGCCTGTGAAAACTGACTTGAGGGCACACAACATCAACTGCGAACAGTACAAGGTTTGGCCTTGTCTTGGGCTTGGAAGAAAAGATCAGCTAGCCAGTCAATTGTTTCTCTACATTTTAGGGCCCAGGAGTAAGTACAGGAAGCAAACAGGTCTGTCTTGAGTTTCTCCTACTAGGCTAGGATTTTGAAGCTCCATCTCACAGACTTTGGGCCCAGTCCTTGGAGATGGACATCATGCTTGGAAGGGTGGAGGAACAGCACAGGAGAGGAAGACCCGGGATGAGATGGATTGAGACAGTAACTGGGGTAGTGGGGGTAGGTGTGTTGGAGTCAGTGAGACAGGCTCAGGACAGGCAGGCTTCAGAGCTGTTGTACAGGGGGTCGCTGAGTCACAGGTGACTTGATGGCACGTAACAACAAATACAGGACTTGCTCTACTATTTGCATATTCTTGAATTCTTTGTTATATTCAAACATGTAACAAATGCTTACAACTAAGGGAATGATGTCATTGCCGCTTTCCCTTCGGATCCTAACATCCAACCCTGAATCAAAGTAAGTCTAACATTTGACTGAAAATAGTGTCATCGTTTGGGGCCATCAAGCCACTTTCAAGTCTTAGAAACCCTGTGTAACAGGACACAACATTGCCCCCTCTTGTCCCATTTCCACAGTTAGCTGCTGTGAAATTGTTGCGGCCACCGTTCAGCCTGTCTCGTTAAAGGCCTTCCTCCTTGTCACTCACTCTCTGCTTTATCAAGCGTGACAGTCCCTCCTGCTGAACTCAGAGTGTGTGAGGTGGAGGAAATCTCACTGTCCTTGCTTCTAAGAAGCATTCATGAAAGAAAAAGACGATTCATCTGGCTGTGCTTCTTTAAGACAGATTTGTTTGTTTTCCTGGCAGTCTGGGGTAGAGTCAGTGTGCCTTGCTAACACTATAACTCAAAGACACCAGTTCTTCTCTGGCTTTCCTTTCTCAGTGTCCAGCTTTCTCATGCACGTGAGTACGTTGAGAGTACTGTGGCTTGGGGTGGGTGCCCTGCAGTTCTCAAGTGGCATTTTTGCTCCTGAGCATGTTCAGAGGTCTTCTGTAGCACACCTGTCCAAGACAGTGCTGCTTCTGGTTTCTTGGCTGCTACTTCTGTGGGCGTTGATTGTGGATACGAATAAAATGAAATCTAGTTGTGAGGATTTTTATTTTGAGGTGAGATCTGTTCTGAAGGCTCCAGGAAGCACTTCAAGTCTTCTTGCAAAGGCTGACAGAGCAGGGCCTTTCGACCTGCCTTCTCAGTTAGCAGGGCTGCGCCATCTGCATGTCACAGGCTGTTAATGAGCCTTCTTTCAATCCTCTTGCCACGTTCTTCTTCATAATCCAGCTTCTTGGTGCCTAACATCAACCCCAAATGAAATGAAGTCTAAAATTTGACCCAAGATAGTTAGCTGTAGCAGTTATTTTGTGTGGGAGAAGATCTTACTGTGATCTAAGAAGTAAACATGGGAAGGGCGAGAAGGGGGTTACTGTCATATTTAGTAGTCCCTGTGGGAGGGTATCCACAAACTAGAGGAGTTGTTTTCAAAAGCTGATCTTTGGGGAAATATAAAGTCCAGTTACTGTGCTACTGAGAAATAGTGCTACTATTGTTTGCAGGCTGGGAAGGTGGGCAGAGCGGCCGGATTCTGCTGAGGTGTGTTTTCTGGTTTGGGGTTGAAACTAGGCTGTGGCTTTTGGTCACAATAGGATGTGAGCTGATTGGATTTGGCCTTGTATTTAAAAAGGCTTTTTGTGGATCTCCAGAATAAAACAGGCTTGGAAGCAGGAGTGGTATCCACTTCCAAAATAAGCTTGCCTCCGGAAACTCTATGAACTTGGAGAAAAAAGATGAAATTTTTGTGTTCAAGACATTTGTTCATAGGGTCATTATAGGTCGTCTATGACTTGACGGCATTTAATAACAACAACAACATTGATTTGTTAAATGAAGAAGGAAAAAATAGAGAAAGCGCCAGACCGCTTTCCACAGTGGCTGCATCATTTTACGTTACCCTCGACAGTGAGCAGCCTTGCCAGCGTTTGTTGTTTGCTGGCCTGTTGAACTTTACTGTTGTTGCTGGGGTGAGGTGATATCTCATAGTTGTTTTGGTTTGCGTCTCTCTGATAGCTGGGGATTTTGAACATTTCTTCATGTGCTTGTTTGCCATCTCTGTGTCACTGTCTGAAAGGAATATAGGATTAGGCATTATATGTATGACAAATCTGGAACAAGGAGTGCATTGTGGGGTTGGCTAGGGGAGATGGGGAGAGTGAAAGAAAATGTGCATCAATATGGGAAAAAGAAGATTTTCTATGTTCAAAAAAACCTAAGGGAATGAGTTTCCTGCCAAGCCATGAGTATAGCAGGGAGCAGTGACAAGCTGCTTCTTCAGAAGACACAGCCAGATGTTGGTCCCTAACGTGATTCTGTCCGTTACTGTGAATGACAATGAAATAGGAGCATCATTTTGACGGAGAGAGTGGTGTTAACCCTGCCACGTGCCCCCACCTCTCCCTACCCCTTACAGATAAGTGGCCAGCATTCAAAGATGGTCTCCTTCGAGCCTCCTGCTTTTCCTAGAAGTGAAACAGTTTCTTGTCCTCTGTGCCGTAGATGCTCTGGAAAGATGTCTGGATCCTAACATGACCGAGTGGGAGCGAGGCCGTGAGCGGGACGAGTTCGCTCGAGCGTCCCAGCTGTACGTGTCTTCTCATTCCACCCTGTCCTCCAGGTTCACGCATGCCAAGGAGGAGGACGATTCGGATCAAGTGGAAGTTCCTCGGGACCAAGAGGTCTGCCGCCCTCCTGTCCCTTCCTGGTGAATTTGAAAATTGGAACTCTATACGCTTGTCAGCCTTGGGCGAGAAGGAAATTGCTCACCTTTTTGTTAACCATTAAATTCTGTCTGTTTTTAAAAGGGTGACCCAGAAATTAATACCATAGGTTTTAGCAACGTGAGACAGAGTTGGGAACCACAAACATCATTTACAAATAAGACCAAAGACTGAAAAGTTGAAGTTTTGGAGGTACTTTTCAAAATGGCTGAGGTTCAAAAAGGGCCAAGTTGCTGAGGAACATCAGGCCTCAGGAGCTGTGTGTGGTTTACGTAACAAAAACCAGCATTTCAGAACCTCAGAGGGATAGGCAGTTAAATGAGGAGGACACTGGTATGCACTAGACTAGAGAATGGTAACCAAGAGGGGAACTAAGAGAATGGTAACTTCTGTTAAATGTGTCCACACCAAGTAGACTCTGGGGTTATGCTGGGTAATAGTAAAGTTGGTTATATTCTACATAATCAGAAGAAACAAGAACCACAGCCAGTCTGTGGTGACCAAAGACGGGGAATGAGAGGGACATGGTAGAACCAAATGTTTTCAATCTCTCAGTGAAAATATCAAAATACACATGGCACAGTAGGGTGAGAGACAAGTTCATGATTTAGATTCCAGCATCTACCAAGTACTACCAAGGCCCAAAATGTTTAGCCTGAGCTGCTCTGTGATTTTAGAAGGTCACCCAAA
The DNA here is from genome assembly GCF_000299155.1 of Elephantulus edwardii. Classification (NCBI taxonomy): domain Eukaryota; kingdom Metazoa; phylum Chordata; class Mammalia; order Macroscelidea; family Macroscelididae; genus Elephantulus; species Elephantulus edwardii. The sequence goes on from NW_006399812.1 coordinate 15,060,988, forward strand.
AATGTTGAAGTGGAGGAAATAGTCAGGTGAGATGATGACCATCTGTTGAACTGAATGAATGTGTTTTCCCAGAATGATGTCAACGACAAGCAGACGGCTGTGAAGATGAAGATGTTTGGGAAGCTCACCCGTGACAAGTTTGAGTGGCACCCTGACAAGCTCCTGTGTAAGAGGTTTAATGTCCCAGACCCTTACCCAGAGTAAGTTAACTGGGCCTGCCTTTGTACTGGGACAAAGTTTATTCTCGTATATTAAAGTTAACTTTTCCCTTAACATCATCCTATGATTCCCTTTTATCTAGATAAACTTGTGTGTCCTTAGAGTTGAAAATTTTGGAGATTTACTTTAACTCCCTCCCACTCACTTGCTACTAAAACACAACGGAACCCTCCAGATAACAGATCGAAGATTTGACTTGGAGTAGAGTTGATGCACAGGATTGGGCAGGTTTCAGATCTATGTTCATAGGGTCACTGTGAGTTGTATTTGATGGCACCTAACAACGACAACAGCCAGAATCTATAGGGCATTACATTACCAACCCGAAGGTGGCACCTTCCTGCTGGTCTGAATCCATCAGAGGCTCTGAGGGAGAAGTGGGCAGGCTTCTCCTGGGTGATTTACAGCCTCCCGAACACCTGCCGAGGGTTAGTGATTCTGTTCCAGTGTTTTGAGAATTTGCCACCTCTTTTTTTCATGCACCCTGTGGACTACATTTTAAAAGTTACTTATGCTTTCTAATTCTCTTTATAAAAGTGTAACATTTTAAGTCCTAGTCTTTTCGTAATAAGGAAAGACTTATGGGTCTTAGAGTTAACTGTTATAAATTCTTAACTGCTTTGAGAATCAGAAACAGCTTGTTAGGTACTGACAAGGTCACAACAGAACGAAACACGCCAATCCTGTCCCACAGTCACAGTGGTTGTTGAGTCTGAGTCATCGCTGCGGCCGCTGTTAGTTCACTTGCGAAAGGCCTCACGTTCCCCCCTCACGATGCCCTTCTCCAGACACTGAGCACCACCGAGGTGACAAAGCTGTGTTGCTGCAGAGGAGTCACATGCTGGCTGTACTCCCAAGGCAGATTTGTTGGTTCTTTTGACAGTCTGTAGTATTTTCAATATTCTTCTCCTGCACCAAAATTCAAAGGCCCCAGTTCCTCTTTCTTCCTTATTCACTGTCCAGCTTTCACATGCGTAAGAGGTGACTGAAAATATCATGGAGTCAGGTGCACCTTAATTCTTAAGGTGGACACCTTGGCTTTAAGGTGTACATTAGTTAACTGTCAAAGTCATGTGCTTTGCTTTGATATTTCTTACAACTATCTTGTTGTTACTGAGTACCATCAAGTTGGAACTGACCCCATAGCTGACCCCTAGTGGGTTTTCAGGACAGTGAATCACCAGGAGAAGATTGCCCAGTCTTCTCCCATGGAGCAGCTGGTGGATTTGAACCACATGCCTTTGGCATTGCTGTATAGCTTCTTGCCATTAGGCCACCCAAGCACCCTGGAAAATTGGTAACATCTTAAGGGACCATTTTAGCCAAGTAGAAAGGTTGGTGGAAAGTTTTAAACAAATAGATTTTATCCAACAGATGTAATTAAAATTGTCTTTTTTTTCCACCCCCAGTTCAACCTTAGTTGGATTACCAAGAGTGAAACGTGACAAATACTCAGTCTTTAACTTTCTGACACTCCCAGAGACATCGTCCTTGTCTGTGACCCAAGCATCAAGTGAAAAAGCACTGCAGCAGCCCCGAGGTCCCGACAGTGAGTGGGGTCTTCCTCAAGTCTACCTGTTCCAAAGGCCTCAACCTTTAGCCTGTTGGGAAGGTCCAAGAAAGGGGGAGTCTAGTCCTAAGTATATAGATCATGTGAACTTTTCTCCATTAGGAGAATTGCTATGTGAATAAGGTAGCCCCAGTCGTAATGGCCATGTGCACGTTGTTTGACGTTGAGGCTCTGTGTTGTCCTTCCCAGAGCCTAACACCATGCATTGTGCCTGTCCCTCAGTAGGTGTGGCTGTATGTGTGTGTGGTGTGGGGCATGTGCACACACACACAAACACACGTAGAACTTTTACAAAAGGCAAGCTCTTTATTATTGTTCTTTAGTTCATCCAAGAACTTTCTAATTCTGATTTTGTGTCTCTGTCCTACCTTTCAGAACCAAGAAAACCTTCCAGGTGGGATCCATCTACACAAGAAAAGAAGAAGGACTCCATTAGTGAATTTTTAAGTTTGGCCAGATCAAAAGTGGCCGCACCTAAACAAGAGTCCAGCCCTCCAGTGAACAAAGAGGAAAAGCATGCAACAGAGTCACTGCCCAGTAAGGTACGTTGCCCCTCCCAGTTCTCACTGTCAGACTTACTGACTTACTGTTTTCTGTGATGACGCCTTCGTTCACTGCTTGATTGCTAGGGTTTTCAAACCTTTTCTGTGAAAGGCCAGGTAAATAAATATTTTAGGCTGTTTTGCAGCCACTAATCTCTGCTCTTGAATGTGAAAGGAACAATGGATAAGATGACGATGATTGCATGTAGTTTTGTTCCGATAAAACTTTATTCAGAAAAACAGATGATGGGCTGGATTTGGCCTGTGAGTGGTAGTTTGTTCAGTAGCCAAGATTTTCAGTCATGGCTTTAATAACGCAAGGAGAGCTCGTGAGCTCTCTCCCTAGAAGAGCTTTCATTTAGTAGCAGCCATTGAAACCAAATTCAGTGTTTCCAGATTGGAAAATAGAGGCTCTGGCAGTGTAGTCTGTAATGTAATGCACTGCTCTCCAAATTGGAAATGTTCTCTTTTGGGGAGAATATAGAGATAATAGTAATTTTAAAAATGCTGCTTTATAAGTTCATCATTAAAACTTGACCTTAATAAAAAGTTTTTATTTCTCTCAGTGTTGTTGGGTGCCGTTGAATTGACTGTGATTCATAGTGATCTTATGAACACCCCCTGTGCACCTTGCCCCGTCCTGCACCGTGCTCATGGTCTCTGTCACGCTTCAGCCCACTCAGCACCATCTCCTGGTGGGTCTTCCATTCTTCTCTGATTCTTACCTTTCCCTGCGTGACAACTCTCTCCAGGAACTGATTCCTCCTGAAAATGGCCCGAAGTAAGGAAGGTGGGATGTCACCATCCTTGCCTGGTTGTACTTCCTTCAAGGCAGATTTGTTCCTTTGTCAGAGCATGGGATGTTCTTCCCCAGCACCACAGCTCAGATGCATTCGATTCTTTGTCATCTTTTTACTGTCCAGCTTTCAGTTGCGTGGGATAGCAACTGAAAATACCATTTAAGTTGTTTCAAGCTTTTGGCTGTTACACGTAAAGGGGCTGTGAACTTCTGTGTATGGATTTTCATGTGAACATAAGTTTTCATTTCTCTAAGGTAAATAACTATTTAGAAGTAACATTCTGAGGTTTTATTATATGTATATAGTAACTTTTTAAGAAGCTGTAAAAATAAGTGATTTTTGCTTAATTTGTCCTGAATCTATCTTGTTAAGCTATGTAACACTGAAGTGTGGTATGTCTTTTTGGTGAATTAATGCTTTTATCATTTCATATCTTCAATTTCTGCTAATTTTGGCATCTGTTTCCTAATAAATCTGATATTAGGATGGTCATTTTAACCTGCCTTATATAATTAAGTTTAAATAGAATTCTATAGACAGCATAGTATTTGGTCTTATAGTTTTCTACATTCTGATAATCTTTGTCTTTTAACTTGTGTATTTTAATCATTTGCATTTAGTGTTGTTGTTGATGTATTTGGATTTTAGTCTAAAATTTTTGGGTTTTTTTCTCCCTTCTTTGTTGTTCTTGCTTTACTTTTCTGCTTTGTTTTGCATTTCTTGTTTTTTATTATGTAGTCTACTTGCATATTATTTAGTATTACATTTTAATTTATTTTTATATTCTATTAGTGATTTCTTTTGAAATGACAACATTATACATACTTATTCTTTCACTGTCTATTTAGAATTAATATTTTACTACTTTGTTTCACATACTTTGGGCATGTTTCTATCGGAGGCTATTCCTTGAAGAGGGACATCAGGTTTGGAAAGGTCAGTGAAGGATAAGACCCTCAGTCAGATGGATTGACACAATGACTGCTGTAATGGGCTCGAACATCAGCATCAGCACCAGTCAGAAGGCGTAAAGATGGCACAGAACAGGACGGGGTTCAGGTCTTTTGTTCATAGGGTCACTATGAGTCGTACTCGATGGCCTCTAACAACAACTTCAAGTGGAAAGTAGAAACCTTATCAATATATAGGCCTTGATTTCCCTACTTATACAGATGTACCATTTCTGTTGCTCTTTCTTCATTTCTAAATTCTAGATTCCCCTCTTTTATCATTTCCTTCTCTCTGAAGAACTTCATTTAGCATTTCTTTTAAAGACATTTCAATAACGAATATTCTTATTTTTTCCCCATCTGAGAATGTCTTTCATCTTCATTCCCTAAGGATATTTTTACTGGATGTAGAATTCTAGATTGATAACTCTGTTATTCCAACACTTTAAAATATTATACCATTTTTAGTCTCTATGGTTTCTGATGTAAAACTCTGAAGTGATTTTCCCCTCTGTTTTCAAGTTATTCAAGTTACCTTTGGTTTTCAGCTGTTGAAAACAAAAGAGACATTACAGTCACAGAAATTGGGTTACAGCTTGCAGCGTGAACTAACTTGATGGTCTGCTACAACAGAACAAAGCTTACATTCTTCTTAGAAATTTAAGAACTGTCAAAGTCTTATAACAACTCAAAATGTTTAGGATGCAGTCCGAAATAACTTGGTGCATGGACAACTAAGAGAATGCCAACTGGCAGCGTAAAAGATAATAGACAGATGCCAACTCTGAAATGACAGACATGTTAGAACTATCAGAAAATACTTTAAAGTAGCTGTGTTCCTAGAATGGAGCTCTCGTGGCCTACTGGATAGGGAGTTACACGCCCAAGCCAAAGGCTGCTAATTCGAATTCACCAGTTGCTCCTCAGGAGAAAGATGGGCAGTGTGATTTACAGCCTCCGAAATCCCACTGAAAAGTCAGCTAGGGTCAATTCCAACTTGACAGCAAAGAGTGAGGTGAGTGGTGTTCCCAGAATTAGAGAAAAATGAATAGGAAGATGAAAAAAATCAGAGCAAAGAATAAAAGATAGAAGACGAACCAAATGGAAAGTTTAGAAATGAAGCAGTAACTGAAAACATGCATTTTGTGGGTTCATAGCAGAGTGGAGATGACGCAGGAAAAAGTCAAGTATATTTGAAGACAAATCAGTAGAATTGATCCAGCTTGAACAACAGAGATAAGAGACTGAATAAACCAAGTTAATAGGGTTGCAGGGACCCCTGAGAGAATATTAAAAGGCCAAACATTTGTGTCATCGGAATTCCGAGAGAAACAGCTGATATGGGCTGGAAAATGCTGCATAAAGACACCATAATCAAAGAGCTGGCAGTCTTCAAAATGGAAATGTGTGATATTGAGAGTCTTGTTCGCCCTTAAATTAGGGACAGAGGACGGAGGTGCTGTACTCGCCCTGCTGCATTGCCCTAAGCAATTCTGGTTAATGCCTGGTCTCCACCAGAGCTCTTTTTATTGTATGCTCCAGATGCACCCCCTCATTCCTACATTCCATAGTTATGGACTCAGAAGCACAAAAAAAAAAAGGAAGAAAAAAGAGAAGCTGTTTAGATTACTTACTCTTAATGAGATCCTTATTTAGTATCAATGTGAATGAATACCAGTGTACATGTATATCCATCAACCCATTTGTATGTGTATTCTAGAATGTTTGCTCCCTTCCCTCTTCTTCACTCCTCTTATTTCACTGTTAATACAGGTGGTAAATGAGGGCACAGAATCACAGCCCGAAGGAGAAGGGAGTCGCCCGCCCATGGACTTGTTCAAGGCCATCTTTGCCAGCTCGTCCGATGAAAAGTCCTCGTCTTCTGAGGATGAGCAGGACAGCAGTGAGGATGATCAGATGAGTGTCGAGGAAGCCGACCGTGAGCGTTCCGAAGAGACGGGCAGGGTGGAAGCGTCCGCAGCGGCACCCGGTATGTCAGGGTTTCAGACTTGTAGGTCTGTGGGAGAAAAGGAGGATGCCTTCAGAGATTTGCCTCTTCCGCCGGTGCTTGTAAACCAGGAAAAGGTGCACTTGCCAATGATGAGTCGTCTTTTAGTGGATTTCACTGGGAGAACAGAGTTCTTTTTTCACATCTGGGGCAGATCTCTGATAAGTCTTTAGGAGAGCTGTATTTGATCGTTGGACAAACAGGGTGGGCATGGGGCTGATACTCTAAGTCACTGCTAATGCTTTGCGTTTTTTTTTCCCATTTTTCCACCTACATTGAAAATACAATAATCTGAGAAATTATGAATATGATTTTTTTTGTTTTAGTAAAATTTGTCTCCTCACTTTTCTGAGATGGGACATTGTTTTTCTGCATGTTTGTAAGTTTGCTTTGTTTTTTTCCTCAGAAATTGAGATCGAGGATGTGTTTGGACCCTTTCGGTCTCAGCTGAGTGATATGGGGCACATGTGCCCCCCTCCATGGCAGTCTGTGATGCCTTCAGTTATAAAATGTCCATGTGTGCCCACCATGCTTAACTACTGTTTTGTGAATTCCTGCCTGGAGCTTGTTAAACTCACTATGAATCACATATTAGCTGATAACTATATATATTAATTAAAAATTAATTAATTTGGAAAATAAAATTAATGAATATCTGCTGTCTTGCAGCTGGTGAACCAGCACCCCAAGCACCTGCCCCTTCCTTCCTGATCCAGAAGCTGCACATCGATGAAAGAGAAGAGTTCGGGCCCCGGCTGCCTCCTGTCTTCTGTCCCAGTGAGTCCTGAGCACCACATGTCTTCTGTTGCATCAAGACCCCTGTCCCCTCAGAGATGAGAAATCCACCCTGCTAATCCAACAGGAGCAGACCAGATACACATACCTGGTTTATTTGTTTTCAGTCATATTTTGAAAGGTTTTGTCTCTGCCTTGTGCCTAAAAATAGTTACTTTGTAGCCTCAGAGACCTTGAAACAGTATTTGTTTTTAAACTTTCAGAGGTTTATAACAGAGTCCTAAAGTATCATAAATTTTGCCAATTACAGAAGGTAAAAAAATCAAGGAGATAAAGGTTGGAGTTGTAGGAAGAACAGAAGTCTAAGAATTCTTTTCCATTTTGGCTAATGTAAAGAAGTAAAAGAAATTTCTAGTTCCTTCAGAAGTAAAGAGTCCATCCTTCCTCATTCAGAAAGGCACTTCTAGTTAGGGCCAGATTACACTGATGTCCTATTTTATCATCCTTTTTAAAGGCTAGATTAGTGAGTATGGGAAAGAATGGTCCGGATATATGGATGATACGCTGTTATTACTTTATGGTTTCCTGCAGTGCCCACCAAGCTGTGGTGGTCCAGTGGTAAGGAGCTGTCCTGCCAGCCCAGAGGCAGGGTGTGAACCCATCACCTGCTCCATGGGAGAAGGATGGGCAGCCTCCTCCTGTGCCCCTTCCAGCCTCTGAAAACCCCTGGAGGGTCAGCTGGGAGTTGGTTCCAACTAAGAGCACACAACAAAGACAACCTGTGAAGATTTATGATTTTTGTTATAAATTAAACAAGATAATGAGAGAAGAGTAAACAAAATGAAGGTTTGAAAAATCGCAGTGAATATAGTTCTTAATTTGCTTTAGTTATTTAGATCTCTAGTTTAAAGTAAATGTACCAGGACTTGAAAACTAAACTTAGTTTATACTCCTCTCCCAGACCGTCCTTGACGCCCTTGTAGCATTTAGTAACTTAATTTTGTCCATGAAAAATTGAAAGAAATGGTTTTCTACAAACTAACATTTTAAAAAAAACTATGAAGAAGGTCCAATTTTGAAAATATGACGAAGTATAGGACTAAGAAGTTATAGATACCTGTTGACTGTATTTTAGAAAATATCCCTATCTCGGAAACATCTTTGTAGTTCAAGTGGAGAAGTTATTTTAATAACTTATAATTCTTCTAATATTGGACTTTTTGCTGACTTGTTTATGACGCTGATTACCTGTAGAAAGATTTGGGTTTGAATTTGGAGGTGCAAGATTTAGCAGCATGTAACTTGGATAGGTGTTTTTGTGTTTGGGGGGTTTAAAAAATTCTATAACTTTATTATGCTGTTTTGGTAGGTGCCAATTTATTATTATTTTTTATAGATAATAGCTTTTTGGTGTGTGTTTGTGAGACAAATTCTCATAAAATGTGCTTTGTAAAGGGAGAATGATGCTTCTCTTAAGGGAGCTTATCCTCACGTGCCAGATTCCAAGCTGTGGGATTCCTTGTCACCGTCCTTTCTAATTCTCCCTCTGTCCCTAAGAGGCATCGGCTTCTTATTATCCTCATTTTACATGTGGGGACACTGATGCTTAGAGAGGTACAGCAGTGTACCAGAGATCACAGAGCTGGGAGCAGAGCTAAGATCGGCTTCCAGTCTGCCTCTGAACATAGCTGAGGATGTCTGATTACAGAAGGCTAGTGGAATTCTGCTTGGACATTATCTTCATCTGGCATGGTATTGGTTGGCTCACACCCGTCTTGTGTTGAGGTTTCTTACACCTTTCCCAATATATTGAGCTACAATGTGAAATGCTAACCTGTTTTTCAGTGAAGCAGGAGCAAATCAAAAGGTAGGGAGAGGTCTGTTTCAATATTAAACATTTCATCTAGTTCAGATTTCTAATTCAGTGATTTCATCCATTGCCTTTGAGTGTGAACCATTTATAACTGACCCTTTATTGGGCTTCCATGGCTATAAATCTCACTGAAGAAATGATTACCCACCTTTCTCCCAGGGGGTCGCTGGTGGATTCGAACCACCAGAGAGGTGGAGTCTTTGGGTTAAATCATAGCTTCTACAGACCACTAAAGCTCCCTATCCAATAATTAATGATTTCTTTTTTCAATAACTAACTTTTTTCTTTTTCATTTTATAGTTCATATGCTTATTACATTGTTTGTTTCAGATGCTCGTCAGAAACTTGAGCTACCTCAAAAGGAGAAACATAAAAAGAGCAAGGAAAAGCACAAAACTAAGAAGGAACACAAACGAAGGAAAGAGAAGGTGAGCTGTGTGTTTGAAGCCTGGTGTGTGAGACCTAATGTGCATCCTCCTGTCTTCCAGATAAGCTCCTGGAACTGGTAGCCCATGGGAGAGGGTGGCTTGCAGCCAGGACAAGGGAGAACACAGATCATTCTGCACCTTGAAAGAAGTGATGTTCACGATAAACCTTAGAATTCTCAGAAATTGTGCTTTCTTTCAGAGCTTGTTGTTGTTAGGTGCCGTCAAATGTAGTCTGACTCGTGGCTACTGTGATAGTGGATCTGAAGCCTGCCCTGTCCTGTGCCGCCCTCAGGGTCTCTCCACACCTGAGCTCGTTGCTGCAGTCCCTGGGTCAGTCCATCTTGTTGAGGATCTTCCTCTCTTTGTCTGACCCTCCACTTTTCCCAGCAGGATGTCTTTTTTCAACCCCTCCCAACAACATACCTAAATTATGTTAGTCAAAGTTTCACCACTCTTGCCTCTAAGAGGTGCCCTGGCTGCACTTTCTCCAACATTGATTTGTACGTCTCACGGCAGTCAGTGGGATATTTAGCCCTCATAAGCAACACCACAAGGAAAAGTCATCGATTCTTCTGTCATTCTTAAACATTGTCAAACTTTTAGATGCAAAGCAAGTGATTGAAAAGACCATGGCTTAGATCAGGCACACCTTGGTCTTTAAACTGATGTCATTGCTCTTTGGAAAGGTCCTTGACAGCAGACTTTCCCAGTGCAACATGTGTTTTGATTTCTTGATTGCTGGTGCCTAGAGTGTTAGATCCAAGTAAAATGAAATAATTGACAACTTCATCCTCTTTTCCATCTGTCACAGTGTTGCCCGTTGGCCAATGGTGAGAATTTTTCTTTTCTTGATGTTGAGATGTAATCATATTGAAGGCGGCAATCTTGGACCAAATCTGCTGCTATAGATCTTATTCAGACTCACGGCAACCCTGTAGGACGGTGCAGGACTGCCCACTGGGTTTTCCCATCTTTATGGAATCAGACTTCCTCTTCTTTCTCCTGGGAAGCAGCTTGTGGTTTTGAACCACTAACCTTTTGCTTGGCAGCTAAATTTTATAGGTACTGTGCCACTATATTGCTAGGGAGGGACTAGTCCTTAGAAATGGCCATCGTGCTTGGAGAGATAAGCGGAGGAGCTGAAAGAGAGGAAGACCCCAGCGAAATGGACTTCCACAGTAACTGCAGCAAAGTGCTCAGTGCATCAGCGATGATGAGGATGGCACGGGAGAGGGCAGGAGTCAGTTGTTCACAGGATTGCTCCGAGTCATAGCTGACCCGATAGCACCTAACAAGTGAAAAACGGGCAGAGTTATTCATTTCAGTCTTTCATTTCTGCAGTCATGCACATTTTTACCTTATTTAGAGCATAGTTGTAGTTAGGCCCTTCTGAGTCTGCTTCCTGTGAGGAGTAGAACTGCCCTGTGGGTTTTCTTGGCTTTAATCTGTAAGGCAGGGGCCTACCAGGGTCTTCCTCTTGTGGCACCACTGGACGGGTTCTGATTGCCAGCTCTTCATTCCACAGGCACGCGGTTAACAGTTGGTGCAATCAGAGCGCCTACTTAGGAGCATATGATACAGAATGTTTGGAATCCTGCTTTTTTGCATTAATGGACATTTTTGTGTGTCATCTACAGTGCTTACAAAACATTTATAAAAGGCTACATACTACTGTAAGAGATGGATCTTAGCTGAAAGCAGAGAATACCAGAGGAGTGTCTATGTTTCATTGACTATGCAAAACCATTTGACTGTGTGGATCACAACAAACTGTGGCTGACTCTGAGAAGAATGACAATCTCAGAACACTTGATTGTGCTAATGGGAAACCTATACTTGGACTAGGACACAGTCATCAGAACAGAGCAAGGAAACATTACATGGTTCAAAATCAAGAAGGGTGTATACCAGGGATACATCCTATCTGGCTGAGATCTCTGAGGAGAAATGGGGCATCAGGATTGTAGTTGGATTCATCAATAGCCTGAATTTTAGAGATGACACAAACTTGCCTGCCGAAAGTGAAGATGACCTGAGGCATTTGCTGCAGAAGGTCAAGGACTGCAGCCTTCATTATGGATTGAAGCTCAGCATCAAGAAAACAAAGATTCTCACCACTAGGCCAGTTGGTAGTATTATGATAGATGCTACAGAGATTGAGATTGTTAATAGCTTTAGCTTTCTCCACAAACAACACAGTTGGTACCAGCAACCAGGAAATCAAAAGACAAATTGCATTGGGAAAGTCTGCTGTCAGGGACCTCTCCAGAGAACTGAAGAGCAATGATGTCAGTCTGGAGACTAAGGTGCGCCTAATCCAGGTCATGGTTTTCACAATGACTTGCTACACAGCAGAGAACTCTGACAAAGGATGATGGGAAAAGAATTGATGCCTTTGAATTGTGATGCTGGAGAAGAATATTGAATATACCATGGACTGCTAAGAGAACAGATAGATCTATCCTGGAGAGGGTGAAACCAGGGTGCTTCTTGGAGGCCAGGATTTTGAAGCTGTCTGACATCCTTTGGGCATGTGATCAGGAGGGAGCAATCCTTGGAGAGGGACATAATGCTTGGAAGGGTGAAAGGACAGCCCAAGAGAGGAAGATCCTGGATGAGACAGATTGATTCAGTGACTGGGATAATGGGAGTAGATGTGTCAGAGACAGTGAAATTGGTTCAAGGTAGAGCAGGGTTCAGAACTGTTGTGCATAGGGTTACTATGATTCGCCGCAGTAGCATATAACAACAACAGTAGTAGATTTTTATATTGTTCCCTATTTCCTTCTTTTAGAGACAAAGCACTCTTGTTCTTTATTCTTTCTTTAGCTTTCTCTGGGGGTCTAGTGATAAGGAGTGTGCTACCAACCCAAAGGCAGGATGTTTTAATCCACTAGCTCGAGGGAGAAAGATGAGCAATCTCCTCCTGTCCGACTTATTGCTTCTGAAAACCCACGGGAGGTTCAGCTATGAGTTGGTTCCGACTCAACAGCATATAATGGAAAACCATGGATACTGTTTGCAGTGTAGGAATGCCCAATGGATGGCAGGTGCTTTTCTGTTCTGTGTGTCTGGAGGTTTCAAGTTCTCTTCTTGCCAGACTGACTCGCCCCTTGACTCTTAGATGTTAGGGATGCTGAGCCTGTTGAGCATCGCGGACCCTGAGAGTCTGCTGAGGATGAGTGTTGTTAAATCTGACCTTTGCTTTTCTGTCCAACTTCAGGGGACCTGCTGCTAGATGCAAGGGGCCATGTTGGCATAGAGTTTTGTGTGTTGGGTTCCTAATCCAAAAGTTGGTGGTTCAAGTCTACCAGCAGCATCTTGGGAGAAAAGATAACCGGTTTCTTTCTATAAAAATACACAGCCTCACCGTAAAGAAACCAGATTTGCCACCCAAGCAGACATATGCACATCCATGTTTATTTCTGCTTTCTTCAGTTTAGCAAAAAGTTGGAAACAACCTAAGTGCCCATCAACAAATGAATGGATAGAGAAGCTGTGGTACATTCACACAATGGAATATTATGCTGCACTGAAAAAAACCCTCATGAAATACTATACAAAATGGGTGACCAGGGAGGACATGATGCTGAGTGAAATATCTCAGTCACAAAGAGACAAATACTGCATAATGCCACTGTTATAAAACAGGAATGACATGGGGGTTGGGGAAAACTAAGAAAAGATGGGATAAATAGTCTACATGGCATTGAAACAGATGAGGGGGAGAACTGTATAAAAGGAATATATGGTTAGGTATGACTGGTATGACAAGAGTCCAGAATAAGAGCTGCATAGTAAAGTGGTGGGGGGAGCCTGTATAACAATGAAAGAACTTTTTTTCTAGAGAAAAAAGATGAACTGGGGGAAAGGGGGGCAGAGAGGAAAATGTGCGACAATGAATTAGTGGAAATCCAAGTTATTTATAAACTACAATAAAATCTCAATTAAAAAAAAGATACACAACCTCAAAAACCTGATGAGGAATCACTATGAGTTGACCTTGACTGGAGGGCAGTGGGTATGACTTGGTTTTGATACAGGTAGATGCACGCTTGCGTCCTTTATTCATTGGATGTGCAGGGAAATGCAACAACGTCCTCCCTGCTAAGCTACTGTGTTCTTTGACCCTCCTGTATGTGTAAGGGCTGGGTCCCTGGGTCCTGAGACGTAGCAGGAGTTTCTTTGAGGAGCGTGTGCTTGAAGCAGAAGTGTCACTGCACAGGAAGGCTGGCTTGTGACCACCCGGTCACAGGCAGAGGATGGCTGCATTTTCCTGGACCAGCTCTCCCCATGTGTGCCTCCTGGGGAGTGTGCGTCTCACTTGCCCCGGTCCCACTCCAGTGGATATATTTTGCTTTTGTTTTTTAATTCTCCAGAATTGAGTGCCGCATAGCTTTCCACTATAATTAAAGATGGAGAAAAACCCAACCTGTTCTTTTTCTTTTTAAAAACAGAAGAAAAAACACAAGAAGCATAAACACAAAAGTAAACAGAAGAATAAAAAATCAGAGAAAAGCAGTAGTTCTGACAGTACTGACAGCAGTTCCAGCCAGAGTGATGAGGAAGGGACCACGGACATGTCGCCCGAGGAACTTCTGAGAAGGTAGGCAGCAGGGGCTGTGGGCTGGTCAGAAACCTTTCAAAGGCTTGTGAAGATCTTGACGATTTGTCTAGAGACAAAGGTCAGAAATATAAGCTTGTATTTTAACCAGTCCTTTTGAAAAAATGGCTCATTTTTAATCACATACTAGGCCAATTTCGTCTCACTGAAAATTCAGACCTTACAGATTAAATACCCTTGACCTAGTCCCTAACCCTCTCTTTTCTCCTGAGTAACCTTTGCTGTAAGTTTTGTTGTTGTTGTTGTTTTAGAGAGTATTTTTTCTTATTAGAGTGGGGATTTAAAAACCAAAGATGTTTTAGGATGCCTTTCTATATTTTTCTTTGTCATATCACTCTTCATTTTATAACATTGTGAGCCAATTAACCATACCGCTTATACAACTTGAGGACACATGTGTTTTTACTCAAGAAAAGATGTTACAAAACAGCCCACCAAAGAGTGTTGCTACTTTATAGACTCGTTAGCTCATGGTCTTTCTCTCCCCCTCCATCTCGTTTTCCTTGCTGTTGAGATGGACCTGACTCATCTCTCACCCTCTACTGGGTTTTCAGAGGTGGTAAATCACATGGGAAGGGTGAGCCATCTTTCCTCCGCAGAGCTACTGTTGGGTTTGAATTGCTAGAGAGGCGAAATATTTGGATTAGCAGCACAACTCTCCAAGGGCTACACCACTAGAGTTTCTTCCCCCCCCCTTTTTTTTATATATTAGCTTATTTGATTATCACCATACAAGTGTTTCAACTTCTCTGCTTTCAGCAAGCAAGGCTGTGCCATCAGAATAACACAGCTCCATAAGGGACACTACAGGGTTGAAAATCAGGGAAGGTGTTGGTCAGGGCTGTGTCCTTTCTCCATGCTTGTTCAGTCTGCATGCTGACCAAGGAATTCGTGAAGCCAGGTTCTATGGAGAAGAATGTAGCATCAGAATCAAGACTCATCAACAACCTGTGTTATGCTCTAAGTTTCTTATGTAAAAGAACTTTTTTGTGTTTGCAACCACACATATTTATACTCATGTATACACATGTGTGTGCGTGCTTGTGTGTGTGTGTGTGTGTGTACCGTCAAATCAGATCTGACTGGTACAGGAAGAGATTGTCCCTCCTTCTCCAGCACAGCTTCTGGTGGATTCGAACCATGCACCTCTGGGATTGCAGTGCAGCTTCTTGCCACTAGGCCACCAGAGCTCGCGGTACTAGGGATATTGTAGCTGATATTAGATGGATCTTAGCTGAAAGCAGGGAATACCAGAAGAATGTCTATCTGTATTTCATTGATTATGCAAAGGCGTTTGACTTTGTGGATCAGAACAAACTGTGGATGACTCTGAGGAGAATGGGAATCCGAGAACATTTAATCGTGCTAATGCGAAACCTATACTTGGACCAAGAGGCAGTAGTCAGAACAGAGCAGGGTAACACTGCATGGTTCAAAATTGGGAAGGGTGTCCGCCAGGGATGTGTCCTGTCTCTATACCTTTTCAACCTGTATGCAGAGCAGATTATCCTGGAGGCTGGGCTCTATGAGGAGAATTGTGGCATCAGGATTGGTGGAAGATCTATTAACAATCTGTGTTATGCAGATGACACAACCCTGCTTGCTGAAACTGAGGAGGACCTCATGCACTTACTGCAGAGGGTCAAGGACTGCAGCCTTCAGTATGGACTGAGGCTCAATGTCAAGAAGACAAAGATTCTTACCACTGGACCAATCGGTAGCATCAGGATGGATGGCGAAGAAATTGAGATTGTTCACAGCTTCAGTTTGCTCGGCTCCATGGTCAGCACTCTTGGCACCAGTAGTCAAGAAATCAAAAAACGTCTTGTGATGGGAAAGTCTGCTGTTAGGGACCTCTCTAAAGTACTCAAGAGCAACGGTGTCTCTCTGGAGACTAAGGTGCGCCTGATACAGGCCATGGTCTTTGCAATCACTTGTTATGCATCAGAGAGTTGGACAATGACTAGGGAGGACGGAAGGAGAATTGATGCCTTTGAGCTGTGGTGCTGGAGAAGAGTACTGAATGTACCATGGACTGCCAAGAAAACAGATTCATCCTGGAGAGGATTAAACCAAGCAACTCCTTGGAGGCAAGGATTCTGGGGCTTCGTCTGACATACTTTGGGCATGTTGCAAGGAGGGACGGGTCCTTGGAGAGGGACATCATGCTTGGGAGGGAGGGTGGAGGGACGGCGCAAGAGGGGAAGACCCTCTATGAGATGGACTGATTCAGTGACTGGGGTAATCGGGATGGGTGTGTCAGAGGCAGTGCGATTGGCACAGGATAGAGCAGGGTTTAGGGCTGTTGTACATAGGGTCGCTATGAGTCGCGAACGACTCGACGACACATAACAACAACAACAACAACTATATACATGTGTATACACATTTTTATACATTTTTAATATAAAGGGAGCTCTGGTGGTCTAGTGGTAAGGGATTGCACTGCCAGCCCAAGGCAGATGGATCAAATCCATCAGCTGCCTTGCAAAAGAACGACAGGCATTCACCTCCCTACAATTTCCAGCCTCTGAAAACCCAGTAGATCAGCTGTGAGTTGATTCAGACTCAAAGGCAGTGAGCTCAGTTGTTAAAAATAATGCTGCAAACAACAAATGCTGGTGAGGTTGTGGAGAAATTGGAACCTTTATTCACTGTTGGAGGGAGTGTAAAATGGTGTAACCACTTATGGCAGGCAGTGTGGTGCTTTCTCAAAGTGTTGGAGATAGAAATCTATTTGACCCAGCAGTTGTGCTACTGGGAATATACCCTAAAAAAATCAGAACTGCCACCCACACAGATACATGCACACCTATGTTTACTGAGGCGTTGTTCATAATAGCAAAGAGATGGAAACAACCCAACTGCCCATCAACAAACAAATGGCTAGAGAAGCTGTGGTAGATTCACACAATGGGATACAATGCAGCACTTAAAAACACAGAGCTCATAAAATGCTATACAAAATGGGTGAGCCTGGAGGACATAATGCTTAGTGAAATATCTCAAAAGTCACAAAAGGACAAATACTGTATAATGTGACTGTTATAAAACAAGACTGACATGGGGGTTTGGGAAAAATAAAAAAAAAAAAAAAAAGCAACCAAAAACAGATGAGGGAAAGAACTGTTTAAAAAGAATATATGATTATATGATTAGATATTATTTGCATGGCAACAGTCCAGAATAAGAGGTGCATAGCAAAGTGGATTGCGGGGAGGGGGGGGCGGGGGGAGGAAATTGTACAACAGTGAAAGAATTTTTTAATGAGAAAAGTGAACTGAAAGTGATAGGGAGGAAAATGTGCAACAGTGAATGAGTGGAAATTCCAAGTTCTCTGTAAACTTTTGTTAAAATACCAAGTAAAAATTTTTTACAAATGAAATAATTTTATGTAGCATAAATTTGTAGTGTATATGGGCATTTAGAATGAATACAACACAGCTTCATACTGGCTATGTACATGTAAGTTAAGACACACCTTCCTATCACATATATTACTTTTTATAAAGTCCTGCCAGTATAATGAGTAAATAAAAGGCATTTTTTTCCCTTTCACAGGGCTGCTATGAGTTGTATTCAACTTGATGGCACCTAACAATAACAAAAGACATCTTTAAAAATTACAGAATTAATTTTTTAATGATTTGAGTGAATGCTTAGAAAAAAATTAATTTCATAACCATGTTGTCAATTAACATCGGTTTCAACACCCACACTGTAATCACACACTCCTCCTTCCATGCTGCAATTCTGATTTCCACTGAGCAGCCTACGTGCCTCTCTGTCTTCCCTTTAGTGATGGGGTACCTTGACCTATGTATCCTATTATCTGCTTGCTAATTTTACTCCCTACTCTTTCCCTGGCAGCCATCCAGGAATGATTCTGTGTCGACACCTTTCCTTAGCTTTTTATAATGGTGATCTTCTGTAGTATTTGTCCTTTTTATAGTCTGTCCCTTCACCACTCCTGCTCCGTAAGAAGCTGATCTGCTACTTTTTACTATAAATAAGTTTTGACTCTCATGTAAATGGAATCATTCTTTTAAGTAAACTTTTCCATGTAACATAGTAAACATCCATGAACGTACTCAAATGCCAAGTTTACAGCTGCATGGATTTTCACTACACCAATTCACCTGCAAAAAACTTGAAGGTTGGGGAGTAGAGCAGCACCCCAGAAGTCCCCTCCCATCCTCTCTCCATCTTTCTCCGTGAAGGTCACTACTCCGTGACTCCTGCCACTGTTGCTTCCTCTTGCCAGTTGATTTTATTTTTTTTAATTTTATTTTTAATAATTGATTTTTAAAATATTTTATATTGGTTTACTTACAAAATTTGTATATATCGTTTCATACTATTCTTCATTTACACTGTGTTTCATGCCAGCATTCCTATTCATTGTTTTCTTATAAAATTAATCACCATTGGACTAGGCCCACCATTACCCTATCTTTTTAGGTCCCCACTGGATCTTTCCCATTTCCTTTACCCCCTTCCTTCACCTACCAAATTGTATAACCCTGTGATTTTGCCCCTACCCAGCCTTACCCCTCTGTTCCCACACCTTTCCCCTTGCAACCCCATACATGCTTTACTAGTTATCCTTCTATTTTTACAATTATGGTCTTATGCAGTATTTATCCTTATGAGACTGAGTTAGTTCACTCAGCATAGTGCCCTTGAGTCTCTTCCAAATCAAATAGTGTTTTTAGAAATTGTTGCTCCTGCGTGCTGCTTAGTGTTCCATTGTGTGAATGTACCACAATTTTTCAATCCATTCGGTTGTGGTTGGACATTTGGGTTGTTTCCATGTTCTTGTGATTGTGTGCATCAAAAATATTTTCCAGCAGAGTGAAAAGAAAATCTACCAACTGGGGAAAAAACATTTGGCAATAACATCTCAGACAAGGATTTCATAACAAAACTACAGAATACTACTGGGCCTCCAGAAGAAAAAGACTGATAATCCAATTACAAAAAGGGCAGGAGACATGGAAAGACTGTTCACAGAGGAAGACATTAAGATGGTCAACAGACACATGAAGAAATGCTCAAAGTCACTGGCAATAAGAGAGCTGCAAATAAAAAAATAAAAACAACCAATGAAAAGTAAAACAAAAAAGAGACATGCAAGTCAAAACCACCTCACTCCAGTAGCAGTGGCAAAGCTAAGCAGGGCTGCAGGCATGTTGGAGAGGATGTGGAGAGGTGGGAACTCTCATACATTGTTGCTGGGATTGTAAAATAGTACAACCACTCTGGAAGGCAGTTGGGTGTTTCCTCAAAAAGACCATAAAAACTCCATATGACCCAGCTATTCCACTACTAGGAATATACCTCAAGGAAATTAGAACTGAGACACCAAAAGAGATGTGTACACCAATGTCATTGCCAGTTTTTGATCTTTCGTTTTTTTGATCGTCTGTTAGAGAATTGATATAAATGTATATCAGTGGCTTATGAGGTGCTTGTGCATCATCTTAGTTGGCAGTAGCTGGTTCCTTCTTACGGCCAGGACACTCCTCGGTGTGAATACACCACTTGGAGGCCGGCTGCCCCACTCCTGTGGACGTCTGGGTTTCCACACTGGGGCTGTTGGGAGCAGAGCCACCATGGACATTCGAGAGTGTGAGGCAGTCTTCAGGCTGATGGCTCAGGAGTCCTGAGTCCTGGAGTGGGCGTGATTTTAGTTTCTTCTCCAAGGCCCTAACAACAGATGAAGAAGATGCTTGAAGCCAGGATTAAAGGTAGCCTTTATAGGTGGTTTCAAGCTGAGTTATATGTGGGTGAGTGAGTCTGCTTGCATGTTGAATATCACTGAAGAAGCATTTATTCACTGAAGAAGGAATACCAATGGTGTGTCCCGTGTGGCCCTGCCCTGGGCTTTCTGGTTGGGAGTGTGCCTGGAGAGTCAGGAGGGAAGCCTGGCTCCCTTGGCCTTCAGCCTGTGTCTAACTTTTTTCTCCTCTTCCTTTTTCTTCATCTTCAGGCTGAAGCGTCTTCCACTGAGGAGGCAGTGACTTGATTCCACCCTGGCCTCCCCTGCACGATGGGGGATCCTCAGCTGTTCAGTTACTACAGTACGCAGATTATGTCCATATGTAAATCCATGCTGCCAGTTAGTTATTAAAACTATGACATTTCAGAGGCTGCCTTGGGAGTGGCAGAGATGAACTATTTATAATTTCAGTTGGTGTCAGAGGAACATTTAGACAGTTTGATTAAATTGTTAATTTTCTAATTTCTTCTTGGGTTTATTTATTTATTTTTAATTTCTTGAGACTTCATACCTACCTGGCAGGGAACACACCATGATCATCAAGGTAGTTTTCCAGGTGAGGCTTAACTACTGCTCTCCGAAACGTGGGAAGCTCAACTGCATAATTTACGGTAGTGGAAGACTGCATTTGTGTTCTCCCCTTAAAACAAAAAGAAAATTAGAAAAACTCATTTATTGAGACTTTAGAAAAAGAAATAAAATGTGAAGGTTTTTCTCAGGCATTTTATGAAGACAGCTGAGTCTGGGTGTGGACACTGGGATTTACTTAGGGACGGCTGTGGGCGTGGGGGGCAGCTGTGGTCCCCCTGGGCTGTTTCACTTGCACATGGGGCTTCTTCTCATGTTTGATGGCTGTGACCAGAAACTGTAGGGAGCAGGGAACTAGGCCCTGCCACGCCACCTGGTCTGGGTGGACACTATTTGGGATGAACACTTCTTCAGGAGTGAGATGACATGTGCCCGGACCCTGAGCACAGCAGTGCCAGGTCTTTGTTCTGCAGACATGGGTCGGTCTCATGAGTCCCTGCTCTGAAGCTGTCCCACTTCCACTGATGAGATCTTTCCCAAAGTAAACTGTGTGGAAGTGACTGCACCAACCAGAACAATTGTCAAAGGAGCAAACAGAAACACATCACTTCAAGGTGGTGGCATTAGAACAACCTTGAATACTCAGGAATAAATCCTTTTATTCTTTATCTGCTGAGGGACCATGACCCTAGTGAGGCTGTGGGTCTCTGTTATTTCCGTCAGTGTGGTGACGGTTTCCCTCATGTTCTAGGGATTTTGTGAGAGGCCTTTAAGAGGCATATCCGACTGCCAAGGTCATTCCAGAACTTATTGGCCCCGTTTCTGTTGCTGGAGGTGGAGTGAGCACCTGGACAGGTAGTGGACTGACAAGAGTCACCCGGGAGAGGCAGGCCTGGGCCCAAGGAAGGCCATGAGAACCGGACCACCGGTTTCCCACCTCTGCCTCCTTTTTATACTTAAGACTTGAAACCCCTTATTTGTCATTGAACAACCAACCAACCAAAACCCCCAAACAACTCCTCTCCTTCCTTGGAGACACTGTTTCCCACCCAGCCTCCGAGGAGGCCGGGCGATCACCAGGCCCAGGCGGCGGGGCGGACGATGCTCTGGACCTGGAGGGTCTGCGCGGGGCCGCGGGCGCGCGACGCCACCGTTCACGGCCAGGCCGCCTCCGAGATGGCCTCCGAGCAGTCGGACTCCTCCAGCCCCCCGAAAACCCTGGGCCCCCAGCTCCTCGGCTCGTCGCTGCCCTCGACGGCCCCCAGCAGCACCGAGACGCTGTCCAGGCTGCCCTGGGCCACGGTGGCCCGAGCCTACGGCTGTCTCAAGCTGCCCGTCTCCGAGGCGCGCCAGATGCAGCTGCTGAGCACCCTGGACCCGCTGAGCACCGGGGACCCGCTGAGCACCGGGGACCTGTACGGGGGCCGTCACCTGCCCGGGAAGTCGTTCTGGGGCGACCAAGAGCCCCTCTCCAAGGTGTGCACGGCCCAGGAGGAGGGGCGGGGCCTGGCCTCATGGGAAGGAGGGACACGGGGTCCCCGAGAGGGCCTCCTAGGAGCCTCCCTCGGCTCCAGGCACCGTGGATGAAGCTGCGGGTTCGGGCGTTGAGCACATCCAGCGTAAAGGCGGGCAAGCGGGATGGTAGCAGGTTCAGCGGGAGAGAAGCAGGATGCCACGGGACAGACATTTGTTGTTGTGTGCTGTGGAGTCGAAACTGACCCGAAGCTGACTCCAGCGGGTTTTCAGAGGCAGTGAATCGCCCAGGAGGAGAGTGTCAATCCTTCTTCCATGGTAGATTCGAACCTCGTACCTTTACAGTGCTGGCTTTTACCACTAGGCAGGACAGACTGCGAGGGAATGGAATGGGGGCTCTTTCGACGCTATGGTCTCCATCTAGCAAACCTAGGGTGACAGATGCAGCCCTATGGGTTAAAGAGGCTTCCGATCCAGAAAGGAGACAGCTCAGAAAAACAACAGAAAACAAGAATGAACGTGGACGGGAGAGGTGGGGGAACAAACCTAGAAAAACTCCTCTGTGCTCTCAGATGTCTGCGAGGAGGTTAGGATAACAGAGCAAAGTGCTGGTAGCTGGGGAGGGGAGACAATTTGCAAATAGAAATCTTGGTGACAGAAAATAGGATTTTCAAGCTAAAATCCACCGTGGGAATTTTAAAACCAGAGCAGAAACAGACCCTCAGAATGCAGAACAAAACAGCAACAACAAAGATATTATACAAATGTTGTTGTTAGGTGCCATCAAGTCACCTACTAACAACTGCCCTAACCTGCACCACTCTCACTGTCTCTGATATGCTGGCATCCATGGTCACATTTGCCATGAATTAGGATGACAGAAGAAGAAGCAATGCCTTTGAACTGTTGGTGAAGAGAACAGAATAGCCCCTGGATTACTAAAAACAAACAAGTCTGTTTTGCAGAAAGTGAAACCAGGGTGCCCCTTAGAGACAAGACTGATGCAAGACTGTGGCTTGGGTCAAGATGCACAGAACAACGAAGAACATTCCCCTGAGCTGCGGAAGGACTGGAGTGCTGAGATGGGAAGAGATCCTCAAATTTAGTCCAAGATCTGAGTGTCTGTGGCCCCACACCCAGAGGGAAAGCCTGGGATCAGCTGAGTTTCTCACTGCTGTCAGAGGTGGGGGAGAGGAGCCCCCCCAGCAAGGGCTGCATGGAGGCTGAACCAACCAGCTAACACCCCATTGAATGGGGAGGAGCTGTTGAAAAGAGAGCGAAGCGGTGTCCCAGTCCATTTGCTGTGTTTTCGTTTGACTTGGATTCACATGGTAGCAGCTGCCAACAATCAAGATGTGCTGCACTGGGAAAATCTGCTGTCAAGGACCTGTGCAAAGTGCCAAAGAGCAAGGACACGGGTCTAAAGACTAAGGTGCATCCGATCCAAGCTAGGAGTTTTTCAATTGCTTTGTATGCATCTGAGAGTTGGGTAATGAATAAGGATGACCGAAGACCAATCAGTGCCTTTGAATTGTGGTGTTGACGAAGAGAACCCAATGTCCCTTGGGTCACCAAAGAACAAACAAGTCTGTCTCGGAGAAAGTGCAGCTAAGGAGCTCCTTAGAGGCAAGAACGGTGAAAGTTCGTCTCACACACTTTCAGCCTTGAAAATGGCTTGTTGAAAAAGCTGAGGGTCAGAAAGAGAGGAAGGCCCGCAGTGATTGGATTGGCTCTGTAACAGTGGGCTCAAGCGTGTCGGAGGTCATGAGGACGACGCAGCGTAGGACAAGGCTCAGATCTGCGAGGGGGAGCGGGGTGGGGCGAGCACCGAGACAGGGAGCGCGGCCCAGGGCCCTCTCTGCGCCCTCTAGCGGCCACGCCCCGTTTCTGCATCTCCTTGTCCAGCTCTGTTCCCAGGACCCCGCATCCTGCTCCCACGTGTCCTTCCTCTTCCTCCTCGTCGCACATCCCTGCAGCCCCGCTTGCTACTCTCCTGCTCCCATCCTGCATCTCCACATCCCTGCACCTCCTGGCCTGGTCCGCCTTCCCTCATCCTGGCTTTACATTCAGAGTCCCTGCATCCTCAGACCCCTTAGTGGCCAAGCCCCAAAGCCTTCGCCTCCGTGCCCCACTTGTCATCAAGCCCATAGTGGTGAGTCAGAAGGTAACATTTTTAGGCTTTTATGCTGCTGCTGCTTCTTCCCATTTAAAACAACAACAGTTTTAATGAGATATAATCCGCATATATGCAATTTATCTTCATAAAGTGGTATTAATGTATCACAGATTTCTGCAACCACAATTTTAGGACATTTCATTACCCCCCAAAGAAACTTACACCCATTAGCTATCGCTCACCATTTTTTTCCACCTTCCCCAATCCTGGTTGTAGGTGCACTCCAATCAACCAAGACCCATCAGGACCCACGAACAGCAGATCTGCCCCCTGCCCTCTCCTGAGCCCATCATTGTCCATCTCGTTGAGAGTTGTCTTTCCCCAAGGACTGGTCACTCTTGGGTCCCCAAAGTATGTGAGATGACGTTTCACTATCCTGGCCTCAAAGGAGCTCCCTGGTTGCCCTTCCTCCAAGAAGCATTAATTCGGTTTTTGGACAGTCCATGGGATGTTCGCACTCTTCCCCAATCCTAGGTATACACTAATCTACTTCCTGTTCTCTCTAGATTTGTCTATTCTGCATCTTTCATATAGTGGGAGAAAAGCTTTATAAGATCTTTTGTGACTGATTTCTTAATATGTTTTCAAAGTTCACACTTGTTGTAGAATGCATCCTTGTTTCATTCCTTTTGTTGTTGTTGCCAAATGATATTCCATTTTTGGGATAGGTCATATTTTATTTATCTATTTAGCTGGAAAGACTCTCTTAGAGAGTCAGCTCTGAGCTTTCAACTCAGTGGAAATGAGAGAGCAATTCATCAGATGATGAATATTTGCGTTCTTTCCACTTTCTGCCTCCCATGAATAAGCTTCTATAAACACAAACATGTTTTTGAATGGACAGATGGAGTTTCAGGGTGATGTAGTAACTGTTCCCTGACCAGGGGCCCTGATTAGGGCTGAGGCAGTGAGAGTGCCCAATACTAATCACTAGACCACCAGAGTGTCAAATTGTCATGTTTGTGAAGCAAATTAAAGGGACCATGGACTGCCAAAAGAACAAACACATCTGTCTTAGAAGAAGTACAGAGTGATCCTTAGACGCAAGAATGGTGACATTTTGACAAACATTGGACGTGTTATTAGGAGAGGCAAGTTCCCAGAGAAAAACATCGTGTGTGGCAAGCAGAGGGTTAGCGAAAAAGAAGCCGGACGGAGCCAGAGGTCACAGCCAGGGGCCTCGGCACAGCAGAGACGGTAAAGACGGTGCCGGCTGGGGCAGGGCTGCCTTCAGGCGCCCACATGGTCACTGGGAGCTGAGCTGTCTTGAGGACACCTAAAACAGGAGAGCTATGCTAGGTTTAACCTTGTGAAGAACTGCCAAGCCCTTTTCCATAGCACTCCGCCAACAGTGTATAAGTGTTCCCATTTCCCCACCACATCCTCATCAAACTTGTTACTGTCTGCTCTTTGATTACAGGAATATTAGTGTGTCAGAGATGATGAAGATGGCACAGGACAGGGGAGAGGTCAGCTCCAGTGTTCGGAGGGTCACAATGAGTCATATTTGACTCTTAGGCACCTAACAACATCAACAACCATGCGTGAAAAGTGAGGTCTCACTGTGGTTTTAATTTGCATATACCTAAGGCCAAAATAAGGAGCTCTGGTGGCCTGGTGGTAAGAAGCTGTGCTCCATTATCAAAGGTGTGGGGTTCAAATCCACTAGCTGCTTCACAGGAAAAGGGTAGGCAATTTAGTGCCTTTGAAAACCCACTGTAACCAGATGCTCTGCTGGAGAAGGAGGGGCAATCTCCTCCTGTACCAATCAGATCTGATTTGATGGTACACACACACACACACACACACACACACACACAGAGAAAATCCACTGGAGGGTCAGCTAGTTACAGGTCGATTCTGACTCAACAGCACACAACAACAAGGCCCAAATATAACCTTTAGAATATTCCAGCTGAATTTAGAAACCATCTCAAATGAACAGATTTAAAGCAGAGAACCTTAATGACTAGATGACCAGAAGGACACTGATGTCCAGAGGAGTTGTGAGATGATGGCATCAAGCACATCAGAGATGGAAGAAAGCAAACAGTCATTTTAGGAAAGAAAGAAAACAACCCAGCTTGCTGAAAATGAAGCCTTGAAGCACTTTCTGAAAGACTATGACCTTTACTATGGATTACTTCTCGAGAAAACAAGTCTTTACAACTGGGCCAGTAAGCAACATTATGAAAAAGTGCGAAAAGACTGAAGTTGTTCAATTGAATCCTTCAACTGAAGGATTTCATGTTGCTTGTATTCACAGTCAGCCCCTGTGGAAAGCTGCAGACTAGAAATCAAACAATGGATTGCACTGAGCAAGTAAATGTAGTGCCAAGGCCTAATTTAATGTGATAAAAACTGAAGATAGAATTTCGAAGCATAAGGTGCACCTGAACCAAACCATGGCCTTTCCATTGACCTCATATACATGAGAAAGTAGACAAGGAATAAGAAAGACTGCTGCTGTTGTTGTTGTTGTTGTTGTTGTTAAGTGCCGCTGAGTCGTTGGCAACTCATAGCGACCCTATGAAGGAGAGTCCTCGACGCTTGGGTGTCTCTCATCCTCTCTCCAGGTTCATAGGCAAGCTATCATGGAAGTGGATGCCACTCCTGCTTCCAAGCTTGTTTTAATCGGAGAGCTCCACCTCACACTGTCTACACTGGGTAGCCAACCATTATCGCGTTTGACACATCAGTGTCACAGTGTTCAGCCTCAGAGCAACCACAAGTTACCCCTGTATGGCTATATGACCTAGAGGAATGTTTGAACAAAAACGATGAAAGACAGAGGCCTGAGCGCCGCGGATTAAAAGTCACCCATCTTGGTAGCATCGCTTTCTGTTCACTGGGCCAAGGGATCTCTCTCTATGTTGATGTTCATGTTGTCAAATGCTGTTGAGTCGCAGGTGACTCATAGCAACACTATGAAGGAGAGTCCTTGTGTGTCTCTCATCTTCTCTCCAGGTTCATAGGGTTTCCAGAGGCAAGCTGTTATGGAAGTGGATGCCGCTCCTGCTTCCAAAGTAAGAATAAAGAAAAATTTATGCTTTGCAGTCCAATGTTGTGGATGAATAGTAAGTGTATCAGAGATGGCCAGAAAAACATTGACAGACCTGTCTTGGAAGCAGTGCAGCCCGAACACCACAGGGCAGCGAGGACAACAGCCGAGACTTCATCTCATGTACTTTGGACGTGTCAGTTCTGCGAGAAGAACGTGATGATTGTTAAAGTAGAGTTACAAAAAGGAAGAAGCTCCTTAATCACGTGAACTGACAGCTGAAAAATCAGGCTCAAACAGAGGAGCAATTGTGAGAAGAGCACAGGGCTGGGTATTGTTTCGTTCCTTTTCCCACAGGGCCACTGTAGGTGAGAGATGACACTAGGGATGTCAGTTGAAAGAAGAAGATGCACCTGATCCAAGCTATGGTCTTTTCAGTTACTTGCTGTGCATCTGAAGGTTAATCAATGAGTGAGGATGACAGAAGACTCCATGCTTTTGAGCTGTGATATTGGAGAAGAGTACTGAATATCCCAAGGACTGGCAAAGAATAAGCAAGTCTAATGAGCGAAGGCCAGATGAGTTGTGGGAGGATATCAAGGGTATCATCCAGGAAGAGTGCAAACGGTCATTGCAAAGACAGAAGAGGAAGAAAAGACCAAAGT
>NW_006399812.1:15091000-15093458 GCF_000299155.1 Elephantulus edwardii
CATGATTTTCTTTAAGGATGGTTTAGAAATGGAGAAATGTTAACAAATTTGGCACTTCTTTGGATCCATCACCTGTCATCTGATCTGACTGCTGCTTCTCATCACCACACCAGGACTTCGACAAATGGGACTGAGATACCATCTTGAGCTCTCCATTGTAATTTTGACCTTCATTTATTTGGAGCAGAGGCATTTTTTTTAAAGGGAAAAAATGTCATAGGTTGTCTAAAAATAAAGTGTGTTTAAACTAAAAAAAAAAAAAAGTCGTGAACATGGTCTAGTACAGGGCCAAGTTCAGATAAATGATCCACATGGTTGCTGTGAGTTGTAGTTGACTTGATGGTGTTTAACAACAGCAACAACAAAGGTTAATGACATTGAGCATTTTTTATTTTTATTTTTTAAAATACACTAGTATTTATACCATGTTTAATCACAAGCACCAAAAGTTGTAAATAATTAAAATATGACTTATAGGTAAATGGATAAAAATCCTAAAATCTATGCTATATCTACACAGTGGACTAATTTTTAACAATTTAAAAAATAAATGAATTATGGACTCTTGAAACAACATAGATGAATCTCAAAACTATTTTTCTGAGTACAGAAAGCAGAAATGGGGAAGACAATCTGTATTATTATCTTTATACAGTCTTGGCTGAGTTCTGTGTGGTCATTGCAATGAATGATTTAGTAGTAGAGTAGTAAGAGCTGTTGGGTGGAGGGTTAGAACTAGAATCACAAAAGATAGTACTGGAGAATTAGAGTTTATAAAACTTTAAAAAAAGACGAGTATAACTGAGAAGGACAATGATCAGTGAGCATCTTTTCAGCCATGATTTGGAGAAATGTTTATTCAGATTCTTTTGCCATGTTTTAATTAAGCTATTTGTCTTTTTATTGAATTGTGAGAGTCCTTTATATATTCTAGATGTAATCTTTGATCAGATAAATACAAAACTTCTTATTTTGTGGGTTACCTCTGTCATTGTACTGAAGGTGCCCTTTGAAGCTAATTATGTACGTATACCCTTCTACAAAGATGACACCAAAAGTGAAGAAGGAAGCCCTTGCCCCTGCCAAAACTGAAGCCAAAGCAAAGGCATTGAAGGCCTAGAAGGCAGTCTTCAGGGCACTCACACACACACACACACACACACACACACACACACACACACACACAAGATCCACCTTCTGGTGGCCTAAGATTCTGGGACTCCAAAAGTAGCCAAACACCCCTGAAGAGTATCCCCAGGAGAAACAAGCTTGACCCCTATACCATCATCAAGTTTCCCCTGATCACTGAGTCGGCCATGAAGAAGACAGAAGATAACACACTTGAGTTCCCTGTGGATATCAAGGCCAACAAGCGCCAAATCAAACAAGCTGTAAATAAGCTCCATGGCATTGATGTGGCTAAGGTCAACACCTTGATTAGGCCTGATGGAGAGAAGAAGGCCTATGTTCGACTTGCTCCTGATTATGATGCTTTGGATGTTGCCAACAAAATTGGGATCATCTAAACTGAGTCCAGCTGGCTAACTTTAAATAGAAATTTTTCTCTACAACAACAAAATAAATGTATGTGCATATGTGTGTGAAATCTAATTTGTCTATTTTTGTTTGTTGCTTGTACTTTTAGTGTCATAGTTAGAATCCCGTTGGCAAATCCAAGGTCGTGAAAATGTTCATGTGTCTTTTATTCTAAGGATTTTAATATTTTATCAACTTCCAGGTAAATTTTTGGGGTAGATAATGGAAATTATGGAACAATATCATTAATATCATGCACAAGCAAGATTCTGCTGAAATTATCCAAAAACGTTTGGAACAATATGTCAACAGAGAACTGCCAGATGTGCAGGCTGGATTTAGAAGAGGTCGTGGTACAAGGGATATTATAGCTAATGTTAAATGAACCTTGACAGAAAGCCAAGAATACCAGAATAATGTGTATCTGTGCTTCATTGACTATGCATAAAAAGGCTTTTGACTGTGTGGATCACAACAAGCTATGGCTGACTCTGAGAAGAATGGGAATTCCAGAACATTTGTTTGTGCTAATGAGAAACCTATACTTGGACCAAGAGGCAGTCGTCAGAACAGATACTACATGGTTCAAAATCAAGAAGGGGGTTCATCAGGGATGTATTATGTCTCCATATCTTTTCATTCTGTATGCAGAACAGATCATCCGAGATGCTGGGCTATACGAAGAGGAATGTGACATCAGGATTGGTGGGAGAATCATCAACAACCTGAGTTATGCAGATAACACAACCCTGCTTGCTGAAACTGAGGAGGACCTGAAGCACTTGCTGCAGAAGATCAAGGACTGCAGCCTCCTATATGGACTGAAGCTCAACATCAAGAAAACAAAGATTCTCACCACTGGGCCAATTGGCAGCATCAGTATGGATAGTGAAGAGATTGAGATAGTTAACAGTTTTAGTTT
>NW_006399812.1:15093598-15095321 GCF_000299155.1 Elephantulus edwardii
TTCGCAGTTACGTGCTATGCATCAGAGAGTTGGACAGTGAATAGGGATGATAGAAAGAGAATTGATGCCTTTGAGCTGTGGTGCTGGAGAAGAGTGTTGACTATACCATGGACTGCTAGGAGAACAAACAGGTTTGTCCTGGAAAATGTGAAACTGGAATGCTCCTTGGAGTCAAGGATTCTGAAGTTTCATCTGACATACTTTGGGCATGTGGCAAGGAGGGACTGGTCCTTGGAGAGGAACATCATGTTTGGCAGAGTGGAGGGGTCGCGAAGGAGAGGAAGACCCTCGATGAGATGGATCGATTCTGTGACTGGAGCACTGGGAATAAGTGTGTTTGAGATGGCTAGGTTGGCACAGGCTAGAACAGCATTTAGAGCTCTTGTACATAGGGTCGCTGAGTCGCAAGTGACTCGAAGGCACATAAAAACAACAATGTCAAATATGTCCAACTTCATACTTTTGCACACACATGTTATGCATGTTATTCCAGCATCATTTGCTGAAGAGAATATTCTTTGTCTTTTTCATTGTTTTGGCACCCTGTGTGAAAGGAGTTCTACAGAGTGCTTATTTCCGCATTCTAAAGTCCACCATTGATCTGTACGTTTATTCTTATGCTGCTGCCGTTCTGATTCTTGTTCTAGAGTATGTTTTGGCCTCAGGATGATGTCAGGAAGCATGAGGTCTCCACCTTTGTTCTTCAAGATCCTATTAGCTGTTCTGGGTGCCTTGAATATCCAGGTGGATTTTAGGATCAGTTTGCTAAACTTCTACAAAGAAGTCCCTCGGGATTTTGATAGGGATGACTTTGAATCTGAAGTTCATCCTGAGGAGGGCTGGTATCTTAATAATCTTAAATCTTCATATTCCTGACTATGAATGGCTTTAGATTTATTAAGATTTTCTTTAATTTTTTGCAACAACTGTAATTTTAAAAGTGTAAATTTCACATTTCTTTTTTTGAATCTAATGCCAACTATTTTTTAAAATGCTAGTATATACAACTGATTTAATTTCTGTTTTTAATGTGTTGTAAGTATATGGAATACAGCTGATTTTGGTATGCCACTCATAACTCATTGCTGTCAAGTTAGAATTGACTCATTGTTGATTCTTCATGGGGTTTTCAGAGGCTGAAATTGCCCATTTTTCTCTCCTGAAGCAGTTGATAGAATCCAACCATCTGCTTTTGAGTTGGTGGTTCAAATCGCTACTCGCTGAGCCCCCCCAAAGCTTCTGATCTTGAATCTTGCGACTGGCTGAATTTGTTCACGTTATTCTTTCCCCCCACCTCCAGATCCCATTTAAAATTCTGAAAGGTCATAATCAAATGGTGAGTTCCTGCCATTTCTGCGTAGATGACACAAAGATCCTCAGTGGCTCCTACGACTGCACGGTGAAGCTATGGGTAGGTAGCCCCTCCCAGTTTATAAGATTATCTCACCTCTACGTGTAAAATGGTGCAACCACTGTGGAAGGCGGTATGGCGCTTTCCCCAAAAATTGCAAATAGAGATACCATTTGACCCAGCAATTTCACTACTGGGAATATACCCCAAAGAGACCATAACTGCCACCCAAGCAGATATATGCACGGCCATGTTTATCCTGGCTCGTTCTCAATAGCAAGGGGTTGGAAACAACCTAAGTGCCCATCAACAAATGAATGGATAGAGAAGCTGTGGTATATTCACACAATGGAATACTATGCTGCATTGAAA
>NW_006399812.1:15095704-15113512 GCF_000299155.1 Elephantulus edwardii
AGGGAGAAAAGTGCAACAATGAATGAATGGAAATCCTCAGTCTGTAAACTTTCATTAAAATTAATGATAATTTTAAAAATTAAAAAAATGTTACCTCATGTGACTGGGATAATTGGGATGGGAGTGTCAGAGACAGTGTGATTGGCACAGGACAGAGCTGAGTTTAGAGCTGTTGTACATAGGGTCGCCATGAGTCGCAGGTGACTCGACAGCACATAACAACAACAACATGTGGAAAGTCCCCAGTACTGAGTTCCTGGACACACAAGGATCCTCACAGTTTAAAAGGACTCTGAGGGCTTCCCTGGTGTCAAGATGGCAGAAACATGAAGTTAGCTAAACTGTGGCCAGCCAATTCCCTTCGGAAGTGTGGGAGTGGGTGATAGAGACCACTGGACTAGACGTCCTCTACTTTTTTTTAGAGGAGGTCCCAGATGTGTCTCTGGCTGGGGTCTGCCCTGGGGTCTCTTAGCTGTTCTGTTTTTCATGATCTCCTTCTTTTATCTCAGAGACCACACGGCCAGGCTTGAGTGGATAGGAAGGTGACTGGGCCTGGGACTGGCCTGTAAGGGATGGACAGTCAGCGCGGACGCTGGCCATTTCTTTTGGCTTCAAGGGCAGGAGCAGGACATGGCAGAGAAGTTCTTAAGTTCTGTTTGTCTAACTGGGTACAGGATAGCCCCTCACCCTCTAGTTGACCTTAGAGGAACATATTCTGCGTCCTCAATGGGTGCCAAGTCCAGGGAGACCAGGCAAGAGGACTCTGGGGACTGTCAAAATGGGTTGAAGCCATACACTAGGTATTCTCCAGCTGTGCAACCGTGTGGTGACACACCTTCCTGTGCTTCCCTGAGCCTCCACGTGTCTCCCAGGACCAGCTGTGTGTCTGTCTGGCTTCTACCAGACCCTGACTTGCACCCACTCCCTCTCTCTGCTCCTGCCCTTCACAAAATCCGACCTCTACCTCGTGATATTGTTGAGAAAAGAGCTGGTTTCTCTGAGAGCCGCAAGTTCTTTCTCAACCATCTGGGTGGCCAAGGAATCCCCAGGGAAAAGGGACTTCTCACCAGTTGTCATCACGCACAGACTTTGCATTTGGCTTTGCCACCTTCAGATCTGTCCTGCTTCATTCTTCTTTTGTGCCCATGGAAAGACTTACACAGGTTTCTGTCTGGTTCTTTCCAATGAGTTCTTGTTTATAAGGGGGTATCTACCTGTGTCCACTGGTCAGTGTCACTTTGGTTGTTATCCCAAGATGAGTGATCGACCAGTGGCATGGTCTCAGTTCCCCACCATCGCCTCACTTCCTCTGCCTCTTTTTCCACCAACCCAGGAAATGAGTCTGAGAGTTCCATCTTCAATCCCTGGCTTGCTCAACCCTACGCCCCCCTGCCCCATTTTCCAGGCAGTCCTCACACCCCTGCAGCCCTCCCCTTGCCTTCCTCCACCTCTTCACCCGTCTCCATAACACCAGTTTCCCCTGGGCCCTCCCTGCTCCTTTCCGGTTCTCTTCTCTCTCTTCTTTCTCTTCTACTGGCTCTTCCTGGACCCCCAGCTGTGACTCTCCCCTCAGTTGATGATTAAATTATAACTCTACACGTTCTTGTGTCTCACTATCTCAACAAAAGAATCCCCTCTTGGGGGAAGGTGGAAGTGGAGGGATAAGCATTGAGGGAGGGGGGTTAACCATGGGGTGCACAATTGGAGAGGGGGTGAGGGAAATTGGAAGGATCTGGTCTGAAAAACAGTGCATCTGATAAATAAAGAATGAAAATTACAAAGTAAAAAAAGATTAAAAAATAGAAAAAAAATCCCCTTTCTTCTCTCCCATGTACCAACCCTCCAATGCCTCATCTCTGATCCCAAGTGTATCCTAAACCCAAACATCGGATTTATTATTTTGAAAGCCCCCTTTCACAATTAGAGATCATTGTGATTACTTTGGAAAGCCCATAAACATATAAAAGAAATGCTGTGAGCTCTGTAGACCTGCTATAACAAAGTACCATCAGCTGAGCTGTCTCCCGTTCTGGGGAAGTCTGAAATCAGGACAGTGGCAGAGCCCGGGTGCTTCCTGCCTCACTACGTGAAGGTCTTCTCTGGTCTCCTCTCGGTTGGCGAGGTTCATTGTAGATCTGTGCCCTGTGGGACATTCAGCGCCTGGTCTCTCCAACCATTCACACACTTTTTTTTTAGGACAGTAATGACAATAGCCACTGTGTAACCACATTCTTCTGTTTTCTTCCTTGATTTCTCATTTCCACTGACCCTCATACCCTAGCCCTTCCTGTCTTCTGAGCTCTATCTCTTCTGAGCTGCCTTTTTTATTTCACGTGGTTGTCCGACCCTCCCTCCTCCTCCGGCATTACTGTCCACTACCTAGACCTGTCTATTGTTTGGCTGACAGCTGAGCTATGAGGATGAGCTTTGTTCCAGATTTGAAGAATGGTGATGGGTCTCAGGGGTTCCACTAGTCTCTACCAGGCAAGTAAGCCCGTCTATTTTTATGCGTTTGAATTTAGGAGCATCATTTTCTGTCCACTCTGTTTGGAACCCTCGACTGTGATTTCTTTAAGGGTGGTCAGCGGAGGTAGCTGGGAACCATCTAGATGATCTGTTCACAGGGTCATGGAGGTTGATATTTGCATGGCCTGTTAGTCCTTTGGACTAATTATTTCGACACATCTTTGCTTTTCTTCCCTTATCTTTGTTCTGGGCAGGGAGAGACCAATAGTTGTACCTTTGATGACTCCTTGAAAACGTTATGCTCCTAGCTGCTACTCACAGAGTAGAATGCATAACATGGTCTTTGTGGATGATTTTATGTCATTTGGCTCTGACGGCCCCTGAGCCTGTGATCCGAAGGCCCATGAACTAGGAACTCATTCTTCCAGGGTAGGAGGTGTGATTAAGAAGGTCACTTGAGTTGGCACCCTGTTAACTCTGCTATAAACACAGATAGAGTTCAGCATGTACTAATAGAGATGTAAAATATCAGCTGCCAAGTGTACATGTGACCATGGATGTGCCCACATGGGATGAGGACTATTATGCAGAGATCTTTGACTATGCTGCTTACTCAGGAGGCCCTGTGGAGTAGATTCTCTGGATCAAAGAGTGTGAACTTACTGAAGCTCTGGAAGCATATTGCTAGTCTCTGAAGTGTCTTTTTGTTTGTAGCCCTGCCTCAAAAGTAGCCAGTTTCCATCTGGTGGCTGTGGAATTGGGGCTCAGGGGAGAGGGGAGTTTTTCATTGAGGCCATGGGTTGGTAAAATCTTTTCTGCCCTTGTTGAGCGATGTTAGGAAATCCCTGTACCCTGTTGAGTTGAGTGGATGGGGGGTGGGATAGGACCATAGAGTTCTACTTCTACACTGGAGACCAGGCAAGACCTCGTGTTAGCGAGGTTCGCCTTCAGTGACTGCCACAGTGACACTCTCTATCTCGTTTACTTGAGGATGCTGTTGACGGAGTGGTGATTCGGGATTTTGAGCAGACGGCCCACGCTCCTGTTTTAGAGTGCAGCGTCACGGCTGACAGCAGAAGGTGACCTTTCCCTCATTTTGCCCATTTCGGGAAGGGGAGAGAGGGGAGGAGGTCAGAATCCAGGCATACCGATACCAGGCCTTTTGTTCGAAGCAAACAGGAACCACACTTCCTTTTGTTTCTTGTCGTTTCATTTTCCTCCTCTTTTTTTCTGAGAAGCAAATAGATGTGCCAACACCAGAAAAAGTTGAAGTGCTAAGATATGGCATGCGTCGACTGAACTTTTCTTCATGATGTTTGTTTCCTCTCATTACATAAAAGGACTGTTGTTGGGGTGAGAAGCCGAAGTGATTTCGTCCAGGCCTTCATATCACAGAGGGAGATGGAGCCAGGGTGTCCTGGTGACTTGCCCAGGCCTGTCACCTGCAAAGAGTCAGGGCAGGGAGGCAGAGGCACAGGGAGAGAGGCCTCTGGGATGCATTTGCTTAAATCCATTTATGAAAATGTGAGACAAGCCTTCACGAAGCCACCAGAACTCCCCTCAAACGGCAAAGGGACCTCCTTTCAATGGACTGACTTCTACCTGAGCAGCAGCTAGAAAAAGTATTTTTATGAAAACTTCCGTGGGGCTTTGTCTCATTGGAAATCCATCTGAGAGGATAAACATTGTTACAGGAACATGAAATATAAGAAGACAAAGGTACACACATATTCTTTAACTAGACATGCCAGAAAATGTTTTGGAATGAAACGAGCTGTCTTTCCCTAGGGGAAGACAGGTGAGTGGAGTGGGAACCATCAGCCTTCTGAGCTGTAGCGATCCCTTGAACGAGACAACACTTTATAGAAGTAATGATACCTTTAAAGCCGTAAATATCAAAGAAGATATTTGAGTGCCTGAAGGGTTAAGGAAG
Organism: Elephantulus edwardii; assembly: GCF_000299155.1. Lineage (NCBI taxonomy): Eukaryota > Metazoa > Chordata > Mammalia > Macroscelidea > Macroscelididae > Elephantulus > Elephantulus edwardii. Next base: position 15,100,104 of record NW_006399812.1, read on the forward strand.
ATGACTGTGTTATAGTTCTCTTACTTTGTACTGAGTTGTAAGTTTGTTGTGTTGTTGTTGTTATGTGCCGTCGAGTCGTTTGCGACTCACAGCGACCCTATGTACAACAGTCCTAAACCCTGCTCTATCCTGTGCCAATCTCATTGCCTCCGACACACCCATCCCGATTACCCCAGTCACCGAGTCAATCCACCTCATAGAGGGTCTTCCCCTCCTGCGCTGTCCCTCCACTCTACCCAGCATGATGTCCCTCTCTAAAGACCTGTCTCTCCTTACAACATGTCCAAAGTATGTCAGACGAAGCCCCAGAATCCTTGCCTCCAAGGAGCAGCCTGGTTTAATCCTCTCTACGATGAATCTGTTTGTTTTCTTGGCAGTCCATGGTACATTCAATACTCTTCTCCAGCACCACAGCTCAAAGGCGTCAATTCTCCTTCCGTCCTCCCTAGTCATTGTCCAACTCTCCGATGCATAACAAGTGATTGCAAAAACCATAGCCTGTATCAGGCGGACCTTAGTCTCCAGAGAGACACTTGCTCTTGAGTATTTTGGAGAGGTCCCTAACCGCAGACTTTCCCATCGCAATACGTTTTTTTATTTCCTGGCTACTGGTGCCAAGAGTGTTGACCATGGAGCTGAGCAAACCGAAGCTGTGAACAATCTCAATCTCTTCGCCATCCATCCTGATGCTACTGATTGGTCCAGTGGTGAGAATTTTTGTCTTCTTGACATTGAGCCTCAGTCCATACTGAAGGCTGCAGTCCTTGACCCTCTGCAGTAAGTGCATGAGGTCCTCCTCAGTTTCAGCGAGCAAGGTTGTGTCATCTGCATAACGCAGATTGTTGATAAATCATCCACCAATCCTAACGCCACGCCTCTCCTCATAGAGCCCTGCCTCTTGGATAATCTGCTCTGCATACAGGTTGAAAAGGTATGGAGACAGGACACATCCCTGGCCTTCACCCTTCCCAATTTTGAACCATGCAGTGTTGCCCTGCTCTGTTCTGACGACTGCCTCTTGGTCCAAGTATAGGTTTCGCATTAGCATGATTAAATGTTCTGGGATTCCCATTCTTCTCAGAGTCAGCCACAGTTTGTTATGATCCACGCAGTCAAATGCCTTTGCATAATCAATGAAACACAGATAGACATTCTTCTGGTATTCTCTGCTTTCAGCTAAGATCAATCTAACATCAGCTACAATATCCCTAGTACCACAACCCCTTCTAAACTCAGCCTGGACTTCTGGCAGTTCTCTGCTGATGTACTGTTCCAGTCGTTTTTGGATAATCTTCAGTAGAATCTTGCTTGCATATGAAATCAATGTTATTGTTCTGTAGTTTCCACACTCAGTTGGGTTGCCCTTCTTTGGGATGGGAACAAATATTGACCTCTTCCAGTCAGTTGGCCAAGTGGTTGTTCTCCAGATTTCTTGGCATAACTTGGTGAGCACATTCACGGCAGCATCTGTTAGCTGAAATACGTCAGTTGGTATACCATCTATTCCGGGGGCCTTATTTTTTGCTATTTCCTTCAAAGCAGCTTCTGGTGGCCTAGAGGTAAGGAGTTGCACTGCTACTCCAAAGGCAAGTGGTTCAAATCCACTGCTCCACGGGAGGAAGATGGGCAGTTTCCTCTCCTTTGATTTACAGCCTCTGGAAGCCCACTGAAGGGTTAGCTATGAGTCAGTTCCAATTTGAGAGCAATGAGTTGAGTTGTGTGGAAATAAACAGAGTTAGGGCTCACAGCTCTGTTCATGATCGGATCTCCTGTCCATATCACATAGGCCCCATCCAGGGTTCTGGTGAGGTCTCTGAAGAATGGAAGCAAGACCCGTCAGTGCCCAGAGGGACTCAAAGAACCACCTTGTTACAGAGGTCAGGTTCACGCTGAACCTTTCCTGGGGAGAGGGGAATTTTTGGTGGGGACCTATTTAGAGGGCAGGTGAGAATGAATCAACCCTCTTTATCCAATAATGGTGATCACCTTCATCTTATATCAATACCTCAGTCTCTCTCAAGGCCATGTGTGTCCAGGGCTGTACATTGCACAGGAGGAGATTGCCCATCTTTTTTTTTCTGTAAAGTGAGGTGAGGCCTTTGGGTCTGTGGATTAGGTTTCCAGAACTCTCCTAAGCAATACTTTAAAAGTATTTTCACACAATGGATTTCCTTGAACATTTCCAGAAGATTGCTGATTTGTCACTGAGTCAGGTACGACTCATAGAAATGCTTTGAACAACAGATCTGAACCCTGTCCTGTCCTGCGCCATCCTCATCATCTCTCACATACACAGCCCATTGCTGCAGTCACTGTGTCAAAGATTAGGGAATTACACTCTTGATTTTAAAAGACACACATTTTCTATGAAGAATGGAAACGATGGGCATAAAGAATTGCTGTTGTTATTAAAAGCCTATGTTGTGCCTTTATCTGCAGAATCCTTGCAGCTTCCTATGACAAAACAATCAGGGTGTGGGACCTTGAGACGGGAACACAGCTGGTACGTATGTTCTGCCCGCAGTGGGAGTCAGCAGTCCTGGAGGTGGGCATGGGCTGAAGGTAGATAACGAGCCCCAGGCTTTGAGGAAAGGAGCATTTTATCACAAATCCAAGATGTGACCTGTCCACAGCACCCTAAGTAGCCACTGCTTACGGAGCTACAGTTTAGGAAGATGCAATCCATGGGGGTATGATTGGGGAAGGAAAACGTCTTACAACAGGAAGAACAAGGACTGAATGTTGTTGTTGTTAAATGCCATGGAGTCGCAGGCGACTCATAACGAGCCTGTGAAGGAGAGTCCTCGACACTATGGGGTTTGGATACACAGAAATGAGAGAGCATGGCATTCTGGACTGGGGCAACTGTCCAGGCACAGGAACCCTCTCCTGAGGGACCTCTGATTTGATTAGGCCAGGAATGAGGCCAAGATGGGGTCAAGACCCTGTGGCTAAAGCTTGAAATTCCTGAGTCTTCTCAACCTGTTCTCTTTCCATCCTGAAGCGACCACTGTTTTCTGTTGGGTACTAATGAGTTGGAAGCCCTAGCTGACCCTCCAGTGGGATTTCAGAGGCAGTAAATCACATGGGAGGAGAGTGCCCATCCTTCTCCTGAGAAGCACTAACTGGTAGAGTTGAACTACCTGCTTTAAGTTTGACAGTACAACTCTTTACCACAAGGCTACCTACAGAGTTTACCTATTTTGGCCTCTGATTTCCTCCAACCCCAAGTTAACAATCATTTAAGTAGGTCTGGTGGTGTAGACTGGTGGCATACTGTGCTCCAGACCAATGCCTCAACCATATGGCAGAATTACTTACCTACTATTACTTGATAAGCTACTATAATCAGGTAGTTTAAAACCATGAACAGTCATTATTTCACTAAGTTTCTGGTGGCTTGGAATCTAGGAGCAGAGGGCTCAAATCTATCATGAGGTCAAAGTCAAGATGGTAGAGGCCATCTGAAAGCTTGATAGGATCCCTTCCACAGTGGCTCCCTCCCATGGCTGTTGGTACCTCAGACCCTCAGCCATGTGGCTCCTTCCAAATGGCTGCTGAACGAGGACATGGCTGTTAACTGACTGGTTGCTTCCCAGAGCGAGGGATCCAAGAAAGAGCAAGGATGAAGCCAAGCCTCTTATGACCTAGTCACAAACTGCCACTTTTGCCATATTTTTAAAAATGGGTTTTATTGTGGCAAAATAAATACAAAAAAATATTTCCACTTAATCAAGCTAAACAAAAAAGTTCAACAATTTTTAACTTTGTCATTAGTTCAGCGAAGTTAATTGTATTAACCATGTTGTCTAGCCATCCCCACTACTCAGTTCCAAAGACTTTTCATCACCCCAAACAGAAGCTCATTGTAATTGTTTTTGCAGTGTTACTGGTCATGGTGATCCATGTGCGTCAGAGTGGAAATATTCTCCACAGAGTTCTTTTTTATTATAATTGAAAGTGTATGAAGTCAACTGGTATTTCATACACATTTTGTTTCATAACATCAATTACAATGGCCATAATGTAATCACACTTTTTCTGTTGTTCTCTTTAATTCTCATCTCCGTGCGTGTCTGCTCAGCCTGCCTATGTGTCTGCTGTGGACTGCATTTTTGTACCTTTGTGTCTTCTTTCTTTCTTTAGTGATAGTATGTTCATTACCCACAGGGACAATGATACTCGATTGTTTTTCTCTTCACAATCCATTTTATCTTAAACAACAACTTCCTAGTTCCCCTTCCCCTAACCCTTGGTAATCACTAGTAAACGGTTCTTTCCATGCAGCTGTCTGTTCTAGACTTCTCATTTACTGAGATTATACAGTATGTAAGCCTTTTATTGATTAGAAGAAAGTCTCTAAACCCAGCTCACATTCACAGGCAGGTAAAATAGTTTCTGCCTTTTAGAGGGGACATGGTTGCAGAATTTGTGGTGCTATTTGAACACTGTCACAATGCTTGTTGTTGTTTTGTGCCATCGAGTTAGTACTGACCCATAGCTGACCCTCTGGTGGGTTTTCAGAGGCAGTTAATCACACAGGAAGAGACTGCCCATCTTTCTCCCATGAGCAGCTGGTGGATTTGAACTGCATGCCTTTGGGTTGGAAATGTAGCTCCTTACCACTAAGCCACCACAGCTCCCTAAAGGTAATACCATGAGTGGTAATACCATAATGTTTAATGCCCAGAAAGTTTTCGATTTCCTACATTTTTGGAAATGAGTAATTAATCGTCACCTTCTTGTTGTTGGCTATCAGTCTCGCCGGGGGGCCACAGAGCTGCTGAAGGAACTGAGAGAGTAGTGTCTTGTCCATGATACCAGGTAGAAGACAGACATTGAGGAGTGAAATATCTTAGTCACAAAAGGACAAACACTGCATAGTGCCACTGCTGTAAAATGGGATTGACATCTGGGTTAGGAGGAGATGGAGAAAGATGAGATAAACAGTGTTTATTGCACTGAAACAGATGAGGGAGAAAACTATTTAAAAGGGATATGTGATTAGGTATTTTTGTCATGACAGGAGTCCAGAACGAAGGCTGCATAAAGAGTGGCCCTATGGGGAGGGATTGTAAAACAATGAAAGAATTTTTCTTTTACTTTTCAAAGAGAAGAGTGTACTGGGTGGGGAGGGGTGGGCAGGGAGAAAAGTGCAACAATGAATGAATGGAAATCCAAAGTCTCTGGAAATTTTCATTAAAATTAATAATAATAATAATAAAACAAAGTGAAAACAAACAAAAAACCCACTGAACAGCAATAAACCAGACCATTACTAGAACCTTCCAGCAATTCTGCTGTGTGTCTGTCCTTGTTCATTTGTCCCCAAAAACTGGTGTGGTCTCCTTCATATAAGGGTAAAGAGAAAACATTGGAATTATTAACTAGAAGTAATCCATTAAAATGAACCTTAAAAATTAAGTGTCAGTATGTGCTGGCAACATTATGAGTGCTTGGCGGTCACTGCGACTGGTGTCTACGATAGTGGATAATGCACATAGCATTTTTATCATTTTAGAAAGGCTATATTGGTGATCATAAAAATCACCACAGAAAGAAGGCAACCTTTAGATTGTTGGTCCATTTCAGTGGAATGTCAAGCATGAAAACTTCATCGTCTCCTGTAAGTTGTCTCCTGATGGTAAATATGTGGTGTCTGCCCTGGACGTGAATCATGGCTTCTGTGTAATGGATGCGGTCAACATCTGCACTGTGTCGCTCGTCAAAGGTGAAGCCACCCAGACTTCCCACGTGTTCCCTTTGCCATGGTAACAGCCACTTGACCTTTGACTGACAATGACTTCTGATTGCTTTGTTTTGTGAAACTGTCATACTATAAGCCACAGCATTACATTTGGAGTATAGATGCATAAAATATATCTATTTTTTCCAAGACTGATTCTCTTTAACTTCCATTCAGTCTCCTACTTATAATAATGAAATCTTATTCCTTTCCAATTTAATGTCGCCCTGTAAAATCTAATTATCTAGTGAGCGGAGAGTCAGCCTTCTTCACATTTTTACCTGCATATTTAAACCTTAAAGACATAGTCATTGTGCTCCTAGTTGACGATACTGTACTGTCATTATGTAAGATATTATCATTGGGAGAATTTGAGGATAAGGACATACAGGGTCTCTGTATTATTCCTTTTATCTGTGTGAATCGACAGTGATCTCAAAATAAAAAGTTTAAACAGACTACATAGTCAATGTAAAAAAAAATTGATGACATGTAAAGTAAAAAAAAAGGTGAGAGCCTTCTACCCGGTCCTGTCTCTTCACTACTGGTAGTCTTAGGGGCCATTGAGTCGACAAGTCCTTCAAAGCGCAGATTGAAGCCTCATGCTGTCTTGCCCCATCGTCGACATCTTCACCATGTGCAAGCCCTTCTTTCAGTCACTGTGTCAGTCTGTCTCGATTTACTGACCCTCAGCCTAATGTCCTTTTCCAAAGACTGATCCCCCTAACAACATGCCCAAAGCCTATGAGTCTACGTTTTACTATCCTCACCTCCAAGGAGCACCCTGGCTGCTCTTCGTCCAAGACAGATTCGTCTGTTCTTGGGGCAGCCCATGGGGGTGTTCACGCTTCACCACCTCTTATTAACAATGCATGGCCTGCTGGGGGGCTTCCTCTAACTCGGTGAGTTGGCGCTTAGACACACATGCACTACTTCCCCTATGTCCTTTCTATTTACTTTTTCCTCAACATGAAGCCGTGACCGGTACTTCTCACATCCCACCTCTTTTACTTCCTGTGTCTCCCCGTACTCATCCTTCAAGTTCCAGCTGCACATCATGCTTTTCTGTGCTCAGCTTCATCTCTGGGCATTTGCATACGTGGTTCCTTCTGCATGTAGATTTCTTCTCTGCATTCCACCCCTACACCTCTCTTGCTAAGCTATAGGTCCTTTCTTTGACCTCCTCAAGTTTGGAGGAGGCACCCACTGGCTGCCATATTTCCACTTCTCAGACTATACTCCCTGTGCATGCTCGCGGGAAGCTGCCTGCCCAAGTGCATCTCCTCTGTCAGACCAAGAGTTCTGCTGGGGGAGGGAGCAGGTTTGACAACATCACTGTTTAAAGCCTGACACATAGCAGGTACCCAGGGAATAGTTGTGAATAGTTCCCTGTAGAAACAAAGATCATGTTTCTGTGATGCGGATGCTGACCGAGGGGGTTGTGAGCATTCCAGACCACAGGAAGCACACGAGGTGCTGGATGTGAAATGTATACTAATGGGTTGTTTCCCCGTTTCAGATCACCACGAAAGGTTGATAACAGCATGCTGCTTTGACCACAACAGCCAGAAGATAGCTTCCGTCTCATCGGACAGGACCATCAAGATTTGGGACCTTATATCCCAGGCCACACTGCTCACCATCACAAAGTGAGGAGGGGTCAGGGATGCTGGGGTTCATGCAGCAATGAGGAGGTGGGAAGATGTCCCAGTTGCCCCCGTGTGTTTGGCACGTACACTTGGTCCTAGTTATCGAGCATTCTCATGGATTTGGAGCCTAGGAGTCTAGGGCGCCGGCTCTAGGGAGAGGTCCTTGTCTCCTTTCTCTGTCAATTCTGAAGGAAGGACCTTCTCTCCTTTAAAAACCTGTAAGCTGGGCATTCTTTAAGTCTTCATGCATCTTGGCATCAGTCTTTTCCCAGATCTAGGAAGTTCAGTATATAGTAACCGTGGGGCCAAAGGGCTTTCTCTACTTCTGGCTCTTCTTTCTTGCTGGTACTGAGGACTGACTCTCTAAGTCTTCCTTTCTGCTTGCATGCTTAATCTCTTTTGTGTTGCAGACTGAGGGTAAAGTATTTTTATAATTATTAATAATGAGACAGACTACCAGGAGTGATAAAGAACAGAGAGTGTGAAAAACAGGGAGCCAAAGTTCCCATGATGGATGGTAAACAAAGTAAAATCATAAGGAAGTACAAAACAAAAACAAAGGATAATGGTGAAGTCTTTTGCAGATAAGGCCATGTTCCTCTTTATGCTAATCTCAGGAGGGAGGGATTAAGTTGATATAAACTAAGAACAATGTTGACTCTTAGGGAACACCTTAGTGCCACAAGGTGAACTTCAGCTTGTATTAAGCCTCCCTCATTTCCTGATACAGCATTTGGTCTACTATTATTAAATTTGATATTCGGCTTCCCTCACTTTAGTATCTCAAAGGAGAGCGACTGATCCTATAGCTTGCATCCTGCCACAAGAGCATAAATTCCACAAACTCTGCCTTATTAACATAGTAGAAGTTAAGATTTACAACATAAAGGGTAATTGCATCTGATCACAAAACAGATTATTATATAATACCGAGAATCATGGTGTAGGCATGTTGACTCATATTTTAGGGGCATGCCATTTAATCCATAGCACTTTAAACTTACACCTTTAGCTTGTGAGCCAGCACCTGCATGGAGGCATCTCCAGTTTTTGCCTGGGTGCTACCAGGTGGCTGGAGACAGGCAAAAGGAAAGAGGCTCAGGGGATACAGCAGCAGTAGTGTCAGGATGAAGTCACATGCATTTGTTTTCATGCTTACCAATGCTGGAAAACATTATGTAAAGTGTCTTTTAAAAATGTGAATTTTATCAACAAACAAATGGATAGAGAAGGTGTGGTATATTCACACAATGGAATACTATGCTGCATTGAAAAACAAGGAACTCATAAAATACTATACAAAATAGGTGACCCTGGAGGACAGTATGCTGAGTGAAAGATCTCAGTTACAACAGGACAAAGATTGCATAATTCCACTGTTAAAAACAAGACTGACATGGGGATTGGGCAGAAACTAAGAAAAGAGGGATAAATAATGTACACCGCATTGAAGCAGATGAGGGAAAGAACTGTTTAAAAGGGATATATGATTAGGTATTATGTGCATGACAGTAATCCAGAATAAGAGCTGAATAGCAAGGTGGACTGGGTCCGGGGGTGAAGGAGGAAATGATGCAGCAATAAAAGAATTTTTCTCAAAGAGAAAAGTGAACTTGGTGGTGGTGGTGGGGTGGTCAGGAGAAAAATGTGCAACAGTGAATGAATGGAAATCCAAGTTCTCTATAAACTTTCATTAAAATCTCAGTTAAGAGAAAAACATTTAAAAAAAATATTTACAACCTCATGGGGGAAAGAAAGTGAATTGTTAGCATTGCCTAAGAAATGGAAGCATTTAATGAACTGGGACATAGAAGGGGAAGTTCATCGCTGCTGGCTACAGGTCTCGAATGTAGACAAGCCCCCAATAACCCTCCCTGACCCACTCTTTCTGTAGTCTGGGCCAGAACATTACATGGTTTAAAATGAAGAAAGATTGTGTGTTTTGAATTGTAGCCTGTCTCCATACCTATTCAATCTGAATGCTAAATATGTTATTCAAGAAGCTGGACTCTATGAAGAAGAATGTGGCATCAAGATCTGAGGAAGACCTACATTATGCAGATGACACAACCCTGCTTGCTGCAAGTGAGAACTGGAAGTGCTTGTTGCAGAAGATGAAAGATTGCAGCCTTCAGTATGCACTGCATCTCAACATCAAGAAAACAAAAATTCTTACCACTGGACCAATAGGCAACATCATGATAGAGAAAAGATTGAAGTTGTTAACAATTCCATTTTACTTGGATTCACAATCAACACCCTTGATAGCAGCAGTCAGGAGATCAGGAGACATATTGCACTGGGAAAGTCTACAAATCAGTGACCTTTCCAAATTACTGAGGAGCAATGATGTCAGTTTGAGGACTAAGGTGCTCCAAATTCATGCCATGGTCTTTTCAGTCTCTTTTTATACATCTGAGAGCTGGACAAGGACTAAGGATAACAGAAGAAATGATGTCTTTGAGCTGTGGTGTTGGAGAAGTGCACTGAATATCTCATGGATTGCCAAAAGAACAGACTAATACATCTCGGAGAAAGTGCAGCCAGAATGCTCGTTGGAGGCAAAGATAATAAAGCTTTGTCTCATATACTTTGGGCATGTTGCTAGGAGAGGCTGTTCTTTGGAGAGGGACATCATACTTGGAAAGGTGGAGGGACGGAGATAGAGAGGAAGACCCTCAACCAGATGTACTGACACAGTGACTGCTCCAATGGTCTGGAATGTGCCAGAAAATGTGAGGATGGTACAGGACAGGGCAGGGTTCATAGAATTACTATGGGTCGTATTCAACTCGACAGCACCTAACAACAACATGTGAGAGGCCTCTTGAATCGGCTCTATTCTGCCCATGCACCTCAAGAACAGTACCATAGTATTTTGATGCTGAACTAGTTTTAGTGGAATTTCCGGAGTACGATGGATCAGGAAGAAAGGCCTGGAATGAGGGCAAAAATCCTCTGAACACGGCCCAACTCCTGGGGACAACAGTTAACAGTAAAAACCTCATGGGACTGACACGTGGTCTGAATGAGATAACTAACACACAGGAATCCTCAGCTCAGTGCTGGCCCCATGGTGGCCTCTCAGCATGTGGTGCTACTGAGAGGGATTTCCATGGAAACCCATGTCAGCCTGAGGGAGGGGCAGTGGGGCCCTCCCCTCTGCACTATGGAGGGTCTGGTCACTACCCCTCTGAGCCACTGGGTGGTGATAGTGAGGCGAAAAAGGCTCACCTTCCGCAGTAGGCAAGTGTCAAAACTCCATTCTGCTGTTGCTCCAGTTATGATGATAATGAAGAAGATAAATAAGAGAAATATCCATAGATACTGATTTTTTCTATAGTTTTATTTTTTTAGTTGGAATCATTTTTAATATCCTATCTTTAAAAGCATTCTACAGACTTGAAAAAGAAAGAAAAGCTACAAAAAGTGATCCTTCATTAGGGCTTTGAATTAATTGTAGCTACAGAAATGAGAGTGCAGTGAACAGTCAGCCTGCAGTTACTGCTTCCGGTCCCACAAGATACCACATCTTTCCATCTAGGGTCATTCCACAAGCTATTCCACCTGCAACACCAAAATAGTTGGTAATGGAGTTTTTAAGATGATCGAGTTGTAGGTCCTGATCTGCTAAGTTATTCAGAATCTCTGTGCTGAGTTCATGAAATAGATAATCTTTGTTGCCATCATCATCTTTTATAATTTCTGAATTCTGAGTCTGGAGTGTTGTTCTTGGAAGATGGCCTCTTTTCCTCCTCTAATGTGGTATTGCAGCAGGCCAAGATCTTCCCGTATGAGTTCTTTTTCTGGAGACGGATAATCCATAATGCCTGGAAAGGCTGGACGAGGTCGATTCGTTTGCACTGGAAGCCCGTGCGAAGCCCACATCTGAGGAGTTAGATGAATGTGCCGTCCCCTCAGTTCTCAGTGTGGAACAAGGTCAGCCTGAAGTAGGGCTCTCTGAAACGGATTCCTTATCCAAGGGGGCTCAGTAGGTTTTTGAATCCCTTTTCTTGTCTATGAACAAAAAAGACGTTTTCTTTCCTGTTATGTTTTGTTTTGTTTTTGTAGGCCATTGCTTACTTCCTTGAATCAGACAGAGGTTTGGATGCCTTTCTGCCTTTTCATGGGATGTTCCTTCAGGTTCTTTTTCTGCTTTGAAAATGATATTTGGTGGCAAAGGAGGAACATGAATTTGCAATCCAAATGTTTCTTCTTTATTTCTTTCCAGACATAAATACAGTCTTGTAATCATTTCATGCCTCCAGAACACGCTCGTATCTTTCGGATTTTGGTGTATCTTCCCACTCTCCAGTGTGTCATCTAGTCTAGTTTTCATTAATGTATGTCATGAGCCCAAGTTCAGAATCAAATTAATAGCACGTAGGCTGTAAAGGCACAGGCGTGCTACAGCTACCCATTGCAGTGGTAGGTGCTTGAGGTATTCTGGGTCAGAACTGCAGACAGAGGAAACAAATGTGTAAAACCTGTCTCCAAATAGCATTGGCTTTTGAAGGCATTGCACGCAAGCTTCATGAAACCACTGGTTAAATTTGCATCGCTGCAGCCTCTAAATACCCGTCTCCAGAGTCTCCACGATAACAGTAACAGTGCTGAACATTGGTCTATGACCTGCATCCTATTCAAGGTCTACCCTGCTTTAGGGTCACGTCAGTTTCATGACTTGCAATGCTTTGCCATTTGGTCCTTACTTTCCCCCCTTCATTTGGTCCTTTCTTAAGTGTACCACCCCTCTTTGTTGTTGCTGCAAAACCACACTGTGGACAGAGCCATTTTTCATCTGAATCAGTCAAGCTGGACTCATTATGAGGTTTATGACGCAGTTGATGATATTCTTGGTCACACTTATCACACAGAACCGTTTCATTGGAAACTTCTGAATACTCTTCTTGACATATTGTACAGACCGTTCCCCCACTTCCAGACGCTCCTGAATAGGTGAATTATTTCTTCCTCATTTTTTTAAATTAAGTTAGGATGTCCTTCCAGAGAACCCAGGATTTAGAACTATATACAAATAGAATAAAGCAGCTCTAGTCATCTGACTATCTAGCTAGGACATCCTGACCCTCTTCAAATTGGCTTTTGGACTTTATGTTCATCCTGTAAAGACAGCTTTGTCAAGGGTGTTGGAGACTTTTGGTTTTGACATAAAGCTTATGGACAAGTAAATTACCTGCCCCCCTGTAGAGTCTCTCATTGGGTCATTTCATTAGTGACAACTGCTTCATACAGGAAAACACAATCATGTCCCCCTGGGAGCTTCTCCTGTGAGTTGAGGCACTTACTGGACACTCGCCCCACTGGGGACATTGCACAAGATGCACACACAAATGAGGTTCTGGGTATGAGGTATAGGGTACAGTAGGTGTTCATATAACAGTTTCAAATACAGCCCACTTCCATACAACCAATTGCCATTTCTTCTCTCTTTTAAAACTGTGAATTTTGTGAGAATCCACAAAGAGATTGTTCTTTTCATTCATTCATCCATCCACATACATTTTTCCTCCCTTTCCCTCTCCCAATTCACTTTGTAACGCTTGGCCTGTTCCAGGTTCTTAATTATCTACATGATGTCTAATTGGCTATTCCTGGCAGATTGTCCTTCCTTTCACCCGCCCCAGTGTTCATTGCTTATACATTCTTCTCCTGCTCTCCCACTCCCCATCCCCCAACCATCCTATTATTGTAACAGTGGTTTTATGCACTATTTATCCTTTTGTAACAGATATATCATAATGTCTTCTGGACTCATCATGATTTTTCTTGGTGTGCATTTGATTTCCTCAAATTTGTAATTTTTCTGCAAATGTAGATTTTAGCAAGAAAATATTGTTGTTGTTGTTGTTTGTTATGTGCCGTCGAGTCGCTTGCAACTCATAGTGACGCTATTTACAACAGCCCTAAACTCTGCTCTGTCCTGTGCCAATCACACTGTCTCTGACACTCCCATCCCGATTATCCCAGTCACTGAATCAATCCACCTCATA
>NW_006399812.1:15114752-15127531 GCF_000299155.1 Elephantulus edwardii
ATTTTGCCATTTCCTTCAAAGCAGCCTGAACTTCTTCTTTCATCACCATAGGCTCTTGCTCATATGTTGTTTCATGAAATTCTTCTGTAAGGAATTTTGGTGATAGGTCACCAGGCTGGCGTCATGGGAACATATCCCATGCAGTGGTGCAGACCATGTGATGAGTTTAATGTTTTACTGTCAACGTGTTGTAATTTTTAATGATTTTTAACTAGGGACTTCACATTTGAATTTTTCAAACTATATAGCTGATCCTGCTAAAGAATTTTGAGAATTCATAATCTCAACTGATTTTTGAAGTATTAGAGTAAATATAAACATTTTTGCCTTAACTCTTACATATCATTTGTTGTTGTTAGGTGCTGTTGAGTCAAGTACAACTCATAGTGACCCCATGAACCCTGTCCTATCCTGTGCCATCATCATACTTCCTGACACATTAGAGCCCGTTGTGAGAGTGACCATGTTAATCCACCTGGTTGAGGGTCTTCCTCTTCTTCTCTGGCCCTCCACCCTGTCAAGCACTGTGTCCCTCTCCAAGGAATAGCCCCTCCTAGCAACATGCTTGTAGAGTAGTAAAGCATGTGAGATGAAACCTCATTATCCTTGGCTCCAAAGAGCACTCTGGCTTCACCGTCTCCAAGGCATATTTGTTCTTTTGACATTCCATGAGACATTCATTGCTCTTCTCCCACACCACAGCTCAAAGAAGTCAATTCTTCTGTCATCCCTATTCACAGTTCAGCTCTCAGATGCATAGCAAGTGACTGGAGAGACCATAAACTGAATGGTGCACCTTAGTCCTCAAACTGACATCACTATTCCTCAATAATTTGGAGAGGATGTTTATAATAAACATAATTTAGGATAAGAAAAAGCAAAAGAAAGTATTGTATTTAAATATTTTTTCCTTATTGTGTTCTCACTTCCTGATGTTCTACATTTCCTTCTTTTATAATTTCCATTCTGTTCAGAAAACTTTCTTTATCCATTCTTTTCAATTGAGCCAGAAGTAACATATTCTCTTAGTTTTCCTTTATCTGAAAATATCTTGCTTTCCCCTTAATACCAGAAGGATAATTTTTTTGGATATAGCAATCAGGGGACAGTTTTACATTTAACACTTGAAAAATCTTGTGTCACTTCCATAGGTGCTGATAATTCTCTGCCATTTGAATTGTTTATTCTCTGTGTGTAAAGTATGATTTCTCTCTTGATACTTTCAAGAATTTTTTTTTCCTTTTTGTCTTTAGTTGTCAGAAATTTAATTGTGTATGTTGGGGTATATTTCTTTGGGTTTATCCCATTTGGGGTTCACTCAGCTTATTGAATCTCTAAGTTTATGTCTTTGGCCATGAACAATCCAGCAGCAAACCTGGAAAGACTGGCTAGTCCTCAGCTGTTATATGCAGTGGCTTTCAACCGTGGGCAATATTGGTCCCCAGTGCCTACTTGATAATGTCTGGAGACATTCTTGGTTATCATAAGTGAGAAAGACACTACTGGTACCTGGTGGGTAGAGTCCAGGGATACTGCAAAGCACCTCCCAGTGCATAGGCAGTGCCCACACAAAGAATTAACCAGTACAAACATATCAAAATTGTTGAGATTGAGGAAGCCTGGGTAGTGTGATATAATCTGATACAGTTAATATCTGTGCGCCAATAGACAGTGATCAAAGGAATAGTGTCACTAGGTCACATGAGACTCAACGTTCTGGTCTTCCTCCTGCATTGCCCAGAATGACTTCAGAGCTTCCCGAGCAAAGGGCTGACATGTACACTCCCTCTCTTTATGTTTCAGGGCACACGCCAATTTAATCTCAAACTGCTGTTTCACCTTCAGTAACCATTTTCTGTGTACAAGCTCTTGGGATAAAACCTTAAAAATATGGAACGTCCAAACAGGGGAGTTTCGAAAGCATGGAGCCTGCGTGACTCTGATGCAAGGCCACCAGGGCTCCGTGAGCTCCTGTCATTTTGCCAGAGATGGTGAGGAATTAACACGTAGAAGAATTCTGAGGCCGTGGGGACGCTGGGGCTGAGTTTCTTGGATTCTGTCACATGCACTTTCCTTAGAACAGCACAGAGGGGTGATTCCAACAATACCACTAATGAGTGTAGATTCTTTTCCACGAGAACAAAAAAATGTCAAGAGGAACTTCCATTGGCAAGTGACAAGTGACAGAAGTTCAACTAGGGCATTTCAAACACTTTCAGGATCATCCATGGTAGACAGGTTTCGGTGGGCCTTCCAGAATTTAATACTTCTAAAACACTAGCCGCTGAAACCCTTAAGAAGAACAGTGGAATATTGATACAGAGATTAAAGATGAGCCCCTTGGGTTGGAAGGCACTCAAATATGATCTGCCTGTTAAAGTGGAGTCGACCTTCTTGACGTGCATGGGTCAAGGAAAGTTTTTAGAACCTTGATTTGCTGATATGGCAAGACTCAAAATGAGAAGAAATAGCTGTAAATGTCCATTAATAACAGGAATGTGTAACAGAAGTGTGGAATGTATGAATTCTGAATTCAGGAAAACTAGAAGACAAAATTAACTTGCAAAGTTCAATAATCTGGACATTAGCAGAAATAAACTACTATTGAGTATTTTCAATCAGACAGGATACTGAGAGTGATGAATTGAAGAGGAATGGTATCATATTAATTATAAAAGAGTATATGTCAAGATTGATACTGTCAGTGATAGGATAATATCTATATCCCTGCAGAAAGTCTAGTTAATGAAACGATTATTTAACTTCACACACCAAAAATGTAATTAAGGTGTTTACCAACTTCTATGGTCTGAAACTGAGCCAACATGCAATTAAGATGTATTGATAATGATCAGTGATTAGAATGCAAAAGTTGGAAACAGAGAAGATCAAATAGCTGGAAAATGTCACACATGATAGAACTTTTCAAGACAAACAACCTATTAATTACAAATACCATTGTTCAACATAAATGGTGACTGTACAATAGAGACTAACGAGATGGAATACACGAGTTAAATCATCCACATCTATGAAAAAGATGGTGAAGAAGTTCAGTATCATCAGTCACAGCAAGGTCAAGGCCTGACTTCAGAAGAGATAATCAGTTGCTCATATGCAAGGTCAAGTTGAAACTGAACAGCCCATGAGGGCCAATGTACAACCTTGAGTATCTTCCTTCTGAATTTAGAGCCATGATGCCTTGGACACTAAAGACTAAAGACCAGAGGAGTTGTAGATTACATCAAGGACATTATAAGGAAAGCGAAATAATGGAATGAAAGCTTAATATGATTTGTAAATTTCCACTCAAATTTTTTAACAGGCAGCATAATATCAAGGTAGGCAGAGCGCTACACTTAGGCCATTCCATACATAACCAACAATAACAAGCAATAAAAAGAAAAAAAGATAGGAATTAGAAAGCATGGATGCCAGAAGACCCTCTGAAACTTGTTTGTGAACACAGAGTAGCTCCATTGAGTGGGAGTGAAACAGAGATTTCAGAGGAGCTTAAGAGGACAAAGCATTGTGACGAAATATGCAGAGACCTGGCATTCAAAAACCAAAAAGGAAGAACACATTCAGCATTTCTTGATCTGAAAGAACTGAAGAAAACAATTCAAGCTTTGAGTTGCAATATTCATAGATTCTATGTACAAAAGAGAAACTGAAGCACTGGCTGTTGAAGATGGAAGGCTTTAGAGGAGAAAAGCCTTCAGAATGGATTACACCTCAGTACAAAGAAAACGAAAATCCTCCCAACTGGACTGGATAAATGAAGAGTGAAGCTGTCAATATTTTAGTTTATGTGGGTCCACAATCAATATCTATGAATGTCAGGAAATCAAGTGACATATTGCATTGGGGAAATACGCTGCCAAAGACCTTTTTATTTATTTTTAAAAAGACTGTTTTAAAGTGTTAAAAGCAAACATGTCACTTTGAGAGCTAAAGGGTACCTTATTGTTGTTGTTGTTGTTGTTGTTAAGTGCCGTTGAGTCGCAGGTGACTCATAGCGCCCCTATGAAGGAGAGTCCTCAACGCTTGGGTGTCTGTCATCTCCTGTGCATGTGAAAGCTGGACAATTAATAAGCAGAAGCAATGCTCTCAAATTGTTCTGTCAAAGGGTACTAAATGGACTGTCAAAAGATTTAACAAATTCAGAGAAAGTACAGCAAGAATGTTCCTTACAGGTGACTTCATCTCATGTACCTTGAGCCTGTTACCAGGAAGGGCCAGCAGGATATTTGGTAAAGTACAGTTTTTACTTGGTGTCACTGAACGCAGTATAACTCTGCGACCCAATGAGCAAAGACCCTGGCCTGTGCTGCGCCATCGTTATCATCTCTGACACACTCGAGTCCATTGCTACAGCCCGTGTCAATCCATCTCGTTGCGGGTCTTCCTTGCCTTCAGGGACCCTCCACATTTTCAAGCATGATGTCCCTCTTCAAGGAATAAATAAAGGAGAGGGTCAGCAAAAAAATGCTTTTCAGTGGGATGAAGTGACACAATGAACTTAAATGTAGCGACATTCTAACGATGGCATCGGACCAGGCAGTGTTTGATTCTGTTGGTCATAGAGTTGCTACAAGTTGCAATCAACTGGATGACACTTAACAATAACAACGTAAAGGAAAAGTCCAGGAGCAGGTCCGACTCTAGGCGTGGTTGGTTCAAGATACCTGGCCCCCACAGTCAGGAGCCCATTTCCTTCACTCTGTCTTTGAACTCACCTCTCCTTTGGCCCTTGTGGTTCAAGTCAACATGGTCCTGGAGGATGAAAGACACCCCTTTCAGATGGTGCCAGCACAATTGATGGGAAAGCAATCATTGGCAGAATGTGAGATCCATGCCCATGTCTGTTCTAATTGTGTAATGCGGGATAATGGGCTCTGATTGGCCAGGTCTGGATTTGCTGACCCTCACATCTTGATATTAGGGCTAATCTCTGCTGATTCGGAGGGACCAAGTGTAGAGGAGGGATGGTTCGCCATAGAAAACTTGGGAGTGCTGCCAGTGAGCAGGGGCTACGACAGGTTACTCCCATGGGTGGAAGCCCCAGTGCAAGAAGTGCCTGTGCCAGCACGCAGGAGCCAAGCGCCACCCCTCCCCTTCCCTGTGAGGAGTGGACTTGCTTTGCTATCTGAGCGGATGGCAGTTTCCTGGCCGGCATACACATGCAGGGCTAATACTGAGACATACCAGAGTGCTGATGCACAACCTCCCCTTATCCACAGCCTGTGCTAGCCTCAACCTTGTTACTGGGAACCCACGAGCTCCTCTCTTGGACTTTATTGGGTTTGCAGACACCTCACTGGTTAGGAGGCTTTTAAGTCACACCAGCAATGAGCGTCAGTGTCTTCAGTCCACTTTGGTTTTGACAGAGGAGCAAGCGCTGGCGAGAGAACATGTCCTCTTTTTTGTATTGCAGCCTCTTTCGTCGTGTCTGGAAGTTTCGACAAGAGTGTGGCTATTTGGGATGTAGGAGAAGGCTGCTGGAAGTTCTCCCTGAAGGTAGGAGTGGGGCTGATAAGGGCAGTGCTGGGTGCTAGGGATGCCCAGTACTCCACCTCTGCACTGAGATGCCCCCTAATGGGGCCAACACTTCTGCAGAGGACAGACACAAGAAACCAGCAAATCATTAGCAAGGATGAGTGGATTTATTTATCTTTCTCTTTCTCTGTTATTAGTTTGCTTACAAAGTTTGAGTAAGTTGTGTTTCACATTCTTCTTCACACAATCGAATACTATGCAGCACTCAGGAGCAACAATTTAAAAAATACTACATGGGAAAGGCTTGAGAGCATTATTCTGAGTGAACTAACTCAATCGCATAAGGGCAAATACTGTATAAGACCATTATTGTGAAAATAGAAGAATAATTAATAAAATGTATGGAAACTCAAGGTGGGGAGGGCTGAGTATGTGTAGGGGTGAAACCGCAGGGTTTCACAGTTTGGTGGGTGGAAAGAGAGGGGGAAGGAAATGGGAAGGGTTTGAGAGAAAAGACAGGGTAATG
The DNA here is from genome assembly GCF_000299155.1 of Elephantulus edwardii. NCBI lineage: Eukaryota > Metazoa > Chordata > Mammalia > Macroscelidea > Macroscelididae > Elephantulus > Elephantulus edwardii. Next base: position 15,120,778 of record NW_006399812.1, read on the forward strand.
TTGGACAAGGCCTAATGGTGATTAATTTTATAAAACAAAGTGCATGAGAATGACTGTATGAAACATAACATGAATGAAAAATAGTGAATTTAAGTTTGTTTGAGCAAAACCCCCTAACCAACTTATCTACCTACCTACCGACCAACCAGCCATCAAAAAGCCCCTCTAGAGATCCCCCAAAACAATGAAATAGAGCAACCCTAGGGCGTTGTGTTAGAAGCAGAGTCCAGTGGGCTTCTCAGGGAAGGTGGCATTTGTGCCAAGAGCTGGGTGGCAGGGAAGAACTGGAGGGGTGAGGATCTTAGGGGAGATAATTTCACACAAACGGAACACCAAATGCTAAGACCCAAGTTCAGGAAAATATTCAAGAAGAGCAGAAATTAGCAGAAGGACAAGTGCACTAATGAGGAATGCACAGACAGCTGTCTAATACAAAATGGGGGGATATCACCAGGATGGTTTGGGGGGTAGAATTAGAGAAGACCCAACTCAGAGTGACCTTATAATTGTTGTTAGGTGCTGTCAAGTGAGAACCAACTCATACTGACTCTCCAGCGGATTTTCCAAAGCTATAAACACACAGAAGGAGATCACCCATCTTTCTCCAGAGGAGCAGCTGGTGGATTAGAACAACATGCCTTTGGGTTTGCAGGGCAGCTTCTGACCACTCGGCCAATAGAGCTCCCTGGCCCTAGGTTAGGAGATGAACTATCTAACATGGCCAGGATCCAGAGGGCTAAGTCAGCGACCCTTACCGTGTTTCTACATATTCCTGGGTCTTACCATCTTCTCTTGGTCGTCTCTGGCTTTGAATTCTTACAGTCAGGACTCTGGATCTCTATCTCTTCTGGCCCAAATGTTGGTGTTATACAGTGTAGGCCTCTGGGCCCCAGACGGTCTAAGCTATCTTTCCCTAGAGTTTAGGGAGGCAAAGCTCCCCTTTTCAAGGGAGCTCTGATGGCCTAGTGGCAAGATGCTGTGCTGCAATCCCGAAGGTGGCAGTTTGAATCCACCAGATGCTTCACTGGAGAAGGAGGGGCAATCTCCTCCTATGCCAATAGGATCTGATTCGACAGTACACAAGAAGAAGAAGAAGAAGAAAGTTCTTTGCAAAGCAAGCATCCAAAAAGGAGCGTTAGACCCCTCTGTGTTTAGCATCTGTACCTTATCAGGGGTCTTGATTTCCTTTTTTCTCTTCTCTCCATTCTTTTGCCTTCAACGTCCTTTCCTTAACCAGAGTAACTCAAGCTCCTCTCCTGCCCCCTTTCCTTCCGCTGTGCCACACTGACCCACCTTTCACCTCTTTCCACCAACAGAATGATCAAGATGCGGCTGCAGAGCCCTGAGACCACCAACTCTCATGCTTGCTCTTAAACAGAGTGTTCCCTCTGCACCAGCTCAGGATAGAACCTTTTCTTCATTATGCTAAACCTCTAGTACTGTTTTTTAAACAAACAAACAAACAAACAACGCTTATTATCATGAGACAGGCATGGAGTCTTAAGCCTGTTTATACTTTGTATTCCACCCCGAATAGCATTGATGGAACGAGGGGAAACAGTTGCTCTTACTTAAGTGTAAGAACCAATAGTTTTCTGACTTTGGTTGGGTTTTCTTTTGTTATAGTTACAAAGGCCTTTGTTATTCTAGGTCCCTGTTCACATTTTCTTTTTCTCCAGGGCCATAATGATTGGGTGATGGATGTTGCCATTAGCAACAACAAGAAATGGGTTTTGTCTGCTTCAAAGGTAAAAGTGGCAATGAGGTTTTGTTTTTTAACTTTTAGAAAATGTGATTTAAAAAAAAAAAAAAGAAAATGTGATTTCAATGTTAAAAATGATACTAACACTATCATGAGACAACAGGGAACTCTGGTGGCCTAGTGATAAGAAGCTGTGCTGCAATCACTAAGCACATGGGTAGAATCCACCAGCTGCACTGAGGGAGAAAGATGGGCAGTCTTTTCCCATGCAGTTAACTGCCTCTGAAAACCCACTTTGAGTTGGTTCTGACTTGATGATACACAAAACCAAAGTTCAACAGTTAATCTACCTGCAAAGTAGACTGCTGACACTGGTGATTACAACACACTTCAAGTGCAACTGAGATAGGCTCGCTCTGCATGATCTAACAATGGATGATCCATTATTGTGAATTGCAAATCACAGTTAACAACATCGTTGAGGGTGAGGTGGACAGGACAGCAGCGGCCAAAGGTGAATGAGATATGCCCACTGACCTTAAAAGCAAAGATCATTTTCCCCTCAGTTCCTATTCTGGGTACTCCTGTGTAGGTTTAGTCCTTTTCACTCAAATTTCCACACCCAACACTAACTGTGGGACTCTGTGCATCCTGGAAAGGGTTTGTGGTACCTGGGACTTCGAGTGCTGGAGCTGGGAGGACCTCAGACAAAATGGGACATTTGGCCACCTTGACTTTACCTCTCTGGAGGTAGACCTTTCACACATTCTCAACCTGTATGCAATGCGCCTGCTTGGGATGCCCCTGAGAACGACGACTGATTCCCTGTTTAATTTGTTTTAGGATAAGACTATGAGACTATGGAACATTGAAAAAATGGACCAAATTCCTATGATAGTCGACTACAGAAAGGCCCGGAGCTTAACGGTGTCACAGGTTGGTATTGGATAAAGTGAAGCCCAAAGAAGGCTTTTGTTAGTTCACTCAGGTGAATTCAGCCTTGGAGTACACATCCTCCCTTCTTCCCCGACTGGAGATAAAAAACTCTGAACAGACCCAAGTATTCGCCAGGTTGTTGTGAGATGCTGCTGAGTCAACTACCTCTTACAGTGGCCCTGTGGACAGTGGATTGGAACCACAGCCTGTCCTGTGCCATCCTCCCCATCCCTGATATACCCCAGCCCATCGATACAATCCCTGTGTTGACCTCTTTCGTGAGGGTCGTCCACTCTTTCATGACCCTCCACCTTTCTCCGGCATGAGGCCCTTTGCCAAAGCCTGCCCCTCCTGTCAGCATTACAAAGTATAAGCTTCATCATCTTTGTCACGAAGGAACACCCTGGTTGCACTTTCTCTGAGTCATACTTGTTGATTCTTTCCACAATCCGTGGAAGAGTTTAAATTCCAACGGGAGGCAAATAACGACACAAGAGAACTAAGTAGTAAATCAAATGATGTTAAGTAAGTTGGAGAAAGAGAAAGCAGGAATGGCTAATGGGAGTTTTCGGGGTAGCAACATTTCAAGGGGACTCTTACATGTAAAGACTTGAAGAAAATGAGGGGTGAGATCTTCCAGCAGAGGGAACAACCAGTGCGAGACCCTGAGGCAGGAGCCAGCCTGGTTTATCCCAGGCACAGCCAGACTGACAGAATTGAAGAGGCAGAGTGGGACATAAGCAATCTGAGGGACCACTAGTGGGAGGGAGACATGGGCAGGCCTACAGAACACAAGCTGCACAGGGAGCCCAGGCTGCACAGGGAGCCCAGGCTGCACAGGGAGCCCAGGCTGCACACAGAGCCCAGGCGGGCACAAGGAGCCCAGGCTGCACACGGAGCCCAGGCGGGCACACGGAGCCCAAGTGGGTACACGGAGACCAGGCAGGGCTGCCCTCCTATGCTCCAGCAGCACACATCCCCGGAAGACATCAGTATCTCATTTCTCATGAACAGGGCTCAGGTACCTGCCTTTTCTTGGGGAAGAGCATGGTGGCCGTGGACACATCTGCATCACCAGGCTCAGCCAGAGTTGGCCACAGTCGTTATTTTGATATTACTCCCCTGGGCAGTGGGGCCGGTTGGTGGCCAGCACCTCTAAGAGGCTGAGGAGGCCCTACTTGGGCTTTTGAGTCCTTGGAATCACCTGGGTTTGTCTTCTCTCAGAAGGCCTGGCTGAGAGGAGACAGGAATTTCTTCCTAGTGCTGTAGGGCAAGGAGGTGAGGAGCAGGTGGTACCTCATCTTTGTGGCTGTCGAGGCTTTTTTATGTTGGTCCTTAGACTCTGGAAGGGGACTCATTACGGAGATCTCATAGGAGGGCCTTAGACTTAACCACAAGGAGGCATCTGGGCCAACTGCCCATTGTCCTGGTGTGCAACCCTGGGAACTAGAACAAGACATAAGATCTGATTTCTTTTTTGAAAAAGAAAGGAAGAAAAGATCCCCCCTGAAGCTGTAGCAAAGCTGACCCACTGCATTTGACTTGCTCCGAATCAATATCAGAAACCTCAGTGGGCAGACATACCAGAAGGCCAGCCCCAGGTGAAGTTTGCCTGCCCCCACCCTGCAGACCTCAAGCTATTGGGACCACAGGATGCTGTATAGGCAGCTCTCAGGCCTGGTAGCTGTACTGATCCAGGAGCAAGGCCTGAGCGCCCTTTTTGGGCAAGCGTGGCAAAATCTGGAGGATTGGGAGGCCAAAGCAGGGGGCACTGCTTTGCAGGATTTCTTTAGGGGGACTGTGCTGGAGGAGGAACCCGAGAAACCTCTGCTCATGGCATCAAAGTCCCCATCCTTTGGGGCTGCGTACTTGCTTGTGGGAAACAGATGTGAAGAGTGAGCTGTTCCATGTAGGACCATGTTCTCTCTGGCCGTGGCCAGAAACAGGCTATCTATCAGGGACAAACTCAGCATGTGCCCTGTTCAGTTTAGAAATCCTACCCATTTACTTCTCATGGCTCTGTAAAAGCCAGGTGTCCCAGGGGTATCAGGGAGTCACCACAGCCCCTCAGCCTCACAATTGCTCTCTGTACATGACAGTAGATGGGCTGGACACCTACCTTCTGTCTTGGCCTATTTCTGTACCGAGTATCTCCATGGCAGGGGACATGAGGCCACTCAGGTGATACCTAGCAGTCTCTGCGTAGACTTTGAGGGGGAGAAGGAAGGGAAGGGACATTATGTCATTCTCTCTGTGTGACCTGAAGTTGTTGGACTGGAGCCATCAGACACGTGAGGCAACTCTCCCCTTGGCCTAGCCTCACGTGGTTGGCGCGGCCCCAAAGGGGTGAGGGAGGGCTAGCTGCATGCCTTGGGTTCCTCTGATCAGCACTTCTTTTCTGCCCTTTAAAAATATTTCCCATCAGTGTCAAGAATGCAACAGGCTTTTCTCCATCTACGAAAGTGACTCCTCTACTGAAGCGTTCACCAAATGTGGCTTCTGTAGGGTGGATTCAAGTCCCTTGTCAGCTGAGGCCATGCCACTGTTATCAGAAAAGAAGGAGTCTGAGGCAAACAAAGGCTGCATAAAGGAGGACAGTTAATGGCCCCAGGCCCTCTGAGTGACAAGCAGGGGTCACCTGTCACATGGATTTTGGGGATCTGCAAGGGTCCCTTCTCTGGACCACTGTCCAGTCGCGTGACCTCGGCCTATTAGATGGGGACAGGGGTCCCTCTCTGCTGGGCTCTTGCCATATCGTTGTCTTCCTTGTTCTATAGTATCCTCGAAGAAGTGAGCACTTTGTTAATTTTCATATAGAATAAATCTATATTTCTTTGGAAAACAAGTGTGCCTGTGAATTCCAAAAGCATCTTTGCAGTTTCAAAGCTGTATGTCCCAGTATCCACCTGGTCTTCTATTTGTTCTATTTGGAGCACATTATGGACTCCATACTCCTTTGGGTGCCTGGAGTTACCCATTTTTTTTTTAATTATTTTTGTGTGCGTGTACCGTCAAATCAGATCTGACTGGTACAGGAGGAGATTGTCCCTCCTTCCCCGGCAGAGCATCTGGTGGATTCGAACCGTGCGCCTCTGGGATTGTAGTTGCAGCTCCTTGCCACCAGGCCACCAGAGCTCCCCTGGAGTGACCCATTAAGGCTGCCTTTGGGCCCTGGCACCAGCAGCCCCTGAGGAAACATTTGTCCACTGACCATAAGAATGTACGCTAGGTGGGTGAGGCTGTGCTGTGGCAAGACTTCTGTGCGTACCTCTGTGAATAAAGGTACAGATCACCGTATGCCCAGAGCTGAGAAAGGCAGATGGTGGGAGGTTCTGCCCATGACGTTTTCTGCCTCAGATTCCTCGGTTTCCAGAATACCCACGTGCAGTCCTCTTGAAGCTTTACATGGCATATCACCAATTCTTTAGGCGAAGGGAAGTTTCCAGTGAGTCAAACACTCTCCTCACCCCCATTGCATTATTTTTTAATTGTGATTTGAGTAAGTTTACAAGGCATATTATTTTTCATGCATTTATGAACACTTTGTTACATAACATTAATCACAATACAGTCCACTCATTATCTTTCCCTTTGTCCACTTTAATATGTTTATTATAAATTTATTTTTTTACTCTTTCTTCCTCCCTCCCTGGTAACCAACCATTGTATTTGTCCTTTTGAGACTGAATGATTTCATTCAGCATAATGTCTGCCAGACTCATCCATGTCATGCAGTGTTTGGCAAATTCTTCATTTTTCAAACTTGCTTTGTGTGAATGTACTGTAGTCTCTATCTATTCATTTGCTGCTGAGGACTTAGGGTGTTTCCATTTCTTTGTTATTGTGAATAACACTACAATAAACGTGAGTGGTATGTTATCAGTTCCTGTCAAAGCTCTTATTTCTTTAGGATATATACCTAGTAATGGAATAGCTGGATCAAATGTGATTTCCATTTTCAGCTTTTTAAGGAAATGTAAAACTACTTTCCATAGTGGTCGCACCATTTTACATCCCCTAAGAAATCTGGAGAACGACCACTTGGCCAACTGACTGGAAGAGATCGATATTTGTTCCTATCCCAAAGAAAGGTGACCCAACAGAGTATGGAAACTA
>NW_006399812.1:15128681-15151786 GCF_000299155.1 Elephantulus edwardii
AATTGGGATGGGAGTGTCAGAGACAGTGCGATTGGCACAGGACAGAGCGGAGTTTAGGGCTGTTGTACATAGGGTCGCTATGAGTCGCAGGCGACTCGATGACACATAACAACAACAACAACAACACCAAGGTATCAGAGTTCTAATCTTAATACGTCCTCGCCAGCATTCATATACTTTGCTATTGTTGCTGGAATGAGATGATATCTCCTTATTACTTTGATTTGCATCTAATATCTGCTCTAGTGGCCTACTGGGTAAGGAGTTCAGCTGTCAACCCAAAGGCACATGGTTCAAATCTACCAACTGCTCCACGGGAGATGGGTTATCCCCTATATGATTTACAAACAATCCTGTGTTTGTTGGCCATCTGAATGTCTTCTTTGGTAAAGAATCTTTCCACATACTCTGCTCATTTTAGAAATTAGTTGTTTGTCTTTTCTTGTTGAGGTATTTAAGTTTCCTACAAACTTTAGATATGAGGCCTTTGTCAGCTATATCATTGACAAATATTTTCCCCCCAGTCAGTAGGTTCTCTTATTACTCTTTTGAAGAATTTTTTTTTTTTTGGTACACATAAGGACTTTATTTTTAGATGGTCCATTTCATCTTGTCAAGGACTGTTGTTGTGTTTCATGGAATTGGACCTCTGGTGAGTTTTCAGAGGCAGTTAATTGCACAGGATATGATCACCCACCCTTCTCCCATTGAGCAGCTGGTGGCCTTCAACAGGGTGCCTTTGGAATTGCAGTGCAGCTTCAAGAAGTCCCTATATGTCAAGGACTACAGTCTTCAATATGAATCACATCTCAATATCCAGAAGATGGAAATCCTTACCATTAGGCCAATGAACATTATGATAAATGGAGAGAAGACTGAAGTTGTCAATTATTTATCTTGCTGGATCAACAATCAACATCCTTGACATCAGCAGTCAAGAAACCATAAGACTTTTTTGCATTGCATTGAGTACATTTATTGCATAGAGGTAAGTCTGCTGTCAGGGATCTCTCTAAGGTGTGAAGAATGTCAGTTTAAAGACTAAGGTGCGTCTGATTCAAGTTATGGTCTTTTCAGTTACTTCCTATTCATCTGTAAGTTGGACTAGTGACTAAGGATGACAGAAGAATCAATGTCTTTAAGTTGTAGTGTCAGAGAAGCATGCTAAATATCCCATGGATTGCAAAAAAGATCAAATAATAAATCTTGAAGAAAGTAAAGCCAGGGTGTTCCTTGGGGAAGGATGGTGAAGGTTCATCTCACATATTTTGGGCATGTTGTTAGAATGGGCCGTCCTTGAAAAAGACATGCTTGGAAAGATGCGGGAGATCCTCAACCAGATGGATTGACATAGTGACTGTAGCAATGTCCTCGAGTATATCAGAGATGACGAGGATGGCACAGGATATGGCAGGGTCAGATCTATTGTTCATAGCGTCACTGTAAGTCATGGTCAGTGCCTAACAACAACAACAATTCATTTAATCTGTCCTGTCCTGGTTGTGCATATCTTTTTGCTGTTGTTATATCTGAATGTATATTTATACTGTCAATTGTTGTTGTTCAGTGCTGTTGAATTGAGCATGACTCATAGTGACGCTATGAACAAAAGATCTGAACCCTGTTCTATAATTGTCTTCATTTCTCTAATGTTCATAGTTTCCAGAGGTGGATGTCAATCTTGCTTCCAAGCCTGTCTTAGTCTGGGAGTTCCACCAAACACTGTCCACCATGGGTAACCATTATGGCATTTGACACACCAGTGGCATAACATTCAGCACCACAGCAACCCCAAGTTACCTCAGAACAGCAAGTTGGCAAACCAGTGCTGTACCACTTAGAAGAATGCTTATCTCAAACACTATTAACACAAGGCCCAGGGCTGCAGGCTTTAGGGCCTAACTTTTAAATACAAATGCCTACCTACCAGATTCTGATTGACTTAAACAAGAGGCTTCCAGCCACAGTTCACTGTTAGTTAAATCCAGCAAATCCAATCAGCTCACATAGACTCGTGACCGAAATAAAAATCAAACAGTCCACACATGAGCCTCCATCAAAAAACCCCACCTTCCAGAATCCAACAGTTTCACACATGATTTATTGTTGTTGTTGTTATGTGCCGTTGAGTCACCTGATAGCGATCCTATGTAAACTCTGCCCTATTCTGTGCCAATCTCACCATCTCTGACACACCTACCCCCATTATCCCAGTCACTGAATCAATCCATCTCATCAAGGGTCTTCCTCTCCAAGGACTGGTCCCTCCTTGCAACATGTCCAAAGTATGTCAGACGAAGCTTCAGAATCCCTGCCTCCAAGGAACAGGCCCACTTCACCCTCTCCAGGACAAACCTGTTTGTCCTAGCAGTCCTTGGTATATTCAATACTCTTCTCCAGCACCACAGCTCCTTCTATCATGCCTAGCCATTGTCCCCCTCTCTGATGCATAACAAGTGATTGCAAAGACCATGGCATGTATCAGGCACACCTTAGTCTCCAGACTAACATCTTTGCACTTCAGGACTTTAGAGAGGTCTCTAACCGCAGACTTTCCTATTGCAATACAACTTTTAATTTCCTGCCTGCTGGTGCCAAGAGTGTTGATTTTGGATCCAAGCAAACCAAAACGGTGAACAATCTCAATCTCTTCACCATCCATTAAGGGATCCTAAATTTTCTATATCCCTGCTGCCGATCTTTACAGTTTTAGGTTTTACCCAAAGGGTCCACTTCGCTAATAGACAGAGCTTATCTGATTTTCATTAAATGTCTTTCCTATGCCCCTTGGCCTATTTACAAAGTTTAATTGCAGGATTGATTTACATAGCAGCTCCGGGTTTGTATAGTCTGGCAGTCATTATGTGAATGGATGGATGCCTGATGACATTACACAGACTCCTGTTGGCTGTTTTATACACTGATTTATTTGCATGAATATAGGGTCAAAAATCGACTTCATACTCTCCCCGCAGTTGGGTTCCTTTGAGCACTCAAGTTACTTGCGGCTTCTCCTCTGTTCCCCAAGAAGCTGAAATCAGGCAAGTGTTCCCCCTCCCCACTGTTGGACATTTATTTGGTTTATTTCCTGGTTTGTTGTGTGGTTTTCTTCCCCCCCTTCCCAATAACGCTGGGTGATAGTGTTGTACATATGTTTTGCATAGACTTACTACCACTTCTGTGGATGAGAATCGCACCCGAGGAAGCGCTGAGTGATCCGGTGGGCAATGTCTGGTTCTATTTTTGCCCCTTTGAAATGTATGTACTGGGGTTCGGGGGTCTGTGGTCCAAGAGGCAAGAAGTCAGGGCGGGAGAGCCAGTCCTGGCAGCAGAAAATTCCGCACAAATGAAGTTGCTGTTCCAAGGCCAGGAGGCCCGAGAAGCTGGGGTTCTGTGAGAGCCCCTCGGGGACCCCCGGGACCCTCCTTGGGTTCACGGTCCGAGGAAGACGCGGGCCCACCGAAAGCGCGGATCGGGGTCTCCAGGCGGACAAGACGCATAAATTTCGTGCGCGCACCACCCAAAGGTCTGGAGGTCTTCGCTTTTAGGCAGGAGCAGGTTCGTGAGCTTTAAAAGCCTTTGCAGAGTGCAGCCTCCGGGTCAGAACTCCAGCGACCGAGTAACCCCGGAGGGACAAGACCCACAGCAAGCTAAACTTTAAGCGAGGCTCATACGCATGCGTGCAGCGGGTAGGAGCGGTAGTCATGAGAAACGAATTCTCGCGGTAGCCATGCGGGCGGCGCCGTGGCTTAGTTGGTTAAAGCGCCTGTCTAGTAAACAGGAGATCCTGGGTTCGAATCCCAGCGGTGCCTAAGCCGAGGTTGTTCTTATTTTTTAATCCCTCACCTGACGAACAGGTGGGAGACGACCTCAGGAGAATTAGGAATAAATGCTTACCAAGCAGCCGCTGATCACCCCGTGCTGTACTTGGAGAGACGGGCCTTGCCCCGCCATTTCTTTCCTGGACTCAGGCGCAGGCCCCTTCTCTCCACTTCCCTGTGGCCTGAGAGCGACCGGCTGGACGCCGGCGGCTGCGGCGGCGGCGGCGGCACGAGTGCTCGCACTTCTTTAGCACCTTCCAAAGGGCTTTGCTTGGCCCACTCCCAGCAGCCGGGCCCACCGTGCAGTTTAGAACCTTCTGCTCCAGAGACTGCAAATACCTAGGCGCTGTAAACCACGTGGATGTGGGGCCATACCCCCGAGCAATCAAAATCCTGGAGTAATGAAAACATTGTAATTTTCTAGAAAGCCTCTCTGGGCTTCTCATATCAAATTACATAAAACTCATCTCAGAGGCAACAAAGATCATCTCAGTGCGCTGCAGAAACGCGGGATAGTGTCAGCCACACTGTGGCTCAACTAGTCAAACTTTGTCAATGAAGGAATGTGTGACACACAGTGGCTATGAATGAAAGAAAGACCGTATACAAATTATACGTTCAAACTAATATAAATTTTTAAAAAAATGGTCAAAGTCACCTGCCCCGGAAGCAGGGTCTGGGTTTATCGTCTGTTTTTCCTTTTTCTCCCTCATTTGGTCAGCCCTTTTCAGACTAAAAAAGAATTGATGCTTTAATTTTTTTTTTAATTATAACGTTGATGGAAAGGTATTGATTATATGATGAAGGTTTCGACTGCAGGGAGTTGCGCTGCTAAGCCAGTGGTCGCCTCTCTTTGACTGTTCGAATCCAGCAGCGCTCTTCGGGAGAAAGAAAACTTGAAGTGACTCTTGGAGGCACTGGTTCATGCTAACGCTCTCTAATGGTGATTTGCTTTGTGTTGAGCCTGTGGTTCAGGTAGGGTCAGCCAGGAAAGGCATTTGGAAATCCTCTATTATGTATGCAGGCAGCGGATACCTTTGAAGTCACAGGACTTGGGTAGTGTATAAAATAAAAACTGAGAAATAGGTCCAGAGTCAAGACTACCCTTTCTGCTCAAACAACTCAGTGTATTGCCCTCAAGTCAGAACTGACTCATGGCTTCAGGGGGTTTTCTATGTTTGCAAATCACCCAGGAGGAGATTTCCATTCTTCTTCTGAGGATCCAAGGCATGATTTTCTCAATTGCTTCCTATACATCTGAATTTTAAACAATGAATAAGGATGACAGAAAAGACATTCAGTTGTTTTGTTGGAGAAGAGTACTGACTATTCCAAGGACTGCCCAAAAAAACAAAACAAATCTACAAGGATGTACATACAAGCAGGTGCTCTGTAGAGGCAAGGTCGGTGACACTTCTCCTATGTTTGGGGGCATGTTTTTAGGAGCAGCCAGTTCTTAGAAAAGGTCAAAGAAAGGAAGATCCTCAACAAGATGGACTGACGCAGGGACGGTCGCCATGAGCTCTAGCATATGAGAGACGGTGAGGAGGCACAGGACAGGGCAACACTCAGGTCTGTTATTCACAGGGTCACTATGAGTTGTAGTTGACGCTGTGGTCCCCAACCACCACCACCACCACCTTTGGTTGGCAGCACAACTCTGTACCCGTTAGGTCACCAGAACTTATCCTTCCTTCTATTGTTGTGTACCGTGGTGTCAGAACCAACCCTCCAGCCGGTATTCAGGGGAGACTGGTCATTTTTCTCCCATGGAGCAACTTCTAGATTTGAACCACGTGCCTTCAGGATTGCAGTGCAACTTCTTACCACGAGGCCCCCAGAGATTCCTTATTCCTCCTTCTAGTCATTAAAAATGCCTTATTGCTCCTACCTCAGGGCCTTAGCCCTTTCTGTCCCTGCTGCCAGGGCTATTTCCCTAGTCAGGCAGGACTAGGTGCTTCTTTTTTCTTGCTTCTATCCAGGGTATCGCTCTACTCTCTGAACAGGAATCTCTCTATCTTTCTCAGTCTGGATTCCAGTTCATCAGTTTGTTTATTCCCGTCACAGCCTATGAATTTTGAAATTATCTAGTCTATGGTCTTTTTCCTTAAATAGAACTAAGCCCCCAAGAAGAAGGATTGCATCTGTTTATTTACTTCTGTGTCCTCTGAGATTAATGATGCTTAGAAAATAATAGTCAGTTGTATACACATTTTGTTTTTCTTTTAATTATTTTATAATGATTTAGTTATAAAATTTGATATTTTTAAGTTTTTATATTCTTTTCTTCCCTGCCTCATTTTTTTTTTAAATTGCACATCTCTCCTTTATTATACTGATCTGGAAAAAGATTTTATTATAGATATGTTCAAACCAGGTTCTGGGCCCCAGTGGCAAGGCACAGCAGCTGGAACATGATTCAGAAAACATAGTGGAGACACATTTGGACATGGTCCATAGGAATCTCACTGCTGCAAACAGTATGGCAGGGGAAGGATTCTAAAACACACAGCAGGATGGACTCCAAGCCCTAAGAGGTCAAGGAGCCTGTCCCCCACGGGGAGAGGAATGGATGATTTTCTGATGACCTCATGTGGGACTGCTATTCAAACTGCCATCAGAAACCCTAGAATGGGGTTTGTCTTTTATGCATTTTTTTCTTTTTGTAAAAGAAAATATCATATATAGCTCATATTCCAGGGTGTATTCTGTCTCCATACCTTTCCAATCTATATGCAGAACAGATCATCTGAGACTCTGGGCTGTATGAGGAGGAATGTGACATCAGGATTGGAGGAAGATTCATCAACAACCTGACTTATGCAGATGACACAACCCTGCTTTCTGAAACTGAGGAGGACCTGAAGTGCTTGCTGTAGAAGGCCAAGGACTTCAGCCTTCAATACTGATTGAAGTGCAACATCAAGAAAATAAAGATTCTTACCACTGGGCCAATTGGCAGCATCATGATAGATGGTGAAGAGACTGAGATTGTTAACAGCTTTAGTTTGCTTGGCTCCACAATCAACACTCTTGATACCAGCAGCCAGGGAATCAAAAGACGAGTTGCATTGAGAAAGTCAGCTGTTAGGGGCCTCTCCAAAGTACCGAAGACCAATGATGTCTATCTGGAGACTAAGGTGCTCCTGATCCAGACCATAGTCTTCACAATTGCTTGCTATGCATCAGAGGGCGGGACAATGACTAGGGATGACAGAAAAAGAATTGATGCCTTTGAGCTGTGGTGCTGGAAAGAGTTTTGAATATACCATGGACTGTCAGGGGAACAAACAGGTTTGTCCCAGAGAAGGTGAAGCCAGGCTGCTCCTTGCAAGCAAGAATTCTGAGGCTTTTTCTGACATACTTTGGGCATGTTGCAAGGAGGGACTGGTCCTTGGAGAGAGACATTATGCTTGGCAGGGGAGAGAGACAGAGAAAGAGAGAGAGAGAGACCACCAATGAGATGGATTAATACAGTGACTGGGATAATGAGGGTAGGTGTGTTGGAGACAATAAACTTGGCACAAGATAGGGCAGGTTTCCGGGCTGGTGTACATTGGGTTGCTATGAGTCTCAAGTGACTCGACCGCACATAACAAGAACAAAAGAAAATGCAACATGTAAACATTCAGGGTTGATCCCAACCTTCTGGAGCCAGCTTCTCTGGAGTCAGGGAGAAAAGACTGTTTAATCAGCACGTAGATTACAGTCATCCTCCACTGGGATGGCTAGAGTGCCCTTACTACATTACAGAATAAGACACTGGGCCTGGCAACAGGACTAGGCTCTCCTGCTTCCCCTTATTGCTCATACCTTGCATGGCTCCTCCTATCTTCTACTCAGGTAGGTCCTTAGCAAAAAAACCCTGGAGCCACTACCGCTCATGGATGAGAAGTCTTCCCTATGCCCTGAATTGAGGATGATGGCCCAGAGGTGCCATTCTGACTAGACAAGAAAAAGAAAGTGTGCAGGAGACAAATGGCCCCCCATCTAGCTACCACTAAAGACACCCATAGATGTGGTCAGAGTAACATGTGCTGGGGAGCAGGGAAGTTCAGGGAGGGTGGGCCTGAGGACAGCAGTCGGCCTACTTGGCTTCACTTCTTGGCCTTGCCCTGAGCAGCCACAGCTTCCATGGCTTTGCAAACCATCTCTTCATCTCCCAGGAACTGCATGGGCTTGATGGGCTTCAAGTTCTTGTCCAGTTCATAGACCACAGGAATTCCAGTGGGCAGGTTCAGTTCTCCTCCTCAGAGAGACCTTCCAGATGTTTGAGAACGCCCCAAAGGCTGCTGCCGTGGGCTGCAGTCAGTACTCCTTTCCCCGCCTTGATCTGAGGAACTATTTCTTCATTCTAAAAGGGCAACAGTGTCCTTCAGACTCTCACAGGAGGGCAGCTGATCTTCAGTCCGGTCTGCACACCTGCGATTCTTACTGACGTTTCTGTAGAAGGGGCGGTCAGGCTCCATCGGTGGTGGTGGGACGCCATAGGAGCGCCTCCAGGTCTTTTTCTCGGCCTCACATGCTTGGCAGCAGTTTCTGGCTTATTGAGGCCAGTCAGACCCCCATAATGCCGCTCATTGAGGTGTCAAGTCCTCACTACTGGCGGCCACATCTGGTCAAAGACGTCCAGTACTGTTCAGAGCGTCTGAATCGTTCTCTTCTGCACTGAGGCGAAGCAGACGTCAAACTCACTGCCAGCACCTCGCAGGGCCTGTGCACGGAGTTTCGTCTCCTCTGGCCCCGCGGGCTCAGGTCGGCGTCTCCAGGTGCCAGGCGCTCTCGCCCAGGTCTCCCCAGGTGGATGAGCCCAAGCTGGTAGCAGACTATGGCGGCAGCCTGGGGGTGCGGCGCTCACTGGGGTTCTCCCTCTGCCTCACTTCTTACCTGTTAACCCTCGAAGACAGATTCTGTTATAAACTATTTATGAGGTTTTTCTATCGTATCCTTGTTGTTCTTCTGTAACTAATTTGTGTCATTCAGCATAATTTGTTCTAATTTCACCCATGTTGTGCAGTATTTCACGAATTCTTGATATTTTTTGGTTGATGCCACAGTTTCTTTAGCCAATCATCTATCTGTTGATGGGCACTTGAGTTGTTTTTAACTCTTTTTCCCCTCCCAAGGATGCTAACTTTATTGACACAAACTGCCCCATATTCCTTCCACAGGTTTGGGTTGTTTTTAACTCTTCGTTGTTCTTTTTCCGGTTGTTGGGGATGTTGAGTTGAAGTATTGATTTTGGTTCTTTCTGCTTCTTGAAAGTGTTTATTACTATAAATTGACCTCTAAGGACTGTTTCCACTGTGCCCCAAAGATTTTAGCATGTTGTGCTTTCATTCTCATTTCTTTTAAGGAATGCTTTAACTTTTTCCTTTCTTTTGTTACACAATCATGCTCAAGCAAGGTGCTATTTGGATTCCATGCATTTAATTCCCTCCCCTCTTGATCTCCTTGTTGTTGATTTCTAATTTTATAGCATTGTGATCTGAGAAGATGCTTTGTAATATTTCGATGTTTTAAATATATTGAAGTCTGCTTTGTGACCTATTCTGGAGAATGTTCTGTGTGCACTAGAAAAGAGTACATTCTATGCTTTTGTTTGGGGGAACGTCCTACGTATGTCCATGAGATCCAGTTGATTGTATTGTTTGGTTCTTTTGCATCTTTACTGAGTTTCTTTCTGGTCATTCTGTCCTTCATTGAAAGTGGTATATTCACAGATAGAATCAATCTTAAAAGGCTAAAAAGGATAAGAAAGATAGAGATGGGAAAAAAAAGAAAGATAGAGATGGAGGAAGATGAGGAAGTTGGGTGAAGATAAAGACAATAGACAACATGGTTTTGATGAGACATTGTAATTATATTAATCAATTATAATTAATGTTATAAAACAAAACATGTATGATTGTATGATCCAATATGATTTGTAAACTTTCACTAAAATAAAAACCAAAACATAAAAAGTGATGTGTGACCAGTATGGGATCTCCAAATATATCTGTGATCTTTGAATTTTTGAATATGATTCTTTGGAGAGGAAACACTTGGTTTGTATATAAGGAAACCAGCTTACACAGTCCATCAAATACTTCTACTTCCCATGGCCAACGAAATATCCCACCTGATGCTGGGATGTGAATAAGTGGAAAAATACACTGTATGAAATATATTTCTATATTTTTTATGACCTGTTGACAACATCTTGAAAAGCAGTTATTTGTTTCTATAATAAATAATCCTTCAATTTAAAAACAAGTGGCATATTGAAATTTCCTACTTTTAGTGGAGTTGTCTATTTCTTTTCTCAAGTCTAATAAGGTTTGTTTTCTGTCGCTTGCAGCTCTAGTACTGAGTGATTAAATATTACTTACAGTTGGGTCCTTTTGTTCAATTCACCATTGATCATTATATAACGTCTTTCCAAGTTTTATCAGAAATTAATATTTCCACTTCAACTCTTTTCCCCCTTCATTTGATGTATTTCCCCCCCATAACATTTGATTTTTAGTCTTTTTTTCCCTTATGTCTAAGGTGTATTTTTTGTAGGCAGTGTGTTGATGGGTCATGTTTTCTTGTCCATTCTACTGCTCTTTATCTCTTGACTGATGGAGTTCATCCAGCCATATTCAGTAGAATTATTGATATGTGTTATTTTCTTGATATAATTTTGCTGCACTCTTTTGTGTGTGTGTGTGTGATGTTGCTGCTATCTTGGTTCCATCTGATTTTCTGTGCTGAGTTAGTTTTACATATACTTTTTTTTTCACTATTTCCTTTGTTGCTGTTGCTTTGATGTTTACTAAGTCTTTATGATTTTCTTCCTTCTTACTTTATGAGAGGGCCCATTAATTTTCTTTTACCCAAAACGTTCTTATTTTATTTCCAAGTTTAAAACAATTAAATTATTCTGAGATCTTAACTTCCTCCTCATTTAGAATTTTGTAACTACTCTTTGTGTTCTTAAAATTTAAATTGTATTTACCCTCATTTATGTAATGATGCTTCTGATTTCCTAGTTTTGAGTGATATATATATGTATATATATATATATATATATATATATTCACAAGAGAGGAAGACCCTCTATGATATGGATTGATTCAGTGACTAGGGTAATGGGGTAGGTGTGTCAGAGATAATAAGATTGTCACAGGATAGAGCAGAGTTTAGGGCTGTTGTACATAGAGTCACTATGAGTCACAGATAACTCGACAGCACATAACAACTACAACATATTTAATATGGGCACTCTGGTGGCTTAGTGGTAATGAGTTGTGCTGCCATGCCAAAGCTGGTTTAAGTCTACCAGCTGCTTTACTGGATAAAGATGATAATTCTTCTCCCAAGTGACTTACTGCCTACGGAAATCCACTGGAGTGTCAGCTATGATTAATTTTACTTGGATCCACAATCAACACTCATGGAAGCAACAGTGAAGAAATCAAAAGATACATTGAATTGGACAAATCTGCTATCAAGGACCATTGTCAAGTGCTAAAGAGTAAAGACAAGAGTTTAAAGATGAAAATGTGCCTAATCTAAAGTATAATATTTTCAATGGCTTAATATGTAAGAGAGGTAGGAAGAAAATGAACAAAGTTGGATAAATGTCATCACAAATGGAAAGCCAAAGGCTATTTTGGCATTATTCTAGGAGCTTTATGTACTCTTCAAACCCAAAATAACCTTGCAAGTGGGTGCCATTAGCCATGATTCATGAAATCAAATTTATGTTACAGGTACAAGGCTATCAATCTAGCCTGAATGGGAGACATACCTTTTTTCAAATACTAAGCACTTTTTAAAATTAACATTATATTACTTTACTTTCATGCTAATTTGTTTGGTTTTTTTTTGAGAAGCACACATTCAAAACAAAACACTCTCTGCTTGAGACACAAGCATTGCTATTGAGGTTTTTACTCATGAAATAATTGCAGTACAAGCATTTAGATAATAGAGAAGCTTACAAACATTTTCCTATGGTACTTCTGGCAAAATATATTAATGGATTCTTTTAAAGACAGGTTTAGAAGCAGGAGTGGCATCCACTTCCTAAACCACATGCCTCTGGAAACTCTATGAACTTGGAGAAACAATGACAGTTGTGGAAAGGCTTCAGGTCTTTTGTTCATAGCGTCACTATGAGTCGTGCTCAATTCCACGGCAATCAACAACAACAACGTTCACTGAAAGTCAGACAATAAATAAAGAAGCAATGCCTTTAGAAAAGAATCGATGCCTTTGAGTTGTAGTGTTGGTGCAAAGTATTGAATGGGCTGCCAGAAAAGCAAGCCAAGCTATGGCAGAGGAAATGCAATCAGAGTACTCTAAAAAAAAATTAGTTGTGATTTTTAACAAACGTTTATAGAGAAGGTAGGTTTTCACTCATTCATTGTTGCATATTTTACTTCCTCTCCCTCACTTCCCCATCCCCATATCACTTTAAAAAAATTCATTCATTGTTGCACCTATTCTCCCCCTCATCCCCAGTCCCAGTCCTCTTTGCAATGATGTACCTCTTATTCTGGGCTGTGTACTAACACATAATGACTAGTCATATATTTCTTTTAAACAGTTCTTTCATCCATATGTTTCAATGGTCATTATTTATCCACTTTTATCCTATTCTCCTGATCTCCTATGTCAGACCTGCTTTATAACAGCGGCGCTGTGTGTAACTGAGGTACTTCACTTGGTATGATGTCCTCTAGGGTCCCTCATGCTGTGTAATGCTTTACAAGTTCATTGCTTTTCAGTACTGCATTGTATGAATATACTAGTTTTTCTATCCACTTGTTTGTGGATGGGCACTTAGGTTGCTTCCATTTCTTTGCTATCATAAATAAGACAACAATAAATGTGAGTGTACATATATCTATTTGGATGGTGTTTATGGTTTCTTTAGAGCATATTCCCTGTCATGGCATTTACTGGGTTAGATGGTATTTCTATTTCCAACTTTTTGAGAACTCTTTAGAGGTAAGGATGTGAAACCTTGTCTTATGCTTTGAGCATGTCAGAAGGCATCAATTCTTTGAAAAAGCCATCATGCTTGGAAGAGTATAGGGTAAGATAAAGAGAGGAAGACACTCAACTAGTTGACACATAACTTGGCCATAACAGAGATTCTGAGGATGGCACAAGATAGGGTACAAGATGGCACAAGATAGGATTTCCATTTGCTGTCCACAGGGTATTAATAGGGTTTAGTTGTTTTTGTGTGTCTAAGACAGACTAATGCTTAGTTTAACACAATCCAGTGGTTTCTTCTTGTAAACTATTCAGATTAAAGCACATTCATTTAGTATAAATTCCCAATTATTAGTGTGTGTGTGTGTGTATGCAAATCATAGGATTAAATTTGACTGCCACAGGAGGAGATTGCCCCTTCTTCTCCCGCAGAGCATCTGGTGGATTTGAATTGCGTGCCTTCAGGATTGCAGTGCAGCGTCTTGCCGCTAGGCCACCAGAACTCCCTGAATTCCCAATATTTTAAAAGTAGTTCCAATTATCATGCCGAATGTAGGTTGGTTGCACACATATATTAAACAAATTTGATCCAGATGCTAAGAGTACTTTTCTGCATAATTTACTGAGGAGCCTGGCACAATATATGTTTTCAATATTCTTTGGAACAATATTTTCAATACTCCTACTCTAACCCAATCAAACTCTACCTACATCAATGCACTATGGTTTTGTTTTTTTTATAAGATTGAAAGGCTTAATGACAACATTTAGGTGAGGAGAATAATCAAGTTTATTCTAGATATCTGATAAGAAAGATGTATTCAAAAGCAACGAATAAAATTTGATATAGTCTCCAGAGCCTAGAAAAAGATGATGCCTAATTTGGAGGGGGGATGGCGACATCTACATAATCTCCTATTTGGAACTTTTACAACTGCAGAGTAATAGAATCATCAGTACTTGGTCTGCCAGATGTGTTCCTGTCAGTATTCTGACTGACCTTTCCAGATCTGGAAGATGACAGCAATAAAGGGGCCTTAATAATAATTTGTGAATAGAACTAAAAAGTTGAAAGCAAAGGACTGATGCTTGGAAATGAGAAATGAGGCTGAAAATGTCATGACAGAATCTTGTACCAATCAATCTATGGGTTGCAAATATCTTTTGGACTAAAACCATGAATGGTGACTATTCACATGAGCTTTGCCTGTTGTGGTGTACAGGAATCAAGCTGACTATACTATGGAAAGAGGTGATGGAGGAGAGAGATATGAGCGGTCAAACATGGTCAGGGTTAACCTTGGGAAAAAACTCTATAATTCTCAAGAAATTGTGAAGAAGAGCCAGCTGAGCAAACAGGACAAGGGGGATAAATGCACTGTTTAAAATTAGGAAAATGTGTGTCAGGGCTGTATGTTTCACCATGTGTATGTGCTGAGCAAATGATTTTTAAAGTTTCCTCACCACAGACCCGTGGATGCTTGATTTCTTGGTCATCTGCCTTCTGCTCTGGTCCTTATATTTGTATTTTGGGGATACACAATTCAATTGACACAATCCTTCAATTTCCCTATCGTTACCAAGGTAACTCATTCCACACAGAGCCCAATTTATTTTTATTCATTTCAAATACTTTCCTCCTCTAAATTGTATACATTGTGTTTCACACTTTCTTTCACACAATCATTGCCATACATTGTGTTTTATAAAATTAATCACCACTAATTAATGCCCCCCATGACCCCATCTTTTCATGTCCCCATCAGATCTTTTTTTAACAATATTTTTATTGTATACTTTATAATAATGGTCTTATGCAGTAAATTTTTTTATTATACATTTTACATTTTTTCCAATAATGGTCTTACTTAGTATTTGGATCTTTTCCATTTCCTTTATCCATACCTCCCTCCAGCCACAAAATTGTGAGACCCTCTGATTTCCCCCTTGCCCATCCTCACCCCTCTACTCTCACCATTTGGATCATCATACACATTTTACTAGTTACTTTTCTATTTCTACAATAATGGTCTTATGGAGTATTTGTCCTTATGAGACTGAGTTAGTTCACTCAGCGTAAAGTTTTCTAATCCCTTCCAAGTTATGTAGTAATTTTTGAAATAGTTGTTTCTGAGTACCATGTAGTAGTAATCCATTGTGTAAATGTACCACAAATTCTCAATCTCAATTGAATCTCTCAATTGAAAATCTCAATTGAAAAAAAATTCAATTGTGGTTGAACTGTTTGGGCTGTTTCCATGTTCTTGTGATTGTGAATAACATTGCAATGAATATGGGGGTATAAATCTCTACTTCAATTCTAATTTTCTTGGGGTGTATTTGTAACAGCTGAATTGGTCTTATGGAATTTCTATGTTCAACTTTTTGAGGAAACACCAAACTGCCTCTCAGAATGGTTGTACTATTTTACAACCCCAACGACGGTGTATCCTATCTCTCCACATCCTCTCCAGCATTTATTACTTACTGTCCTGTTAAACTTTGCCATTGATACTGGGGTGAGATGGTATCTCATTGTGGTTTTGATTTGCATTTCTCTTATTACCAGTGATTTTGAGCATTTCTTCATATGTCTATTGGCCATCTGAATGTCTACCTCTGGGAAAAGTTCTTCCACGCCTTCTGCCCATTTTGTAATTGTGTTATCAGTCTTTTTCTTGTGGAGGCCCTGCAGGATTCTGTAAACTTTTGTTATGAGACACTTGTCTGAGGTGGTATTGCCAAATGTTTTTACCCAGTTAATATATTTTCTTCTTACCCTGTTGGAAAAAGCTTTTGATACACACAAGGATTATTCTTTAGAAGATTTTATTCATCAATTTTATCCTCTCTTGGTTGTATATTTCTGGCTGTATTTGTAAGCCTCTTTATACCATGAGCTAGGCCCAAGCTTGTTACCACTTTGTCTTTTATGATCTTTATGGTTTGGGGCTTTACTTCTAGGTCTCTGTTCCATCTAAAGTTGATTTTTGTGTATGGTAAAAGATGTGGATTTTGTTTCAGCTTTCTGCAGGTGGCAGTCCAGTTCTGCTAGCACCATTTGTTGAAAAGGTTGTCATTTCCCTATTTGATAGGTTTTGTTGCTTATTGAATATCAGTTGACCACAGATGTTGTTGTTGTTGTTGTTATGTGCCGTCGAGTTGCTTGCAATTCATAGTGACCCTATGTACAACAGCCCTAAACTCTGCTCTGTCCTGTGCCAATCACACTGTCTCTGACACAGCCATCCCAATTACCCCAGTCACTGAATCAATCCACCTCATACAGGGCCTTCCCCTCCTGCGCCGATAGATGGGTTAATTTCTTGGTTTTCAATTCTGTTCCATTGGTCTATGTGCCTGTCATTATAACAGTCACCATGCTGTTTTGTTATTAAGCTGTGTAGTAGGTTTTGAGAGGCATAGCACTCCCACTTCATTTTTGTTTTTCAGAAGTGCTTGGCTTATATGAGGTCTCTTTTCTCTCCAAATAAACTTGCCAATTGCCTTTTCTATTGCTTTGAAAGAAACTAATTTGATATCTGTATTGGGATTCATTGAACATGTAGCTTGCTTTTGGTAGGATTGTAATTTTCACTATAAAGAATCTTCCTTATCCATGAATAGGAGATGTTTTCCTGTTTGTTTAGGCCTTTTATTGTTTCTCACAGAAGTGTTTTATAATTTTCTTTATAAAGGTCTCTTGTGTCTCTAGTTAGGTTTATTCCTAAGTATCTCAATTTTTATTGTTGTCTATTATAAATGGTATTGCTTTCTTATTTTCCTTCTCTGTGTTTTATTTATTACTATAGAAGAATCCCACTGACTTTTGTATATTGATCTTATATCCTGTCACTTTAATAAATTACTTTATTAGCTCTAAAATGTTGTGGGGTTTTTTTTATTCCTTGGAGTTTTCTTTGTACATTATCATGTTATCTTCATATAGTGACAGTCACCAACTCTTTGTCAATCTGGAGGCTTTTTGCTTTCTTCTCTTGCCTTATTGTCTAAGCAGGTACTTCCAGTACATTAATGAACAGGAGTGGTGAGAGTGAACATTCTTGTCTGGTCCCTGTTTGCAAGGAGAATGGTTTTGGTCTTTCTCCTTTGATAATGATATTGGTTCTTCAGATCCCAATATTAGAAACCTGACTTTCTGATATTGTTTGTTGTCTTTTTAGTGCCCCATTCTCCTCATTTGAAACCATAAGGGCCTATATTGTGGCACCCAACCCCCTTTGTCCAGTTGACCTTAGCTTATACTATCTCCAAAGTAGCCAGTGATGGTATAGCTTATTCTGTGTTGAACTGCCAATCTAAAGGTCAGTGATTAGTGTCTGCCAGCTGCTCTGGGGAGCCTCCTCCCTTATTATTCCAAAATACCTCCTCTTGCACACTAGTCCTCTTGCTGATTGTCTATTAGAGTCTACATTATGTCTCTCAACTTGCCATGATATTCTGGCTTGTGTGTTGAGGTGATGTTGGAAATCCCAGCAGTATCACTCATGCTGGTTAGCTTTTAGTGGAGCATGCAGACCAAGATGGCTTAGGAAATGAGACTGGCCCTCCATGTCTGAAAGAAAACATCCCAGAGCCTGTCTGAGCAATTCTTGGAAAATAGAAAAATTGACTGGAATCTTTGACTGAGTTTTTCTTCTTATGTTCTTCTCTGCACATTTGCACAAAGAAGGGACACACAGACATCTTGCCATTTGGTTTCTTAGGGTTACCTTTAGCCATCTTAGCTGTATTGTTTGTGGTCTTGAAAGAACAGGGCTCAATGCACTGCTCAGCTCCCAGCTTTCTTTTTTCAAAGCTGTTTTTCTAATTTTTCTTACCTTCCTCATCTTTTCACCATCTGACTTCTAAGTTGTATGTGGGTTTTCTTTCAGAAATTCCTACTCCCAAGTTTCTTCATTAATTTTGACTCAGCTGACAGAGATTTTCCGAATGCCACTGGAGAAGCATAGATTTTAAGATATATGACAGAAAAGTGGCCAATTAGAAGACATTGTCTTGCAAAGTTAACTGTTGCGTCACCTGTGTGTCATTTCAGGATATATTCAGCAAAATAGCTAGGATTATCTCAGAGACACTTGTTGATGGAATGTTGTCTGACCTCTGGCCTGGGGATCTTACATACTTCCCTGGGAGCCCAGCTGGAGGGAGGTCAATCAACATGTCCACATGTGGGACGCTCTGTCCACTGGGCTGAAAATATCCCTCACAATACTATGTGTTTCTGTCTCTAGACTATTCCTCTGGCAGAACTTATACCTTTATAGAGGAAGAATAGCTAATGGTTAGTTCTGCAAAGATGAAGTGTTTCTGAGTCTAGAACAAATTAGGGGGAGAGCAGGTAGGCAGGGCTAATCTAAGAGGCAGCTCGGTGAGACTAACATTTCTGATTCCTGTTCTGGAGCATCTCCTGCACAGTGCATACTTCAGTGTGCAGGTTGGAGATGTGGCCAGTGAAAAGAAAGCAGCAGAACATAGAGGAGGCCTCTTCAGAGGCTGAAGAAAGAAGGTGACTGGGACAGGTGGCAGAAGTAAGTGGGGAGAAGAGGTGATCTATTGTGGTGGATGAGTAACCATAAGGACTTAGTGATGGGTTTGATGATAGAAGATGGGAGTAAGGATTATTAACTCCATGAAATACATTGTTATTAGTTTCAATTGGACAAAAGAAGGAAGGTGCAGAGTTTGGGAGTGGCAGGTGTCTGGTCCTTGATGTCACCTTCTCCTCTCTGCTTGCCTCTTGTGTAGCCATCCTAGACCAGATTACTGAAGACTCAGGGACCTCACACTCTGTGGTTCATAAGACACATGTGTTTGGCAGCAACTTTGCTTCTCTCAACTGAAGACCAACCAACTCATTGCTAACAAGTCAGAATCAACTCCTAGTTAACCCGATAGTCAGCTTTCAGAGGCTGTGGGCCACACAGGAGGAGATTATCCATCCTTTTTGTGCAGAGAAGCTAGTGGATTTGAACTGCCTGCTTTTGGTTGGCAGCATAACTCCTTACCCACTAGGCCATCAAAGGTCCTTCCTCCTAGGAAGGCCAGAATTCTGTGAAGAGGATCTCAATCCTCTGCATGGGGTCCTTCTCCTTGCTGCTACCTCCCCTCCCCACACTTGTGTTTTCTAGGGGTTCATTACTAACAACATCCCCCTTCTAGGACTAAATACTTTATGAGTTGGATGTCTGAGTATTGTGATAGGCAGAATTTACTGGATTGGATACATTTTAGATAGGGAACATCTTAAGAAATTCAAGAGTGGCACAGAGAGCAATGTGTGTGGAGAGCAACACACACCAAGAGTGAGTAGGACAGCTGGAATTTAAGTGAGAACTGTTATTAAAACAATTTGTTTGGGAGCCATGGGGAAGCCTCATAAGGGAGCAGTAAGCCCCAGCAGAGCCTACACACCAGGAGCAAGCAGGACAGTGGGAATTTGAGTGAAGTACTTAGGGGTGGAATCACTGCTGACTGCTGAACCATGTGGGACCCCTTTACCTTAATCAGGAGGGAGCAGGACAGCTAGAGCTTTACTGGGGTGGCAGACCCAGCTCTCAAGAAGAAAACCAAAATTTTCTGGTTTTCTGTTCAGGTTCTGCTGCACAACCCATCCCCACCCCCCACGTGCATCTGTGTGCTGTCCCCCAGCCCCCACGTGCATCTGCACGTGCATCCATCCTCCATGTATCTGTGCACATATGCCTGTCCAACCCTCTTATGAAGAAATGACTTCAGATCAAGAACAGGCTATTGCCTCAGGCATGAAAAACCTCTACCACAGCAATGTCATGAAAGAAACAGGTTACTTCATATCCTACACAAGCCCAAAGCAAGATGTCACCCCCGAAAAGTGATACAGTGTCAATGGATTTCCTGAAGCCAGAAAGTCTGATGGAACTTTCTGACACAGAATTTAAAATAACAATGATTGAATATTTTCAATGGGTGAAAGACAAATTTGAAGAATTATAGGACATTGTAAGCAAAAACCAGGAGGAACTTTAAAAAAATCCAAAACAGCACAGATAAAACAAATGAGTCATTAGAGACTCTGGAAAAACAAGAAACCACAATCCAAAATATAAGGTCCAATGTTTTAGATGCTGTGTACATGATAGAGTGATATATGAACAGAGTTGAAGAGATGGAACACAGAACCAGTGAAATAGAAAATAGAATTGTAACCACTGATCTGCTAGAACAAAAAGCAGAATTCAAAAAGAAAGGAAAAAGAAAACATAAGAATAATGTGTTCATATCAAGATAAATAATATGTGCATAATTGGAATCCTAGAACAGGAAGAAGCAAGTAAAGGTACCGAAAACATTGTGAAAGAATTACTAGAAGAAAACTTTCCAGGCATTATGAAGAATGAGAGGATATATATATTCAAGAAGCTGAGCAAACACCCTATAGAACTGACCCCAAAAGAAAAACACCAAGCATTTCATAGGAATCAAAGACAAGGAGAGAATTCTGAAAGCAGCAAGGGAGAAACAAAGAGTAACCTATAAGCGAGAGCAGATAAGATTAAGTGCCGATTCCTCAGCAGAAACCATGTGAATAAGAAGACAGTGGAATTGCATTTATGAAACACTCAAAGAACACAATTGTCAACCAAGAGTACTGTACCCAGCAAAATTGTCCATTAAATATGAAGGAGAGATCAAGATATTCCCAGAAAAACAGAATCTAAAGGAGTTTGTAAAAACAAGACCAGCATTTCAGAAAACACTAAGAGATGTTTTTCTTACAGAGATGCCACAGAAAGCAGGATGGACCAAAGGAACTAACAACAACACCAAAAAAGAACTCAACAAAATGAGAGAATTAAAACCTTACCTCTCTATAATCACCCTGAATGTGAATGGTTTAAATGCACTGCTGAAAAGAAGAGGAGCAGATTGGATAAAAAATAAAAATCCATCAATATGTTGTCTATAAGAGACACACCTCAAAAATGAAGATAAAGGAAGACTAAAAACAAAGGGATGTGTGTGGGGGGGGGGAATACCAAGCAAATGGTAACCAGAAAAAAGCAGGAGTAGTGATACTAATCTCTGACAAAATAAATTTCAATGCAAAAACCATCACAAAGGACAAGGACGGTCACTACATAATGCTTAAAGGGTCAATAGAACAAGAGGACATAACAATAATATATACCTATGCAACAAATGAAAGACCGGCAAAATATATAATACAAACATTAACGAAACTGAAAAAAGAAAAAGACAACACTATTATAGTAATTGGAGACCATATCACTCTGAAGAAAAAATAGAACTACCAGAAAAAAATATGTTGAAGAATTAAACCACATAATAAACCAACTTGATCTCATAGATATTTATAGGCTAATGCACCCCCAAAAAAGCACAGTACACCTTCTCCAGTGTGCATGGAACATTCTTCAGAATAAATCACTTTTTAGATCATAAGGTAAGCATCAATAAATTAAAAATATATAGAAATAATACAAAACATTTTCTCAGACCATAACACTACAAAATTAGAAATTAACAAGAAGAGGATAAAGCAGAAAAGATCATACATTTGGAAGCTGAGAAACACCTTGCTTGAACATGAGTGGGTACTAGAAGAATTAAAAAATGAAATTAAAAATTTTCTGAAACAAATGAAAATGAAAACACTACTTACCAAAACCTCTGGGAAACAGCCAAAGCAGTAATCATAGGTCAATTTATAGCAATAGGCAAACACATCAGAAGGCAGGAAAAAAATTACCATTGACTCTCTAACTCAACATCTCCAACAAATTGAACAAGAACAGCAAGAAAATCTGACACTCACTAAAAAACCAAAAATTATAAAAATTAGAGCAGAAATAAATGAAATAGAAACCGGAAAAACAATTGAAACTATCAGCAAAGCTAGGAGTTGGTTCTTTGAAAAGATCAATAAGATAAACAAACCACTAGCAAAACTAACAAAGGAAAAGAAACAAATAATCTGAATAAAAGATGAAACAGGCAATATCACACCAGAACCAACTGAAATAAAAAGGCTAACAATGGAATATTGTGGAAAAAAAACTATACTGAAACAAATATGAAAACTTAGAAGAAATGGACAAATACTTAAAAATTCACAACCGACCTAAACTGATCCAAACCAAAATGGGACACCTGAACAGACTCATCACAAAAGAAGAAATTGAAAAGGTAATAAAACTACTTCCAGCCAAAAAAAGCCCTGGACCAGATGGTTTTACAAGTGGATTTTATCAAACATTCAGAGAACTGTCACCAATTCTACATAAACTATTTCAGAAAACAGAAAAAAGATGGACTTTCCCCACACTTATCCTATGAAGCAAACATATCCTTGATACCAAACCCAGGTAAAGACACCACCAAAATAGAAACTATAGGCCAATATCTCTCATGAACATAGATGCAAAAATCCTGGCCAATAGAATCCAATAATACATTTAAAAAAAATAAAAAGCACCATGAGTGCATCCACCTCCATAGTAGCTTGCCTCTGGAAACCCTATGAACCTGGAGAAAGGACGAAAGTTATGCAGGTGTCCAGGACTTTCGTTCATACTCGACGGCACTTAACAACAACAACATGACCAAGTGGTATTTATAACAGTTACACAAGGATGATTCAACATAAGAAAAACAATCAACGGAATTTTTTTCTTTTCTTTTTTAAATTAAATTTTATTGATTTTAATAAACATTTACAGAGATTTGGGCTTTTCATTCATTCATTGTTGCACTATTTTCTCTAACCCCCCTCCCCAGTTCGTTCTTCTTTCCTCCCCCTCTTGAAAGTCTGTTTTAATTGTCCAATTGCCACAGTGCTTGTCAAAGCCAGTTCTGCTTAATCTCCTTTGTCCGTGTGTCCTTTGTCATTCCCTATCACTCCTCCTTGAGAAAGACTTCACCCTGATTCATAAGGAAAAGGGGACGGCGTATTCTCTTAGCTACTTCCTGCTGGAAAGGGACTCTGTAGGTTTCAGGGTGAAGATCTTCTCTCATTACTTTAAAGGGCCCCTTTGGCAATAGGAAACACATAGGCTATTATGGAGATTGATTTTGGAATTTAGATGCACTGTTATCAATTGTGCTTAGCCGAGCATGTTCATATCCTTGAAGATGTAACATGGAAGTGTTGCAGCCTGTTGTTGTTGTTATGTGCCGTCGAGTCGCTTGCGACTCAAAGTGACCCTATGTACAACAGCTCTACACTCTGCTCTATCCTGTGCCAATCACACTGTCTCTGACACTCCTATCCCGATTATCCCAGTC
>NW_006399812.1:15153307-15161859 GCF_000299155.1 Elephantulus edwardii
GAGGACCTGATGTGGGCCACCCTTGGCCAAGTGTACTTCAGAGCCACACTTAAAAGAAGTGAGTGGGAGCTTCCTCTCTACTTCCTTGCCTATCTGTGGTTCTCGTCAATCAATGGAATTAATCACATTACCAAAGCAAAAAACAAGAACCACATGATCCTATCAATTGATGCAAAAAGGCCTTTGACAAAATCCAACACCTTTTCCGGATTAAAAGACCCAACAAAATAGGATTAGAGGGGGAATTTCTTCAGCATAGTAAAAAGTATATATGCAAACCCAAGAGCCAACATTGTTCTCAAGGAGAGAGATTAAAGTCATTCCTCTTAAGAACAGGAACTGGGCAAGAATGCCCACTGTCACCTCTCCTATTCAATGTTGTATTGGATGTCTTAGCAATAGCAATAAGACAAGAAAAGGAAATAAGAAGTATCCAAATTGACAAAGAGGAGGTAAAATTATATCTCTACGCAGATGACATAATAGTATACTTAGAAAACCCTAAAAACTCAGCAAGAAAACTACTGGACATAATTGACCAATTCAGCAAAGTGGCAGGATATAAGATAAAAAATCAATTGGATTTCTCTACAGTGACAAAGAGAATACAGAGCTGAAGCTAAGAAAAACAATACCCTTCACAACAGCAAATCACAAGATTAAATACTTGGGAGTAAATCTAACCAGAAGCACAAAGGATCTGTTAAAAAAAATTATAAAATATTAGTACAAGAAACAAAAAGAGACCTGGAGAAATAGAAAAATATACCTTGCTTATGGATAGGAAGACTCAATATTGTGAAAATGACAATACTACCAAAGGCAATTTACATGTTCAATGCAATCCCAATACAAATACAAATTCCATTCTTTAACTAGATGGAAAAGGCAATCTCCAATTCGATTTGGAATGGAAAGAGACCCCAAATAAGGAAAACACTCCTTAAAAAGAGAAAGTAGGAGGCATCTCATTCCCTGGTTTCAAATCCTACTACACTGCCATGGTGGTCAAGACAGCGTGGTACTGGTACAATGACAGACACATAGATCAATGGAATAGAATTGAGAACCCAGAAATCAGCCCATCTACCTATGGTCAACTTATTTTTGACCAAGCAGATAAAATCAGTTAAGTGGGGAAATGACAGCCTTTTTAACAAATAGTATTAGCAGAATTGGAAAACTATCTGTAGAAAACTCAGGCAAGATCTATACCTCTCTACATACACAAAAAAACAACTCAAAGTGGATCAAAGACCTAGGACTAAAACCAAGGACTATAAACTTCATTAGAGAAAAGCTTGGAAGAACTCTAGAAGCCCTAACTCACAACATAAACAGTCTTCCAAGCATCCTGAAAAACCTACAACCAGGAGAGGATAAAATAGATGAATGGGACCTTCTAAGAATCAAATTCCTATACACATCCCAAAACTTCTCCCACAGGGTGAAAAAGGAAGCCACAGACTGGGGGAAAAATATTTGGTAATGACATATCTGATAAGGGATTTATATCTAACATTTATAAAATACACGAGCACCACAAGATAAAGGTAAACAACCCAATTGAAAAATGGGCACAGGATATAAACAAACACTTCACCAAATAAGACATTCAGACGACAAACAAACACATTAAGAAATATTAAAAATCCCTGGCTCTAAGAGAGATGCAAATCAAAACAACTATGTGATATCATCTCACCCCTGTAAGAATAGCAAAATTTAACAGAACAGCAAACAGCAAATGCTGGCGAGGTTGTGGAGAAACTGAAACTCTTATTCACCGTTGGTGGGAATGTAAAATGGTGCAACCACGATGGAAGGCAGTATGGCACTTTCTCAAAAAGTTGCAAATAGAAATACCATTTGACCCAGCAATTCTGCAGCTGGGAATATACCCTAAAGAAACCATAAGAGCCACCAAAGCAGATATATGAACAACCATGCTTATTGTGGCTTTATTCACAATAGCAAAGAGTTGAAAACAACCCAAATACCCATCAACAAATACATGGATAGAGAAGTTGTGGTATATTCACACAATGGAATACTACGCAGCACTGAAAACAAAGAACTCATGAAATATTATGCAAAATGGGTGACGCAGATGAACGTTATGCTCAGTAAAATATCTCAGTCACAAAAGGACAAATTCTGCATAGTGCCACTGTTTGTTGTAAGGCAGACTGACATCAGGGTTGAGGGAAAACTATGAAAAGAAGGGATAAATAATGTATACTGCATTGAAACAGATGAGGGAGAGAACTGTCTAGGAGGAATATATGATTAAGTATTATTGTCATGACAAGAGTCCAGAAAGAAAGCTGCATAGTGAAGTGGACTGGGGGTGGGATTGTATAACAATAAACAATTATTTTTTTTTTCATTTTCAAAGAGAAAAGCAAACTGGGGGTGGGGAGAGGTGTGCATGGAGGAAAGTGTGCAACAATGAATGAATGGAAATCCAAAGTCTCTGTAAACTTTCATTAAAATAAAATAAAAGAAAAAAAGAATTAACAGAATTTTAGAGTGTACACTCATCATGTGGCATATGTGAGTTTTTCCAGGGACTTTTACAGTTACCTTTCTTCTTGTGAAGACTTTGCAGGAATAAATGGATTAATTATTAATGTTGCGAGAATAAAAGTTCTTTTTAAAAAACATGGAGGGAGGGGAGGAAAAAGAATTTTAGGCATGGCCGAGACTGGGTGATTCAGCCAGGTTGACTGAGTCCTGCAGCAGAGACAAGGCTGCCTAGGACTCTTCTAGAAATTGTGAGAATGGGATGGAGAAGAGCAATGAGCCAAGATACCCTGGGGACACACAGCAAGGACCCTGCCTTGGATAGCAGCTGCTAGAGGGCACTAGACCACCATGAGGCTAATCCAGGACCTGCATGGCTGGTCATTCAGGTCTCAATCAGGACAGGGAATGAGGAGAGATAAGGGTGAAACAAATAGACAAACAAACAAAACAAAACAAAAACAACCAAAACCAACCTGCCCAAGAAACTATTAAAAAAAATAAAACAAAAATCCGCAAACAACAAAGACACACAGACAAAAAACCTTGCAACTCAGTAGTAAAGATAAATAATATTTAAAAAAATTCAAAATTAGTGCAAAATCTCCAGGATAAACAAGATATTGGAAGTTTCGATTGCATAGACTGCTGTTTGTGTGTTTGTTTTTTGAGCCTGCTCTACGGTGCGATGGGGAAAATGGTTCCGCAGTCACTCTGAGGTTACCTAGGGCCTGTTGGCTGTTGTGGCACCTGCCTTGAATTTATGAATTGACAACGTGATAGAGCGTTGGGCAAAGCGAAGCTTTTAATTATACGTCCCTGTTTTTAAAACTGCTTTTGAGTGAAAGTTTGCAGAGCAAATTGGCTTTCCACTCAACAACATTGTTGTTGTTGTTTACCATCTAGTTGGAACGGACCCATAGCTGACCCTCCTGCGAGTTTTCAGAGGCCGTTAATTGCACGGGAGGAGATTGCTTATTCTTCTCCTGAGGAGCAGCTGGGGGCAGCCAACCACGGGCCTTTGGGATTGCAGTGCAGCTGCTTGCCACTAGGCCACTAGAGCTCCCTGTCATACACATTAAAGGATAATATCAACACCCACAATATAACTGCACTCTGTATGTCCTCCCTGTGATTCTAATTTCAGTAACTGTATATTACCTTTTGGGTCTTATTCTTGGGCCACCACTGTGATTTGGTGTTAAGTTTGGATATTCTAAGGAACAAATGCCTCTCTGGTCATCTCACGTCGTTGTTTTGTGCTGTAGAGTTGGAACCGACCCAGTGAGTTTTCAGAGACAGTAAATCGCATGAGAGGAGATTGCTGGTGGATTTGAACTGCATGCCTTTGGGACTGCAATGCAGTTTTTTGCAATGAAGCCAGGAAAGCTACTGTTTAGTCTAATAGCCAATCCAATCACACCCCACAGCTGTTCTGTGAGATAAAGTGCACAATCTCCTCTTGTGTGATTTACAGCCTCTGAAAATCCATGAAGGGTCAGCGGTGGTCAGAAAATAACAACAACAACAACAATAACCATGTTTAGCTTAAAGTTGAGTCATGAGAATGGGTTTGTTCTAGTGCCAAAGTTTCATTCTATTATTAAATTGTGGAACTTTTATTAACCAATGCTACTGATGTAAAACATTGAAGGATATTTTGATAAATTTCCCTCTCTCTGCATTTCTTTGCTTCTTCCGGGCTCTATCACAACTCTGATGACACTGGACTCAACTTTGACTTCTTATACAGGTTGGGGGAAAAGGCACATTGAAGAAGGCAACACCCTTATGGAAAGAAGACTGTTCCCGCAAATGGACTCTGTGGACTGTTTATGCTGCTTGCAAACACCCATTGTATGGGAAGCCAGCAATCTGCTGGAATTCTGAAACTAAATTGTAGGCAGCTCTGGTGGCCTAGTGGGTAAGGAGTGGCACTGCTAATGCAAAGGCAGCTGGTTTGAATGCCCTGTCTTCAGTAGAATTCAGATTCTGAAATCCCACTGGGGAGGGCGTGTCACCTAAAAACAATAGCAGTGCTCTTTACTGCAAATCAGAGATTTACCTCTTTACTTGAGTTTTAAAATTCTTTTGTATTTTGCATAATGAAGTATTTGGCAATTCAACTTTTTAAACATTTGTATTAATGTCTTTATTTGAGTGAAAGTTTACAAGTTATATTGGCTTTTCTTGAAATTATTTGTAGATATTTTGTTTTCTAACATCGATTGACATTGATTAATTCAATGCAGCTTTGTACCAGCAGTCACGAGATTAGGAGATGTATTGCTCTCAGAAAGTCTGAAGTCAGGGATCTCTCAGAATTACCTGAGAAGTAATGATGTCAGTTTGAGGACAAAGGTGCACCAGATTCAGGCCATGGTCTTTTCTAGTCACTTGCTATTGCCAGTCACAGCATCTGAGAGCTGGACAATGTCCAAGGATGACAGAGAAAGAACTGATGCCTTTGAACTGTGATGTTTGAGAAGAGTACTGAATACCCATGGACTGCCAAAAGAACAAACAAATATGTCTTGAAGAAGGTGCAGGTGGAGTGCTCTTGCAGGCAAAGATGATGAAGCTTCCTCTCACATACTTTGGACACATTGCTAGAAATTATTCCTTGGAGAAGAACATCATTCTTGGAAAGGCAAAAAGAGAAGAAGTCCCTCAATAAGGTAGATTGACATAATGACTGTGACAATGGGCTTGAATATGTCAGAGATAGTGAGGGAGACACAGGACAAGCCAGCATTCAAATCGGTTATTCAGAGGGTTGCCATGAGTCTTACCGGATGGCGTCTAACAACAACAATGCATTCAGTTACAACATCTAATCAACTATTTTACTCTCCCTTTCTCCCTTCCCATCATAGATTGATTCTATGGCTATATCTTTCCATATTTTTTTATAATAGTGGTCTTATATAAGAATTATTCTTTTGTGTGCGACTGATTTCTATCATTCAGCATAATTTGTTCTAGATGCATTGCTGTTGTGCAGCATTTCACAAATTGCTGGTCATTTCAGTGATGCATGACAGCCCATGATATGAATATACCATAATTTAGCTGTTCATCCATTGATGGACAGTTGAGTTGTTTCCAACTCTTTGCCATTGTAAATAATGCTGCAATAAACATAGATGTGTGTATATTAGTTTGTATCAACGCCTTGGTTTCTTTGTGATATATAATTAGTAGCAGGACTGTTGGATCAAATGGCGTTCTGTTTCCAGCTTTATAAAGAAACACCAAAATTCTTTCCGTAGTGGTTGTACCATTTTGTATTCCCACCAGCAGTGTAGGAAAGTTTTAATCTGCCCACACCCTCGCCAACATTTGTTGTTTACTTTTTTGTTGAACTTTGCTATTATTGCCAGAGTGAGGTGATATCTCATTGTAATTCAACATCTTTCACATGTACATTTCAGTGATGTTGGTCATGTTGTTGTTATGTGCCATAGAGTCACTTGTGACTCATAGTGACTGTATGTACAACAGCCCTAAACCCTGCTCTATTCTGTGCCAACCTTACTGTCTCTGACACACCTACCCCCACCACCCAGTGACTGAATCAATCCATCTCATCAAGGGTCTTCCTCTCTTGTGCTGTCCCTCCACCCTCCCAAGCATGACATCCCTCTCCAAGCACTGGTCCTGCCTTGCAACATGCACAAAGTATGTCAGACGGAGCTTCAGAATCCTTGCCTCCAAGGAATAGCCTGTTCTCACCCCCTCTAGGATGAACCTGTTTGTTCTCCTAGCAGTCCATGGTATATTAAATACTCTTCTCCAGCACCAGAGACAAAGGCATCAATTCTCCTTCTATCATCCCTAGTCACTGTCTGATGCATAGCAAGTAATTGCAAAGACTATGGCCTGGATCAAGCACACCTTAGTCTCCAGATTGACATCATTGCTCTTCAGTACTCTGGAGAGGTCCCTGACAGCCTACTTTTCCAATGCAATTTGTCTTTTGTACCACCCCCACAACCATCACTATGCATGTCCAGATTATTCCATCACCATTAGCAGACATTCAGTGTCCCTAAACTAAGACTT
Source organism: Elephantulus edwardii (assembly GCF_000299155.1). Taxonomy (NCBI): domain Eukaryota; kingdom Metazoa; phylum Chordata; class Mammalia; order Macroscelidea; family Macroscelididae; genus Elephantulus; species Elephantulus edwardii. The sequence continues at coordinate 15,159,899 of NW_006399812.1, forward strand.
CCCTTTTTTCTTCTCTTTGGTAATCGTGTTGTTGTTAAGTGCTGTTGAGTCGTAGGCGAGTCATAGCGACCCTATGAACGAAAGTCCTTGACACTTGCATGACTTTTGTCCTTTCTCCAGGTTCACAGGGTTTCCGGAGGCAAGTTCTTTATGGAAGTGGATGCCACTCCTGCTTCCAAGCTTGTTTTAACTGGGGAGCACCACCAAACACTGTCCGCCATGGGTAACCGTTATCACATTTGACACATCAGTGTCACAGTGTTCAGCTTCACAGCAACCACAAGTTACCTCTGTTCAGCAAATTGACACACCAGGGGCCTGAGGGCCGCAGATTAAAAGTCACCCATCTTTGGCTTGGTAGCATCACTTTCTGTCCACTAGGCCAACTGATCACTCTCTATGTTGATGTTATAGTAAACCTTTTTCTCTATTTATTGTTAAGTGGGAACATACAATGTTTGTCCTTTTATGAACCGTTTATTTAAATCATTCAACATTGTTCAAAGGTTATCAGTGTTGTAGCAAGTATCAGGGCTTCTCTTTATGACTGAATAATATGGACCAATTTTTGTTTGTTGTTGTTGTTAGGTGCTATTAAGTCGAGTATGACTCATAGCGACCCGATGTATAGCTTAACTGGACTCTGCCCTATCCTATGCCATCTTCATCATCTTTGATACACTACAGCCGATTACAGAAGTCACTATGTCAATCCATCTAGTTGAGAGTTTTCCTTTCCTTCACTGACCTTCTGTCTTTCCAAGGAATAGCCTCATCTACCTACATGTCCAAAGAATGAAAGACAAAGCTTTGCCATCTTTGCCACCAAGGAGCACTCTGGCTGCACCCACTCCAACACACACCTGTTTATTCTTTTGACAGTCCATGGATGTTCAGTGCTCTCTCCAACAACATACCTCAAAGGCATCAGTTCTTCTGTCATCCTTATTCACTGTCCAGCTCTCTAATGCATAGAAAGTGATTAAAAAGACTGTGGCCTGGATAAGTGGCCATAGATAGTTAAGCTGGTTCCATCTTTTGACTATTGTGAGCAATATTTCAATGAACATTGATGTACAAGTTTCAATTGTTGGATGTTCAAATCTTTCACTACATCTCCAAGGAGATGCCAGCTTTGGAAAACTCCTGGAAGGAGTTAGAAGAGCAGAAACAAGCAAACTCAGAAAATTGAAAGAGTTCCAAATGATCTGTGCAAAGCCAACTGGCCTGCCCTGAACATGAATTAGTGAGTTGCTCTGTCTACAACCAGCGTGACCACTTTCTCTTGGTGTCGGTCAAATACTAGAAAATTGTCAGATGGATGGGCTGATGTTTACAAAGCAGATGGGTTTTTTCCCATGGGACACATTTTTAATGACGTTTTGTCTTATGACATTGATTCTTAACATCAGTCTAAAGGCAGAGAGTAACATCTGAGCAGGGTCTGCCTGAATCTGAATGGCCTCCTCTTTGCTTCCTGTTTCTGCCTCTTCTGGACCCAGTTCCTTGGTGGTCAGTTCTCCCAGAACAACGTGGTTTCAAGTATGAAAAGCGGGATATGGCAGAAGATGAAGTGGCTCTGGACACCGGTCAATATCCCCTCAGAGGCCTCCTCCTCTACACAGGGTGATATCATTTCCGAGATGGGAAGTGGGGGCTGTTTGTGACAAACCTGAGGAAGAGCATGTAGAGGATCGGAGCAGAATGGTTTACTCCAAGGGCCGACTTTGGAATAAAGCACCCCTCCCTGACTGACCACTCACCGCCCTGATCCCAGGCTGAACAGCGTCTTTCTCTGCCGCCTTCTAGTCCTCATCCTTTTCCCCATGGCCAACAGCTTTGTGGGCCTGGGGAGACCAGGGAACTTGGATGGGGAGACCCAAGGGCCGAGGAGAGCAAGGCTGCACTGGGACGACCTGCTCGGAGCTGTCCAGCACCCCGAGGCGGGGCGTGCGCCGCAG
>NW_006399812.1:15162347-15167757 GCF_000299155.1 Elephantulus edwardii
CAGGAGGCGGCGCCCGCGGGCGGCCGGCCCCGGCATGGAGAAGCGGGCCTCTACGGGGCCGGAGGGGGCCCCGGGCGCCCGGGCGCAGCTGGCCGTCGTCTGTCTGGGTGAGTGGGCCTCTCAGGCCTGGCGATCCCCGCGCTGCGTCCTGCCTAGACCTGGCCTGATCCACGCGTCCTTCGTGGGGCCGGGGTTTCTCCAGCGCCGCCTGGGCGATGGCTCCTGCACAGAGACCACAGAGGGGCGAAGACCCCAGCGGGGCCGGGCCCTTCTCCTCTCCAGCGCCCCCCAGCCCCCTGGGCCTGCTGGAGTCTTGGGCCTGGTGGAACGACCCTGGGAGTCTCGCTGTGCAGGCCCAACCCTGGCCGTGGAGCCCTGACCCCGCCCGGATGGGAACAGCGCCCTGGTTCCCAGGACGGTGGCGGTGGCTTTCAGCAGGCTTGCTGCGCTTAGCTTGGCGACAGTCTGGGCCTCTCTCCAGAGCTGCGGACAAAGGCGAGGCCTCCGGGCCTGAGATCAGCTGCTCCTTAGCCAGTTTCTTCTGTTGGTTGGATTGGGAGGGGTACAGTAGCTGGTCTGGAGAAGGGGACTCCGGGTGCCACGCAGGAGGAGGATGACCCCTCTTTCCTTTGTGCTTTTTCAGACCCAGCCAGGCAGGTCCGGCCAGCCCAGGGTGGTGTGTTTGTGGGGCACTGGGGGTCCTGTCCAGGCTTGGCATCCTGGCCAGGGGCTTCTCTGTCCACCTTTCCAGGACCCTGTGTGTTTAGGACCCTGTATGTGCAGGACCCTGTGTGTGCAGGACCCTGTGTGTGCACCTTGGGGCTTTAAACCTCAACCCACATGGCTTTATTTACCTCTAGAAAGAAGGAGGCCATCACCTGAGCTGAGGATTAACAGGGCACATGGTTAACCCTGTGGTCACACTGGTGAGGAGTCTGTAACTCAGGCCGTGTTTCTAAACTTGCTAGAATGATACATTGACCAAAACCCCCATCCATTTAAGTGGCCCTTGTCCTTCCCTCCACCTAGAACTGAAGATTTCCGAGTTCGTGGAAAGTTCCTGTCCTGTCCCAGCAGGGTCGATGGGTCTGAATAATGGATGTGCCCCTGGAAACATCCACTTCGACCCTGGTAATGGTAATATGCCCTGGATTGTGAGCTGCTGGCCTTCCCTGGTGAACAGGGCACAGGCCCTCAACTTTCCTGAGGCCTAGTCTGTAGAGAGGATGCACCTGGCGGAGCCCAGGGGTCTGAGAAGGGGCAGCTGCAGATGGGAGCTGGCCCCTCTGAGATGCTCCATGTTCCCCCTGGCATCCTTGGTGGTGGGGGTCCTCTTGAGTTCTGGAGAGCTAGCTTTTCTGCTCCCTGCCTGCCCGTGTCCTTACCCTGAGAAAATAGCCTGCACAAAAACACTGGTGAAAGCAAAAATGAAAAGCTGTGGAGGTTGGAATTGAGGCAAGCTCCTTGCCCCATAACCAAGGTCAGAGACACGCAGTAAGGAGAGCTCTGAGCTGGACCCAGGGCAGTGCTACCTGGCTAACTCTGCCAGAGCCTCTGGGGACATTAGATTCCTTCCCAGTAAAATAAGGATGATAAAGACTGCTTCTCTCCCTGGCTGCTGGGTGGACGAGGAGGTGGGAGAGCCTTTTAGAAAGAAGCCCTTCTCTTGCTGGGAGGGAGCTCTTCTGCCAGACCAGCTCTCCCTGACCCAGGCTGAGCCAGGCCCCTCTCACTGATTCAGGGTGAGCCTCCTGTACCCAGCAGGAGGCAGCTACACAGCCCATTCCCAGTACCCAGTCTGAATTCCAAGGCCTGGGAGCAGCAGGAATGGTCCAGTACAGCCTGCTCTTGGCTGTGGGTGTGTCCAGGTGGGTCCTTAGACTCTGCAGCGACCTCACTGCCATCTCCCAGCAGGACCAGGCTGGGAGTGGAACTTGCGGCTCTTGGGGACTTGCCTTGAGGTGAAGGGAAGTCAGTGTGAGGCCAGTTGTGGTGTCCTGACCCTCACAGGGCCGCTGCTGACCCCAAGGAGGTGCCTAGGGCCTGAGAGCCACCCCTCAACCAACCTTCTTTGTGTCTCCTACAGTGAACTTCTTTCTCACTGGAAGGCTCAGTAGTGCAGTTCCCGCCATAGGTAAGTCAGACTCTTCTTCGGCTCCTCATCTGGGCTAGTGACTTCTGAGGACAGGCCTTCAGGGCCTCAACTGCACCCCGGAGGTCATCTAACCGTCTCCAAACTCGGTGTTACTGCTAAAACCAGTCCTTGGTGCATTTTTCCTGCAATAAAGGAGCTTGTTTGATCTTGGGCAAGCTTAAACTTCTCTCTGAGACTCAGTTTCCTCTTCTGTACAACGAATTTATCTTAGTGCCTGGCCATTAGCTTAAATGATCAAATAAAGCAAGATACTCAGAATGGGACAGAGATGCTTAATATTGCAGACAAAAACTGCAAATGACCCTCTACCCCAGTGATGTCTCTCTCAGGTGTCTGCCCTTCAGGCATGTTGGGTGGATCCGTTCATCAGTTGATGATCTCTGGATCCTGGCCTACAGCTAGGCACAGCAAAGGCTGGTGGGAGAAAGGGCAGCAGATGAGTCCATTTGTGACATAGGTTCTATTGAATGGGCTGCTAGGGCCCCAAACCCATATGATTCCAGGGCCCCATGATGTTTGGTGTCAGCAGGAGCCACCTGGCAGGAGCTCCAGGAAGCTGGGAAGATTGTGAACACCCCACACCCTCCCCCCCAGATCTGGAGGTCCTCTCTGACCTGCCCGTGGGGCTTTGTTGCAGCAGCTTGTTGTTGGGTGTCGCTGAGTTGGAACCTACTCATAGATGACGGTCCAGCAGATTTTCAGACAGTAAATCACATGAGAGAAGATTGCTCATCTTTCTCCCATGGAGCAGCTGGATTTGAACCCTGTGTCTTAGGGATAGCAGTATAGCTCCTTACCACTAGGTCACCAGAGCACCTTTGGTGCAGCAGGCGGCCATTGGAATTTCTAATTCCACAAATAAGTCTGCCTTGGAGAGAGTGAAATCAAGTTTCTCCTTGGAGGCTAGGATATTGAAGCTTTGTCTCACATACTTTGGGCACGTGGCCAGGAGAGACCGATCCTTGGAGATGGACCTCATGCTCGGAAGGGTGGAGGAGCAGCTCAGGAAAGGAAAACCTTGGATGAGATGGAGTGACTAAGTAACTGGGGCAATGGGTATAGGTGCGTCAGAGTCAGTGAAACTGGCAGGGTTCAGGTAGTACATAGGGTCGCTATGAGTTGCAGGTGGCTTGACGGCACATAACAACAACAACAACTAAGAACTCAGTTTGGGGTAGCCGGTGAGGCTGACTCAGCTGTTAGGACCAGGAACTCTCCGCGAGGACCTCTGCTGGCTACCTTGTTGGTAATAGGAGGCCAAGGGAGACAGCCCATCACTCGAATTCCAGCTCTGACTCACCTGGCCCTCTCTGCACTTCAGCTTTATTCTCTGCTTGGGACATCACCTTGGCCACTCTTGCTGGACACCTTGACCTCATAGCCAGCTACTCAGCCTGCCCATCCCCCTTTCCAGGAGAACACTGGCTTGGCCCAGGCTGGGTGTCTATGCCCATAGTAGAGAGGCAGACTGGGGGTGTCACATTCTGCTCGTACGAGCTCCAGGCCAGCTCCATAACAGATGTGGGGAGTAGGAATGTCTCCATAAACATATGTGCCACATGCATGTGCCTCTGGTTTAGAAGAGGAGTCCTCCAGGAACAAGGGCCACTCATAGAGCCAAGAGAAGACAGTTGCAGATCTAAGCATACGTATTTGTTAGACATTGAGACCTTGGGACTAAGCTGGGTCTGTGCTACTCAACTCCAGGGGCAGCTGCTCATGTCTTGTACCCTGTGTTGTTGGCTGTGCACACGTGCTGCGCAGCCTGGCTTGGGGTCTGGGGCTCTGGCCATCCTGGGGTCTACCTCTGGTTCTGCAATCTTGCTCAAAAGAGAGAGCAGCTTCTGGGGGTACCTCTCTGAAGGCGGCATCGTTCTGTGTTTCAGGGGTGTTGTTTCCTCTGATCCTGACTGTATAGGAACCTGGATCAGGACCTGTGCTCAGACACTCCTGAAGGCCCTGGTGGGTACCCGGGCACTGCCCCAGGTGTGCCAGGCCCTGACTGGGCCAGGTGGCTCTGCCACATGGCCATATGAAGGAGGGCCTGGGTTGGGTCTACAGACTGCTCCCCACTCACCTGGCCAGTTCTCAGAACACTGGGGTAGGATTCCCAGCTCTGTATTATTGATTTCATTGGACGAGTTGTCCAGGGTATTGATCACATCTGGAAACTGGATCTGCCACAGTGGTTCATCAAGCCTTGCTCGTGTCCTCTCAGAAGTGCTTGATGACTCTGTAGACCAAGCAATAAGGACACTGGCCTAACAGTTTCCAGTCACTTGCCCCACAGTTTCCAGTCACTTGCCCCCTGACTAGAGCCTTGCCCCCTGTTTTACCCAGTGAAAACTCAGACCAACCTTTCTGAATGCTTCCAACACCCAAATCTAAAAAAACTAGGTGGCATCAGAGTCCCCAGCTTGGCTTCCCTACCCACACTGTCCCCAGACCTCACTGTCCATCACTAGTGCTGCACCCTGACGTCCCTCCCCCAACATGGCACATTCCTGGGGGCTTCCCTGCCCACTCTTATTGCCTTCTCACCCATCACAGCATCTTCGTGGACATGGCCACCTCCTTCAAAATTTCTCAACCAATCATTAATGTCCATTTGCTCCATTTTATTAACAGTCAAACTGAAACCTAGAGTTGAACAGTGTGTCAGGCAGTACAGTTCCTTAGAAGTCAGGAGGCTCTCCCTCCCCCCCCACCCCGTGCCTGAGTCCTGGGGTGTGTACTGGGGCACAAACCCTGGGGTGCACACTAGGGAGCAAGTCCTGGGGTACACACTGGGGAGCGGGTCCTGGGGTGCGCACTGGGGAGCAGCTCCTGGGGTGTGCACTGGGGAGCAAGTCATGGGGTGCGCACTGGGGAGCAGGTCCTGGGGTGTACACTGGAGAAAAGGCCCTGGGGTGTGCACTGGGGAGTGGGTCCTGGAATGTGCACTAGGGAACAGGCCCTGGGGTGTGCACTGGGGAACAGGCCCTGGGGTGTGCACTTGGGAGCAGGCCATGGGGTGTGCACTGGAGAACAGGTCCTGGGGTGTGCACTGGGGAGCAGGTCCTGGGGTGTGCACTGGGGAGCAGGTCCTGGGGTGTGCACTGGGGAGCAGCTCCTGGGGTGCGCACTGGAGAACAGGTCCTGGGGTGCGCACTGGAGAACAGGTCCTGGGGTGCGCACTGGGGAGCGGGTCCTGGGGTGCGCACTGGGGAGCGGGTCCTGGGGTGCGCACTGGGGAGCGGGTCCTGGGGTGCGCAC
>NW_006399812.1:15167857-15208185 GCF_000299155.1 Elephantulus edwardii
GGTGCGCACTGGGGAGCGGGTCCTGGGGTGCGCACTGGGGAGCGGGTCCTGGGGTGCGCACTGGGGAGCGGGTCCTGGGGTGCGCACTGGGGAGCAGGTCATGGGGTGCGCACTGGGGAGCAGGTCCTGGGGTGTGCACTGGGGAGCAGGTCCTGGGGTGTGCACTGGGGAGCAGGTCCTGGGGTGTGCACTGGAGAACAGGTCCTGGGGTGTGCACTGGAGAACAGGCCCTGGGGTGTGCACTGGGGAGCAGGCCCTGGGGTGTGCACTGGGGAACAGGTCCTGGGGTGCACACTGGGGAGCAGGTCCTGGGGTGCACACTGGGGAGCAAGTCATGGGGTGTGCACTGGGGAGCAGGCCATGGGGTGTGCACTGGAGAACAGGTCCTGGGGTGTGCACTGGGGAGCAGGCCATGGGGTGTGCACTGGGGAGCAGGTCCTGGGGTGTGCACTGGAGAACAGGTCCTGGGGTGCACACTGGGGAGCAGGCCCTGGCACACTGGGTAGCAGGTCTGGGGGTGAGGCAAACAGTCTGTGCTCCCCTGTTATGCAAAGGCTGACAGTCTGCACCCACCCAGCAGCACCTCAGATATCAGCGTATTTCTGCCAAGACCACAGCCAGGAGATCCCATGGAGCGGTCCTGCATGTGCGACAGACATGAGTGGGAACCAGCTGGGTGACCTTGGGCTTTTACTCTGCACCATGTCCTGGGGCTGTCAGTTCTCGTGGTTTGGTGACTTTTTACCCTCCTGGGTTGAGAGCACATGACTCCTGCTTTATGTGTAAGAATTGTGGGCCTTAGGGAGGCTGAGCTCTCAGGGTCATGTTGGAGGGGAGCTTCCTACCTTCACTCACCTTACCCCTGACCCTGATGCCTGTTGCCTCAGTTTACCGTGTGCTTAGGGGATGCATCCTCAGCCATGCCGGGCCCTTCCTTCCTGTATGATGTTACCCTGCATTCTCTGGGAGAGACAGAACCTTCTGGTTTAATAACCTCACCCCTCTGAAGGCACTCTCACGCTATCCTAGTCCAGCACCCAGTTCCTCTGAGGTTGTAAGGCTGGGCAGCAGAGGGAAGCAGGGCCTACCTGGGGCACTTTGCTCAGGCCCCTTCCTGCAGTGTGTTTGCAGAAGCTGTGTCTCTGGAACTTTGGGCTGAGAGCACATGACTTCTGTTCAGTGCACTAGAAAGGCGGGCTCTGGGGAGGCTGGCCTCCCTAGGTAAGAGTGGGCCTGGTTTGTACCTCACTGACCTGAACTGTTTTGAGGCTCTGAGGGTGGGTGTTTCTGCTGCAGTTCTTTGGAACTCTTACAAAGCTGTTGGCGTCATTTATAGCTTTGGAATCCCTCCCTGGCCTTCCACAGTCAGAGCAGGTGCCCATCTGAAGGGGCTTTGGCCAGTCTACTTACTGACCCACATGTATCAAGAACCCACCACATGCCTGGCACAGTATGGGAACCTGAGCTAGACATAGCCATTGCCTCCTGCATGGACTTTAGTCATAGGAACAAAAGGGGAATGGCCACTGTAGCAGGAGCTGGGGAGGATGTGTAGCGATGGCAGATGGACACTCTGAAGGGGACAGCATGGGGAGGGCTTCCCAGAGGAGGGACTGTTGCTCTGGCATCTGAAGCTGGGGGGACTGGATAGGGTAGGGAGTGGGATGAGCTCCCCAACCGTGGAGCTGCAGGAGTGAAGGCTTTGAGTGGACAGACACACAGGAGGCAAGAAGGGCAAAGGGAGGAGCTAAGACAGTAAAGGTGGGCAGGCAGGGGCCCGGGACCACTGCCTCATCTGAAGAGCATCTGAAGAGAGAATGTCATTTCCATGGCAACGGTGCAAGATGACAGGGGAATTGTGAACATTGTGTCCTTGGGCTCTGAGAGAGTCTGGTCAGTCATTGCTTGCTTCATCAAGCCTCATTGTCCCCATCTGTAAAATAGGCTCTGATTTTGCTGCAACCAGTTGTGAAGATCAGATAGATGAACCTGTGCGGTGTAAGGTTGAAGGGGTGTGAGAAGTGATCACAGTCAAGTGTTGGGGTCCTGCTGCCTGGTGCTGGGGAGGCCATACCACAGGGATGGGTTTGGAGCCAGCAGGCTCAGCTGGGGACCAGAAGGTGTGTATCAAGAAGTGGGTAAACTGAGTCTGAGGTGATGTACTGCACATATCGCTTCTGGTGCATATAGTTGGACATTGTGTAAATGCTGTTGGCTCAGTGTCAGCGGTGAAAGCTGAGCCCACCAGAAGATAGGGTGGAAGCCTGGCTCTGCCACTTACTGGCCGTGTGACCCTAGACAAATTTCTTCTCTCTGAGCTTCAGTTTCCTCCTTTAATTACAATATTTCCCTCCACTGTATCCCATTTATGCTCAAAATAAGATCCATGTCCCACACAGGTGGGGGCAGACCCAGCTTGTCTCAGCAGCCGCCTCTAGACACTGCCCCCTCCCCTCGTTCAGGCCAGGGGCTTGGTATAAGCCTGTCTTCTCTCCCTCACCCCCATCAGCTGTGCAGAGCCGGCCTCTGGTCTGACTTGCTCGTCATGCCTCTAACGGTATTTGGTGCTCATATGTGTTTTGAGTAGTCAAAACTTCACCTACATTGGGGTCTGTATTTGGCAGCTGCAGGTGGAGATGGTAGCAGGGTCTCCCTTTAAAGCCTGATGCACATGCGGGTGCAGAATTCTCTCAACTGAGGCCCCAGAGGCCAGGCGATAGCGCCTTGAAGCCACTGATTGACAAGGGGCATTGGGGGGCTAGGATCTGGTGCACCTCATGGGGTCAGGGGCTACCTGAGTCCAGCTAGATCTCCGTGGCCCGCCTTTATACACTCTTCCTGTAAACTTTGGAGTTCTAAGTCATGGTTGTCAGTGGCTGGCTTTGAACTCACTCTGGGGGAGGCCTGTGCTGAAGCCAAGGGGGACCCAGGGCCTCCACTTACTGTCAGAATGTGGGGCCGTATGTCTCAGCCTCATCTCCCAACAGCTGCCTGCAGTGGGAAGCTGGAGCAGCACACAGAGCGACGTGGTGTCATCTACAGCCCCGCCTGGCCCCTCAACTACCCACCGGGCACCAACTGCAGCTGGTATATCCAGGGTGACCGCGGAGACATGATCACCATCAGGTCAGGGGACCCTGGGGTGCCTATGGGGAATCTTTGCAGAACTCTATGTGTGTGTGTGTGTGTGTCCAATGATGTCTGAGCCTGTACAGAGAGCACATATGTGTGAACACAGGTGTGTGAGCACATGTGTGTGAGTATGTACTACCAGGGGACTCAGGCACGTATGTGTGGAGGGTATAGGTGTGAGCAGATGTGTGACAGCTTATGTCAGTGTGTGTGAGCACATGTGTGTGCATATATGTAAGCATGTGTGTGCATGCATGAAAGAGTGTGTGTGTGTATAGTTTTCCATGGCAGCTTGCCTCACCCAGAGCCTCTCTCACTGGGTGTGCGCACTGTTAACTCATCTTGGAAGTAGAGTCCTGGGGATCAGTGGCCATGGTCTAACTGCCTCAAAGTGGCAGGGATGTCCTCTCCATCCTGCAGGGATGACTTGAGCCCAGGCTGGCAACAAGCCCAGGACAGGACTCCCAAAGGGGATGCAGAGAGGAAGCCTGGCAGAAAGCTGAGTGCTCAGGCTGCCTGGAGTCCTTGGGCCATGCAGAGGGAAATGGTACGAGGTGATGGGATTGTGGACCTGAGGGGCTGGGACAGCCAGCCTGGATGGGGGTTAGGACAGCTGACCACAAAGGTCTCATGGATTCCATCTGCCTTATCTCTGCCAAGTGTTAAAATCTAGAAGGCCCCTGTTACTGTATAGCCTTAAGGCACGGAGATGTTAAGGTAGAAGCAGAGTCTGCCCTGGTCCCTATGCCTCCATTTCCCCATCTGGTGAAGGGACAATCAAGGCAACAGGGTAGAACCTTTGAAGAGACAGTTCATGAAAGGGCTCTGTGTTGGCCTTGTGTCCTGCTCATCTCACAGTTAAGTAGTAGCTGACCAGCAGGTGCGAGGGGGTGTTCAGGCAATCCTCTGGTGATAGGTGTCACCTACCTGCAGCCTAGGCCAGCTGTGGTCCTGGCCCTGCCTTCAGTGAGCATGCCCCAGTTTATGTTTGGGGGGAGATGGGTCTCGAGGAGAGTATAAAGAGAAGAAATTGCCCATAAATGGGGTCCCTGATACCTCTTCCACTTTGGCTTTGGGATAGGGGTGCTGCGTGTGCTGCTGGGAGTGGAAGGAAGGAGGTGAGGTCTTTCCCTGCAGTGGCATGGGATGTGACAGATGCTGTGCACAGTTGGCTCTGAGGGCCCTACCCTGCCCTGCACCCTCAGGCCTGCCACTCTCTCCACCCCTGCAGCTTCCGCAACTTCGACGTGGAGGAGTCCCACCAGTGCTCCCTGGACTGGCTCATGCTGGGCCCAGCGGCCCCTCCACACCAGGAGGCCTTCCGGCTCTGCGGCTCTGCCATCCCGCCGGCCTTCATCTCTGCGCGGGACCACGTCTGGATTTTCTTCCATTCGGATGCTTCCAGCTCTGGCCAGTCCCAAGGCTTCCGTCTCTCTTACATCCGAGGTGACGCTGGTGGCAGATTGGAATGGGGTGGGGGTGGAGAGCCTGGGCCACGGGACATTCCAGAGCCTTCTCTGACCACCCCTATCAGTGGGAGGGCAGAGCAGTGAACTGGGCGTACTGCCTCAGTCTTTGAGGTCATTGGACTGTCATTGACCCTGTCACAGACTTGGCTAGAATGGGAGGGTCACTTAGGCCTAAGGGAGGAACTGAACCCACCCTGGAGTTAGAGAGGTTCACACTCTTAAGGTGGCAATGGAGAAGTCAAGGACCCCTTTCTTTGAGCCCCTCCTCTTCCCCAGGCCACTCCCCCTTCCTCACCTCTTTGTTGGCCACGCCTCTCCATTGGTCCCGCCTCTGTTTATATCTATTGACCATACATCTGTCATTGGTGGCGCCTCCTCATTGGCCTGGCCTTGCAGGAGCTGCAGAGACCCAGTTGGGATGGGGACCACCTTGCTGCTCCTGGCGGGAGGCCCTGCAGTCCGCTCACCTGCCTTCCCCACACCCTTTCTCCTTCAGGGAAGCTGGGCCAGGCCTCCTGCCAGACCGACGAATTTCGCTGTGACAACGGCAAGTGCCTGCCGGGCCCGTGGCAGTGTAACACGGTGGACGAGTGTGGGGACGGCTCGGACGAGGGTAACTGCTCGGCGCCGGCCTCTGAGCCCCCAGGCAGCCTGTGCCCGGGCGGCACGTTCCCCTGCAGTAGGGCGCGCTCCACGCGCTGCCTCCCGGCGGAGCGGCGTTGCGACGGCACGCAGGACTGCGGGGACGGCTCGGACGAGGCTGGCTGCCCTGACCTGGCGTGTGGCCGGCGCCTGGGCAGCTTCTACGGCTCCTTCGCCTCCCCAGACCTGTTCGGGGCAGCCCGGGGGCCCTCAGACCTTCACTGCACGTGGCTGGTAGACACGCAGGACCCGCGGCGCGTGCTGCTGCAGCTGGAGCTGAGGCTGGGATACGACGACTACGTGCAGGTGTACGAAGGCCTAGGCGAGCGCGGGGACCGCCTGCTGCAGACGCTGTCCTACCGCAGCAACCACCGGCCCGTGAGCCTGGAGGCCGCGCAGGGCCGCCTGACCGTGGCCTACCACGCGCGGGCCCGCAGCGCCGGCCACGGCTTCAACGCCACCTACCAGGTGAAGGGCTACTGCCTGCCCTGGGAGCAGCCGTGCGGCGGCGGCAGCAGCAGCGAGGGGGACCCGGGAGACGCCGGGGACCAGGGCTGCTTCTCGGAGCCGCAGCGCTGTGATGGCTGGTGGCATTGCGCCAGCGGCCGAGACGAGCAGGGCTGCCCCGCCTGCCCCCCGGACCAGTACCCGTGCGAGGGTGGCAGCGGCCTGTGCTACACGCCCGCCGACCGCTGCAACAACCAGAAGAGCTGCCCGGACGGCGCCGACGAGAAGAACTGCTTCTCCTGCCAGCCGGGCACCTTCCACTGCGGCACCAACCTGTGCATCTTTGAGACATGGCGCTGCGACGGCCAGGAGGACTGTCAGGACGGGAGCGACGAGCACGGCTGCCTGGCGGCGGTGCCCCGCAAGGTCATCACGGCCGCGCTCATCGGCAGCCTGGTCTGCGGGCTGCTGCTGGTCATCGCGCTGGGCTGCGCCTTCAAGCTCTACTCGCTGCGCACGCAGGAGTACAGGTGGGCCGCGCGGGGGCCCGGCGCCTCCTCTCAGAGGGAGACCCCAGACCCTATGCTCGCAGCTGTGGCCTTGCCAACTGGCCCGGTCAGCCACCGGGGTCTGGGCCTCCCTGGAATCCCAGGCGGAGGAATGGGGAGCCCCCTGTTCAGGCCCCAGGAGACTCAGAAGGGAGGGTGTCCCAGCAACCCTGCTCACTGCTTCCAGGGCCTTTGAGACCCAGATGACGCGCCTGGAGGCCGAGTTTGTGCGTCGAGAGGCACCCCCGTCCTACGGTCAGCTCATCGCCCAGGGCCTCATCCCCCCGGTGGAGGACTTTCCAGTCTACAGCGCGTCCCAGGTGAGCGCCACCGGGTGGGGGCGGGACTCACAGGGCAGGTAAAGGGGTCAGGGGTCATGGTGGGAGGGGTGCAGGCCAAACTGCAGGGTGGAAGGCGGCGGAGCAGAGTCCAGAGCGTGTCAACCAGGGTTAGGAGGGTGGACAGGTTGGTGTTGGGCCCCTCGCGAGTGGTGCTGACCTCTGTCCCTGAGTGGCCTGTGCTGGCCTGGCCGTCCCCTCAGCCACCACCCCCACTCTCCAGGCCTCGGTGCTACAGAACCTTCGCTCGGCCATGCGGAGACAGATGCGCCGGCACGCGTCCCGCCGCGGGCCCTCCCGCCGCCGCCTGGGCCGCCTCTGGAACAGGTTCTTCCACCGGCCCCGGGGGCCCAGGGGCCAGATCCCGCTGCTGACCTCAGCGCGCACCTCACAGACTGTACTGGGTGACGGACTCCTCCACCCGGCACCAGGGGCCGCGCTTGAGCCTCCAGCATCGCGAGTGGACACAAGCAGCCAGGGAACCGCTGGGGACGGGCTCCCTAGTGCCCCTGGACATGCATCTGAGATGGGGCAGTCGGGGCCACAATCCTCTTTGGGTCAGCCGGACCCAGAGTGCAGGCCCATGGACAAGGACCGAAAGGCCTGCCGGGATCCTCAGGTGGACAGCCAGGCCTCTGTGGATGTACCTCGAGAACCCTGCTCCGCCCAGGACCCTCAGCCCCTGGCCCCCACTGCCAGCAGCACTCATGGCCCCCACCCACCAGAGCCACTGGGTGTCTGCAGGAGCCCCACGCCACCCTGCTCCCCCATATTGGAGGCCAGTGACGATGAGGCCCTGCTGGTCTGTTGACCCACCGAACATGTTGGTGACCGCCACAGCCCCGCTTTGTAACCAGGGAATACACAATCGTTTCTACCCTGCTTTGTATCCTTCTTTTTTATGGGAGCTTCCAGCCAGAAGCTGTGAAGGGGCTGGGTCTCTTTCCCAAGTGGGCCTGGCTGAGTTGAGGGGCTGCGATGTTGGGCAGGTCTGAGGGAGGACAGTGGGAAGGAGTAGCCACCTGCTGTTCTTGGTGACCGTGCAAGCGTATGGGTATCACTTCTGCTCTCCCCCAACACTCTGATTTGGAGACTGGGGGATCCATTCAAGAGAAGCAAGAGGCAGGCCCAGGGCTCTCTGGGAAGTCTCTATGGCTTCTCACTACTTTCTCCTTTCAGCTTGTGACATCTTCCCTGACCATCAGTGCCTGGAACAGGCGTGAGGACTGGACAGGGCAGGTGTGCTGTGTGCCTCGTCCATGGTGCACTGAGAGTTCCCTTCCCACAGAGGCCCCAAGGAGTTGAGCTAGGGAGTGTGTCCTCCTCATGCCCGTGATGTTGACATGAGCTTTGTCAGGCTGGTGCCTTTTGTCCTTTGGCTGAAGGGTCAGACTTCTGGGCACTAAGGCTGAGGATGTGTACAGAGGACGGAGGAAGCCCAGAAACCCCCAGAAGACAGTCCTCTCTGCTGTCTCAGGGGACAGAGGTGGAAGCACCGACAGTGCCCAAATCCAGCCCATCCTGTCTAGGGCCTCAGTTTGCCTATCTATAAACTGGGAAGGTGTGGTTGAGACTCCGGAGTCCTGACATTTGGGATCATTTATAAGAAGAAAATCTGAACTGGGGACCATGGGGTTCCCCTGGGTGCAGAACTTCTAGCTGGTAATGGGGGTCTTGGATAGGCGCAGACTGAGCCCCCTTCCAGTCTTTCCTGCCCTTTTGGTGTCTGAGGTGTCCCCAGGAGTCAGCCCAGGAGACAGAGTGTCTGTCTTGCTAAGGACCAGCCTGAGAGTCAGGTGACAGAACAGGGCCCAGTAACTGTTGTCTAGGTGTCACCTGAAATGACACTCTCCAAATGCCAAGACCCTCCCCCAGCTCCTGCCTCAGTACTGCTCTAGCCAGGATCCTGCATGCACTTCACCCCCGAGTCACACCTCTGCAGCCGTGTTGGTGCCCACTGGGGACTCACCTGGGCACATGCAAGCCACCAGCCCCGTTTTATTTATAGACTGTTTCGGGGAAAACTAGCAGGTAGTGCTAAGACAGGGAACCCAGTCCACATCTTTCAGGGCTTCTTACGACAGGTGTCTAAGAACCGTATCTCTTTTTCCAGGGGAAAAAAAAAGTTTTTGCAAAGGAAAAAAAAACACGCCTCCTCAATAAAACGACATGTAAACAGAAACAGCTGCTTCGGTTTCCACAAGCATCTCATTGTGTCTTCGAGGGCTTGGCCGAGGTGGGCAGTGGGGAGGGCAGGCAGGGCTGGTTCTCCTCCTCCTCTGGGGGGCCCTGGGGATAGACTACGAAACACAGCTCCTGGCCCCAGCGTGTCATTGACTCTGAGGACAGATGGAGAGATGGAGGTTGACAGATGCCAAGTGGAGGGCCTGGCCCCATGGGACAGTCGCACCCCACTACTGGTACCTCCCTCAAGCAGAGCTGTCGGGGGCCACTCCCTCTGAAGGATGGGTCCTGGACCCTTTGGCCATATCTCAAGTGACTTCTGGGGGTAACTGGGCCCCATCTGCCTCCCAGATCTCAGGTTGGCGCTCACCAGTGATTCTGTGCACACACTTTGGTTTGCTCCTCCAGAAGGCCCCCAGGAAGAAAACGGGCACCCCAGTGAGGATGATGATGACTCCGACTCCACAGACCATGGGCTCTGAGATGAAGCTGAAGACCAACAGGAAGGCCCAGAAGACCAAGTACGCGACCGGAATGAGCAGGTTCACCTTTGTGACAGCAAGTGTGAGCTGGAGAAGCCCTCTCAGCCTGCCCCCTATGCTCCTGCTGAGCCCTCTCCACCCTTGGGTCCCCTCCTGGTGGCAGCTGGTCCCACCAAGAACCAGTTCACGGAATGGTCTTTCTGCTGAATCTCTGAGGCTGCTGGGAACCCCACATGGGGTGTGGAGGAGAGGGCCGGAGACTTGGCTGAAGCTCAATTACATTTTGCATTTCGGGTACTTCTCCAAGACAAAGCTTTATACACAGATGGGCAGACGTTTAGCTCACGTGTGTGTGCACTCGCGCTCACGTACATGTGCTCATGGCATCCTGACTCTGGCACTAGACACTTGCATGACCTTGAGCACGCTCCTTGGTTCATGTTACTCGTCTGTCCACGGAAAGTATCACAATTGCTTGCATCATGGGTTGGTTATGAGGTTGAATTTAGCGATGCAAGCAAAGTCCCTAGCAGTGTCCAGCACATGGGACAAGCAGGGATTCCTCTCACTGTCCTTACCCACCTGCTCCCTGCCCCCAAAACCTCACCTTGATGGGCCTGTGCAGTGCCGGTCGCCTCCAGCGCAGCACCAGCAGGCCCAGGATGGTGACACCATAGCAGAGGTAGTTGATGAAGGAGACGTAGTTGATGAGGGTGTATGTGTCCCCCACGAGCATGATGACCGCTGTAGCCCCACACTGGGGGGACAGCCAGGTGTGAGAGCCTTTCTTGCAGGCTGCCCAGGACCTGTATCCCTCAGGCTGTGGTGAGCCCAGCACCTCCCCGCATGCCCTATCATGACCTCAGAAACTCCAACATTGCTGGGTGACCCTGACAACAAACCCTGCCCAGCCTGGTCCCCCAACTTACACAGACGAGTAGCGCAGGGATAGGGGTACAGTGTCTAACATGGATCATGGCCAGGAGGCTGGGTAGGTGTCCCTCTCGGGCTCCAGAGAAGCACAGCCTGAGGGGTAGGGACAGACATGGGGGGAGGTGTGAGCCTGGCCCTAGATCTGCTCTGGGCCTGATGTCCTTCTTATTTTTTTTTTTTTACCCTTTTTTTCCTTTTCTTTTTTAATTTTAATGAAAGTTTAAAGACACTTAGGGTTTCCATAAATTCATTGTTGCACTTTTCTCCCTGCCCACCCCTTCCTCCTCAATTCCTTCTTCTCTTTGAAAAGTAAAATTCTTTCATTGTTATACAATCCCTCCCCCCAAGTTCACTCCACTATGCTGCCTTCGTTCTGGACTCCTGTCATGACAAGTATACCTAATCATATATCCCTTTTAAACAGTTCTCTCTCTCATCTGTTTCAATGCAGTATACATTATTTATCCCATCTTTCTCAGGCTTCCCCCCAACCCTGATGTCAGTCCTGTTTTACAACAGTGGCACCATGCAGTATTTGTCCTTTTGTGACTGAGATACTTCACTCAGCATAATGTCCTCCAGTGTCACCCATTTTGCATAATATTTCATGAGTTCCTTGTTTTTCAATGCAGCATAGTATTCCATTGTGTGAATATACCACAGCTTCTCTATCCATCACCTTGACTTCCTGGTACAGGCTGAGCGCTCCCACTGGGTGGCTCTTTCCCTCATCTCTTGCTGCTATTTTGCTTTCTTTACTCAGAGTCGGGATCAAATATGTGTTATTGGGAAGGTCACCCCCTCAGCGTCAGGTGGCCGCCACCTGGCTGTGTTCCCCATCCCAGCTGACACACACCTCACCACACCCACCCTCTCCCCAGCCCCTTCACCTGGAGGAGGTGAATAGGTAGCCGTTGATCCCTCCAAAAGTGGAAAGGGCCACAGAGACAGGCATGACCCAAGAAAAGTAGCCCAGCAGCTTCTCCCCAAAGGTCTGATGGGAGGAGAAGAAAGGCCGTGCATGAGGCTGGGCTGGGAGGACAGGGCAGGACCCAGCCGGGGCCCCACTCACCACAGCCACTGCGTTCGAGGACAGCAGTTCCTGTGGGGACATGGCAGTGAAATAGGCGACGTTGGTGAAGGTGTACACGAAGGTTACCAGTGGGATGGAGATGAAGATGGCGCGAGGTAGGTTCCTGTGGGTGGTGGGTGGAGCAGGTCAGTGTCCACTCATTGTAGGGTGGGAGAGGGGGCCTGGGGCGAGGGGGAAGCAGGGGCCAAAGGAGATACTTTGAGTTTTCTCTTTTGTTTGCAGAGAGCTTTGGGGCCGAAAAGGGGGAGCATTGATGCTTGTGGCCCTGGGCACTGCTGCCTGCTTCCTGCCCTGGGTACTGGACACACAGGCTGGCAGGAAGAACGGTGGATGCGGGAGGCAGGGGACAAATCACACACGTGAACAAGAGGGAAAAGTGTTCACAGCCAAGATGACCTCAGGGAGGGCGCCATCTACAGATCTGAGACCTTTCCTGGGGGGTCTCCTCACCCCTTCCCTATGCACCCCTCAGTGTTCAGCTGTCTGAACATGCATGGTGGTGTCACCACCTTTCCTGGCAGGACCATGTTGTGTGTGTGCACATGTATGCTTTTAGGTCAAGGGTGAATAATAGTCAAGTCATTGCCTTGATGGAACCCGCTCACAGCTGGCCCTTCCTTGGGTTTCTGAGGGAGGAGATTGCCCATCTTCCTCCTGCAGAACTGCTGGTGGATTCAAACTGCCTTTAAGTTAGCGGCACAGCTCTCTATGGAACACAACACGAGAGCTCAAGTGTGAATAGCTGGTTCCATTTACAGCCAGAGGACACGGTGTTTCTGAGGTCTCATGAGAGGCTATGATACCGTGCATGGAGCAGTGGGGACCCACCTATACACAGGCTGCGGGCAAGGGAGGACCAGTCTGAACCACAGAGGCAGTGGTCTCTCTGGGGAGAGCTGGACCCTCACTGGCTGAAGACCATGCACCCTCAGGTAGCAGCCTAAGCCCAGGACAACGGTGAGGAGGGGCTGCCTCCCTGGCCCCAGGGGCCCTGCCCCACCCCACTCACTTTCGAGGGTCCACCAGCTCCTCTGTGACATAGTTGAGAAAGTTCCAACCACTGAAGGCAAAGGAGCCCTGGAGGAACGCCAGGGCCAGGTGGCCCACGGAGGGCGTCATCCAGAAGGAGAAGGCGCTGCTGGGCCTCAGCTCCTCGAAGTGTCCTGAGGATCCAGAGGTCAAGGGTCAACAGCGTCTCGTCAGCCCTGATCACGCGCCCACCCCAGCCCTACCTTGGAAGATCTGGACAAAGCCAACGCCAATGATGAGCGACAGGGCCAGCAGCTTCCCGCCAGTGAAGATGTCTTGGATGCGCGTGGCCCAACGCACACTGGAGCTGTTCACCCATGTCAGGAGCACTGAGGAGGAGGGGACACCTGAGCCGGGAGCCCCTCATGGAGGCCCAGCCAAGTCAGCCCAGGCTGCAGAGAACCATGTGCTAGGCACTCCAAAACCAGCGACTGGCTTCCCTCAGGGCCAGGGGCAGCTACTCACTGAGGCAGGCCATGGAGAGCACGCGGGAGGCGGCGGCGGGGGGAATGCAGTTGGGGAAGACAGGCTGCAGCACGTAGTTGGAGAAGGTCATGGAGATGACAGCCAGGCTGGTGGGGTACATGATGAGCACGGCGCTCCAGAGCAGCAGGAAGCTGGAACGAGTAAGGGTCGAGTGGAACAGCCATGCTGCGCCCTCCCAGCCACACCGGCCCCCACTCTGTGCCAACATGCTGCGCCCTCCCGGCCACGCCGGCCCCCCACATGCAGAGTGGGACAGCCATCCCAAGCCCTCAGCATGCTGGCCCTTACTCTGAGCTGCCATCTGCACCCTCTTCACACGGCCCCTCGCATGCAGAGTGCGGTACCATCCTGGAACGGGCACCCAAAGGCCCAGCGAGATGGCAGGAGGAGGCTTCAAGGCCAGGATGACAGGTGGCCGTGCAGCAGTCTCACTACTTTATTTATGGGCTGTTTTTTAATTAATATTTTTATCCTTCATATACATTGTGCTTCATGCATGTACATTGTGTTTTATATGAGCTTTCATTTACATTATATTTCGTTCGTGTATCTCAGGGCTGTTTTAACAGAGAAGGGAGCCCTGGTGGCGCAGTCCATGGAGCATCTATGGGTACTACCCATAGGCAGAACCTCTGTCACTTTGAGTGGACCAGTTCATTGCTCTTCAGGAGAAAGATGGATGATTTCCTCCTGTGTGACTGAGAGCCTCAGAAAACCCACTGGAGGGTCAGCTGTGAGTGCTTTCTGACTCTGTGTTAATCCATTTGAAGTGGGTTTTGGGGTTTGTTTGTTTGCTTTAGTTTAACATAGAAGGCCAAACACATTTAAGTGACGAGGGCACTGCCCTCGAGTCGGAGAACTCAGAACTCAATGCCTTTCCAGCGCAGCCTGGCCTTGGCTGGCTGCAGGCTGCTTCCTGAGCAGGGCAGGCAGGGGCTCAGCTCCGGGGCCTGTTTTCTGCTGAGTCCCACAGCCACACAGCAGGTGTGACTGTGAACCCTCTGCAAGAAGGCCTTTGCCAGAGCAAGGACTAGAGAAAAGCCCCCTCCTTGACCTTGTAAAGGCCCTTGGCTCCTGGAAGGGAATGAGGTAAACCCCTTCTACCTGTACCTCACCTCTGCAAGGTGCCCAGGTGCTGGTGGGCCCTGTGTCCCAGCTGTAATGCCAAAGCTGCTCCCTGAGTTCTGCCTCTACTTTATGGGGAGGGTCTGCCCTTGGAGGCAGCACTGTGAGGCTGGGCCAGCACTGGAGGGTAGAGATCACTTTGCCAGGGGCATGGGTGACCCTTACTGGGTTCCTCTCAGTCCTCACCTTTGCCCTGTAGCCCTATCCTTCACTTTGCATGACCCATCTTGTCCTAGATTGAGTTGTGTCCCCCCAAACAAAGCACCTGTGACCTGGTGAGGAGACAGGTTTTGCTGTAGCTGTGAGTTCAGTTCAATGCAGGTGTGGTAGCACAGGGGACGTGTCATATGAAGAACAATACAGTCACACAGGGAGAAGATGGCACATGAGGCTACGGCTCAGAAATGCCAAAAAAATACTCATGGCCACGGCCATGGAGACAACAGGGGATCCCCCCTCCCAGAACAGACAAAGAGCGCATGGTCCTGCCTGCCCTAGACTCGGACCATTCCCTCCACCCTGAGAAAATAAACACCTGCTTGTAAGCCTGTCCACGTTGCCCTTTGAAGTGAAGACCTTTCTCTCTTGGATAGATGACTCCAGTTGGTGGCCCTCCCACTCTGTTCCCCTCTCTGTGTCAGTGGGGCACAGCTCTGGGTCCTCTTTTCCCTTGCACCTTCTCCCAGCCCCAGCTGAAGGCTTTTTCTTGGGACCGTTCCCTAGAAGCAGGCACCCACAAGCATACCCATGAAGTGCACATCCCTGCCAGGGTACTATCTGTGGTCGCCCAGTTACAGACCTTGACCCATGGCCCTCAGAACAAACTTTGTACCCTAGGCTGCAGACCCCTCACCCAAGTGCCAACTAAGTATCTGTGTGGATGTACCATAGTCCCACACTGAAATCTCTGCCACCACTCTGGCCTCTTGATGGGAAAGCAGGCATCACCCCCACTATTCCCTGTCTCGCCCACGCCAAGGTGGCCGATGGCATCTCCTGACTCAGGCTCCCAGATGACTCAGAAATCTACCTGCACCTTGGTTCAAGCCCTTGGCATCACTCCTCTGGGGTACAGCAAGTCACAGCTGCCTTGAAACTGACCTGGTCCTCGAGCTGCAGTAGACACACCACTCTCATCTAGGCCACCAGGCCTCTGTACATACTGACCTTGCCTGGCCAGACTGGAAAAAGTCTACCCTTCATCCCAGCCTGGGTGAGACATGGTTTTTCCTGGGCACTTTCCCTGGGAGGCATTCACCCTGTTCTCTGTGCTCTTGGCTGCTTGGCAGCTGCTCTTGTCACACTGCTCCACCAAAGTGGGGATTTTCTAGGTCTTGACCATGTTTTAATAGCTGCTTCCCCACTCTGCTAGGAGCAACCTCAGGATAGAACAGATCTTTTTATCACTGCATCCTCAGCCCTTAACACACAGTAGGTGTTCAGCAAATATTTCCCAATGAATGGGAGGGAGAGCTGTTCAAAGTAGACAAATTCTCTCCATACTTGTTTCTAACGAGCCCCCTGGTGACATGTCATTTCACAGGCTTTGGGCATGTTATCAGGAGGGGCTTGAAAAAGGACAGCATGCTGCAAGGCAGGAGATCAGAGAAAGAGAGGAAGACCCTCGAACAGGCCTGACTGGCACAGTGATGGCAGCAATGTCAGAGATCGTGAGAATGGTGGCAGAGGATGTTTAGGTCTGTTACTGGTAAGGTCACTATGAGTCGTAGTCAAGTCATGGCTCGTAGCAACAGCAATGTTTAAAGGAGCCCCTAGGTGGACTGACACAGTGACTGCAGCAATGGGCTGAGCGTGTCAGATTGTGAGGATGGCACCGGATAGGACAGGGTTCAGATCTGCCGTTCATAGGATCACTATGAGTCGACTTGACGGCACCTAATCACAACTTGTAGTGTATGATGGGAATATCACGCATCCCACCTCCTCTAGCCCCTTGTTTCCTGGATACTAGTGTTGTCTACTCGCTTCAGATAAGAGTCTCCCTGCACTTAAACACTGAGTGAAGAGTGGCGATTAGAGAGAGCTCTATCTGAAGGATGTAGACAGTGGAGTGGAGTGGGCATGGTGCCATTCACCTGTCTTTAGAATCCTGCCCAACTTCTCCAACCCTTTCGAAAGACCCCAAGACCTTCCTGTGATGTGGAAATAGAAGATGAAATTGAGACCCAGGGGCCTGTTGAGTACTCCGTTCTGGATAAGCTGTCTCCCCCTACCCCACTGGTGCCTCACTTACCCGGCCAGGCCCCCAAAGATCTCTGTGACATAAGCGTAGTCCCCTCCAGACTTGGGGATGGCAACTCCCAGTTCCGCATAGCAGAGAGAGCCCAGGGCAGTGATGCCCCCACCCAGGACCCAGACGAAGAGGGCCAGGCCCACGGAGCCTGAATGCTCCAGGACACCCTTGGGCGAGATGAAGATGCCTGAGCCAATGATGTTCCCTGCAAGTGGAGAGATGGAGGCATCAGGGCTTGGTCAGACCCACCATCCCCTTGAGCAGCCCAGGCTTCTCTGTGCAGTAAGAAAGGGAGTTGGGGCTCTCCCTGGGGTCTAGGGAGGAGCATCCCTAGATCCCTCAAGTAGACCCACCAAGGTCTACTCTGAGCCCGTCAACTCCTCCTTCCCCATTCAGGAGAAAAGGTACCTTGTCCAGTCCAACATGGTTAAGACTTTGCCTGCAGCCTTTCCTGCCAGAAACAAGCTGAGTTATGAGTCCCTCCACCCCACTTAGCATAGAGCAGAGCAAGCACAAGTGAGCTTTCTACCCGCCTGAACCATAACCGTGTGGTGGTCATGCCTCTGCATCCTTGCCTGGTGCAGACTTGACTCCTTGCCCCATCTGTGACCTCTAATGCTTCAGCCTCTAGCTGGCCTCCTAATATCATTCTCCTGTTACTTTTCTATAGGCCAAAGTCCAAGTTTATGGTGTGGCTCGAGGAATAGCACCTCCTCCATGAAGTCCTCCCTGACTCTTGCTCTTCCTTCACAGCCTCCATGGTTCCCTGGCGTGTGCTCTGCCCCTTCTTTAGTTATCTTCTACCTCCTCCATCCCTGTCAGAGGGCCTTTCCCCATGCCTCCTGGGATCCTCTCTGACCTAGAATTCAGGCTGTGGGCACAGATCCTAAAGGGGCATTATTGCTTAGCACAATTAACATGTTACAGGTCTTGGGCAAGCACAGTTGGATGAAGGAGACCAGCCAGTGGACTTTCAGGGATGGATCAGGACTTTTGACTTGGTCTAGGGCCTGGACACAGATGGCTGCCCTCCTCCCTAGGGGTAGCTCACTGGAAGCAAACTGGGGTCACGCTTTGCAACCCTAGGAACACAGGAAAATCATGAGTGGGGGTAAAGATTCCTGGGGCCCTCTCCTCGCTCCTCCTGCAAGGACCTGCCCACTCACCTCTCCAACCTCACCTATAAAACAGTAACTGTGAGGGGTGACTGAGCGTGTGTGAGGCCCCCTCATTCTCCAGGCGTGTTTACATCTATCTCCGTGTGGTTCCTGATGAGGTGAAGCTCTCCAGGTGAGCTCTGGTGATTTACTGATGTTGAAGGAGTTGTGCTGCTGACACAAAGGTATGTGGTTCGAATCCACCAGCTGCTCCAGGGAAGAAAGAGGGCACTTTCCTCCCATGCGATGTATTACCTCTAAAGGCCCAGTCGTGGGTCAGCTCTGACTCGATGGTATGTGAAAACCAGCAGTTTGCTGTGATTCTGTGTGTAGTATCTACATCCTTCTCAGTAGTATCTGCTTTCATTTACCCCAGAGCCTCGACATCTTGCAGGCTCTCAATAAATACTTATTGATTCAACTACCAAACCATTTGCCAGAGATGGATTTTGCCTCATGATGACCCCATATGTGTCAGAGTAGAATATACCTATAAGATTATCAGTGGCTGATATTTCAGAAGGAGATAGCCAGGCCTTTCTTCTGAGGAAGCCTCTGGGAAGACTCAATCCACCAATCTTTTCATTAACAGTGAAAAATGTTATGGTTTGTATCACTCAGGGACTTGATGGAACAAATGGGTGAGTAATTGACCTGGCATCCAATGTGTCATTAACGAATTGACTTGAAAGATCCATTTTCTCATCACTGATGGGGGTGGGGGAAGCAGACCCCACCTGGACCTCCGAGTGGGAACTGTGAGGAGCAGAGGGGTGGCAGCTCCCTCCACCTTAGGCTCAGGTGCAAGTGGAATTGAAGGGCAGGCAGATCGAGGGACACCTGTTGACTTAGGTGTCTAAGATTAGGAAGGGCAGATGCCCTCTGCATCCTGGAACAACAAGGAATACTCAAATCGAGCTTGGAACCCCAGAAGTAGTTCCAGGATGTGTGAGATTTTGTGAGTATTCATTTAGCCTTGAGCTCTCCAGGAGTCAGGGCAGGGGACACTGTGTTCTGAGACCCCCTTTTGAAAGGAGTTGGCTCTCTTAATTTGTGCAAAGGAAGCAGACTGTATTATCGGGATTCAGACTAGAACTCATCCAGGAAATAATCCTCAACAGGCCCCATATGTGAGAGTCAGACCTACTAGGACCCAGGGCTTGGCTCTTTGAGAAGGATCACCCCACCTGCCAGGCCCCCAGGCGGGGCTGGACGAGGACACGGCTATGATCACCAATCTGCATTCACTCTTTGTCCACAGTGCTCCCCCTGCCCCCACCCCCGGCCGACACAGATTTCCAGTCTGGACAACTACAACGTTCCTCTTGGTTTTCTGGTCACATCCCAGAAGCCCTAAATACATCCAGATAAGGAGGAAGGAACTCTTGGCCCCGAGGTGAGCTGCACCCTCAGCCTGCTTGCCAGGGAAAGAGGCCATCTTCAACAGCTGAGGGGCTCAGGGCCTGGGTGGGCTGTGGGGTTTCTAAAGGGCCTTTGAGTCTGCTCCATCCAGTAGGCAGAGCCTCTGTTCTCAGGACCTGGAGGGGCAGAATTTGCCAAAAGCCAGAGAGGTTGGAAGCCAGCGGGGGCTGGGTGGCCTTGGAAAGAGCTGGGTGCCTTCGGGAAGGGAGCATCCAGGGGCCCAGGCCACCTGCCCACAGGGACTCCACTGCTGTGCAGGACCTCACGGGCATCACCTTTGGGGAAGCCACCACAACCCTCACAGCTAGGTCAGAAACGGACACATCACTGACTGCATGACCAGCGGAGAAAGACTCAGATTCTGAGTTCTATTGGGTTGGGCTGCGGAGCTCTGATAACTTAGTAGTAAGAAGCTGCCCTGCCAAGTCAAAGGCACCAGCTGCTCTGAGGGGGAAAGGTGAGCAATCTCTTGTGCGATTCATTGCATCTGAAAACTCACTGGAGGGTCAGCTGTGACTCATTGTGGATGAACTGACGGCACACGGCAACAAGAGGATGGGGTAGGGACCAGTATTATTTTGGATATGTGGCCTCAGGCTACAGGTGAACCACTCTACTCGGTCACTGGTGCTTGAGAACAGAGCCGGCATCTCCCAGGCCTCTGGCGCCTGGTGCTCTGGACCTGGACCACCTCTAGCAGTTACCCAGATCCAGGCTTAAAAGTGGCAGAAAACCCCATCTTTGGCTGATGGGCTGCAGAGGGCAAGGGGTGGGTGGAGCTTGGAAACAGGGCTGGCACCCCAAGCTCTGGGATGATTACAAGGGAGGAAGACAGGAGCTATGAGGTGCTGTAGGGGATGGGGCTCAGGATTAAATCTCCCCTTTAAACGCTGGTGTGCCAGGCTCAGGATAGCACGGACAATCCTGGCTTTGGAGCATCCTGGTCTGAAGGGGTATGGAGAACGAACTCAGGGCCTGGCAGCTTCCAGGGGACACAGGATGAGCTAAGAGACACTGCCAAGTGCCCAAGTGGGTATCTGACTGCAGAGATGCAATTTCTGATGCCTCAACATTGCTCTCCACCCAATGGAACAGTGGCTCCATGATCCTCAAGGGTGGCGGCTGGGCAGGGGATGGGTGCTCACCACCAGCCGGCCTCCCTCATGTCTCCTCCTGCCAGCCCTCGCCCTCTTCCCTCAGCCCTCGCTGGGTGGTTTTTATCACATTAAGATGTTTGGCCTGATGGGGCTTACCAGGCTCTGCGGAGGAGGACGAAGAAAGGGCTATTGTTCCCTGCGGCTGCTGCGGTGCGAGGTGACCTATTTCTGGGAGGCAGCCTCAGACCATGCAGGTCGCAGAGTAGACCATGGAGGTTGTGTCTGTGGAACAAGTCACCTGCTCACGGTGTGGGTGTGTGTGGGAAATGGGTGGTGTCCAGTATGGGAGGGGGTAAGGAGGTTCCATCAGGTCAGTGGCTAAGCACCCCTTCCTCTCCCCCCTAGACACACATTAAGGTGCTAGTTGTGTGAGCCCAAGTCAGTGCTGACCTTCTGGGACTCAGTTTCCCCACTTACTAGCTGGGGGCCAGTGGGCTGGGGGCAGCAGAGGACAAACCTGACTCTGCCTTTGGCTGACACACATCTGCATGGGGCCTGGAAGGCTGGTCTGCTCAGGGTTTTCCCTCTGTAGAAGGTCTCTACCAGCTCACTGGTCTCCCTGATACAACACCACTCTCAGGAAGTCCTCCCTGATATCCTGCCTTAGCATTTAAAACAAGGACACTGACTCACTCTTATGGTGCCCAGAGACATTCCTTTCTCTGCCACCACAGATGGATCCTGCAATCCCAGAGGAAAGGTTCTGCTGCAATGGCAGGTCTGAACCCCACAAAGAATAGGGATGTATGGGCCTCATCCTATGTGTTTTTCTTTGTGAGCATGGCTACAAGAGGGCCTCCTTCTGTCATAGCAGCCATCTGGCCCAGTGGAGATTCCTGGGTCCCCAGGCAACTCTGAGGCTCCTGGGCTTGATGAGGGCTTCACTGTGGGCCAGATGTCCCTCCTTTGTATTGGGCATTGATTCTCACAACCTCCTGCCTAGAATATAACCATGAGGTCTCTGCGGAAAAGCTCTGTACTTCCATCAGCAGGTAAAAGGCCTTGGGTCCTGGGAAGACGTACTTCCTCATTGAGAACTACCAAAACTGATTAGAGTTTCAGATACGTGGCAGGGCCTTGAACAAGCTATTTCACCTTTCTTAGCCTTATCTGTAAAATGGGGTGCACAGTGGAGGTGTGGATAGAGGGTACATCAGGAGTGCACTTGGCCCAGATTACATAAGGCAAGTGCTTGTTGGTTGTTTGTTGTGTGTTGTTGAGTCAGAACTGACCCTCCAGTGGGTTTTCAAAGGCAGTAAATCTCACAGGAAGAGATTGTCCCTCCTCCCAGGGAACAACACCTGGTTGGGATTGCAGTGCAGCTTCTTACCATTGGGTCACCAGAGCTAAGGATCTCATCATCATCACCTATCTTGGAGACACCCTAGAATGGCTCATCTAGTGTCTGAGGACCTATTCTTGTCACCTCCTTGATCCCTGTGTGACTCCAACAAATAGGAGTCAGCTGGCAAGCCTTGCCCTGGGGGTCCTGGTGCTGGAGGGCCCTGCCTATGGCTGGCGCTGCCCCGAGGGCCCTGACAGTGGCTGACACTGCCCATGGCTGGTCCTGTCCTGAGGGCCCTGCCCATGGCCCACCCTGCCCATGCCGCTGCAGAGTCCTAGATGAAGCCCTGTCCCCCTGGACGCCAGCATCCTCCTGGTGAGCATGAGTCAGGCACCCCTCTGGGAGGCCAAGTGTGCTCATGGAGGTCTTGGCAGAAGCCCAGGGAAAAGAATGGGGCCATTTCAAATTTATGCCTGGAGGTGCTAATTGCCTGGAGCGCATGTCCAGCCTAAATGAATTTCCATTCAAGAGAAGTGGAGGGAACAGAAGTGCAGAGCCCACTCTGCTGGGTTTGTTCAGCCCTGCCTGCCCCAGCCCAGTACTGTGGAGCTTGGACAGTCCCAGAAGGGCCCATCCAGCATGTCTTGGCCCTCTCTCTGTCTCCAGGATGAGTCTTGTCAAGGTCACGGTGAGCTCCTGGCAGATGAATCCAGCTGCCAAGCCCCAGATCTCCTTACATGGCCCATCAGCAGCCTTTGGCACTGTGGACCCTTCTCATTTGGCCTCCAGCAAATCGCTTCTCCTGGGTGACCTCCCCCAGGGCTCTGCCTTCTCCACTCCTCTGCTGACTCTTTCTGCTCCCTCAAGACTGGGCTCAGCCCTGAGGTTTCTTCATGATCCTTACACACACATGCCCTGCACTTGTTCAGTCTCCTGTCAGTAGGATTTATCTATGGCAAACCAACGTTCTACCCCTTGTGTGGACTACTCCACGAAACAGACTGAGGATCCAGTTAATAAAAACAGCCAAATCCATTGCTATCCAGTAACTGATTGTGGCCCAATGACACAGGATAGGACAGGGTGCAGAACTGTTGTTCATTGAGTCACTATGAGTCATACTCGACTCGACAGCACCTAACAACAACAGGACAGAATAGAACTTCTTATGTTATAAATCTTTGGGGGCACATAGGATTTCCTAGGTTATAAGCCTTTGGGGGAGCATACTGCCACATGTTTTTCCCACAGTTAGTGGGTTTGAACCTCTGACCTTTCAACAGCTGAGTAGTTAACTGCTACACCACTCGAGTTCCTTATACCCAATGGTGTTATGTTGTTATCTTATGTACTGTTGAGTCGGAGCTGACCCACAGCTGACCCTCCACCAGGTTTTCAGAGGTAGTACATCGCATGGGAGGAAATTGCCCATCTGTCTCCCATAGAGCAGCTGGTAGATTCAAACAGCATGCTTTTGGGTTGGCAGAGCAACTCCTTACCACAGGCCACCAGGGCTTCCTTATACCCTACGAACTACTGAACAAATAGGCATCTCAACTCAAGCTCACCACCTTCAAAGTGAGCTCAGTCAAGGCTACCACCACCTCCCCAACCTGGTTCCTCTCACAGTTGCTTCCTAACCATCATAATACCTAGCAAACCATCCTCCCAGCTGCTCAGGCCCAAACCATCCCATTTCTCTTCATCTAAGCCCCTATTCAAAGCATCAGCAAAATCCACTGACTTACCTTCCAAATACATCCAGATCTGAGCCCCCTCTTAGCTCCTGCACTGCTTCCACCCTGGCCTGAGCCACCATCATTTTTAAGTCCTCATTCTGAGCTGGCTCCCAACAGCCACATTTCCAGAATGAGCCTGTTAACACCCAAGTAATAATATCCCATCCCGTCCCATCCCTCTGCTGCTCAAAACCCTCCCAGAGTTTCCATTCTACACAGAGAACAAAGTAAAGTCCTTACTGGGGCCTGCAAGGCTCCCCCACAAGCTGCTACCATCGCCAATACTTTATATCCTTCTCCTTGACTTCTTTTTCTCACTTTAATACTTACTACCCTCTTTACAATGCGTTTGGTGTAGTTGTCGTGCTTGCTGTTCGACCCCTACCCTGGAATGGCAGCTCCAGGAGGACAGGGGTTCTGCCTGTTTTGATCCCTATTCTCTCCAGCACCTAGGACAGTGCCAGGCATCTACTAAAGGCTCAATAAATATTAGTTAAATAGATGAATGAATGTGCTTATAGCTCATGCTGCTATGGCCCTAGAAGTTGTCCCTCAAGAGCACACCAAGGGCACCTGACGGGTCTGGTTGTAGCCTTGGGCCCTCAATTTCTTCACCTGCAGATTGGGTCTATGGTGACATATGTGTAAGCCCCTATGTGAGGTTGTATCTCCCTGGATCATAGTGAGGAGCCCATCCTCTGAGAACTGGCCAAGGCTGCATGAGCAGATATTGGTTTCTGGGGAGACTCATGATCCAGGCCTGTGAGTCCCTGAGCATAGGTGAGTCCAGTCCACAAACACCTGGCTGAGCTAGATACAAATGCAAAGACTGGACGAAGGACAAGCCAAGTGAGTCGATGAGGTATAACCCCCACCCTGCTGGGAGCTGGGCATGCATCCGATGAGAGAGCCCCATTGTATGCATCAGCCGAGCCCCATTGGGGCATGTCACTGTCTGTTTGTCCATAGTGGGTATGGACCCTCAGATCCAACACCCACCAATCACAGCAGTCTCACTTTAATGCCAAATCCCTGTTCCTATAGCTGTAAAGCGCATAGAAACAATCTCATTGTGCAGAGTGGAGACACACGAGTGCCTAATGTAACACAGTTGTCATGAACGGAATGTGGATGTGAAGTCGTCCTCTGAGTGTCTGGCTGAGCCTGCTTTCTCCGCTTGGCCTTGGCCTTTCCAGTGGCTCGGGGTAGCAGCCTGGGGTCCTGTCCTAAGCTTGCTTTAGGTGGAGTCTCACTGCTGCTCTCAGCGCTGCTACAACCCTCAGACCTCAGCCTGGATGAGATCTCCGAGGGGCTCTGTTTGGATGTTCTGGAGATAAAGTTAGCTAATGGGTGGCAAACAGGGTGAGTGTATGGAACAGGAGGCTGTGTAATTCTCGGAAATCAGGTGGTGGAGGCGCTGCGGCCCTCAACCTGCTTTCGGCTCACAATCTCTTTTGCTCTCATCCCATCACCTTTTAGTTTAGGTCACGTCACTGCCTGCCTGCCTCCTGCTCACTTCAGCCTCCTACCCTGTTGTAATCCTCTAAAAGTCCTCAAGACAGGGTCATGGGACATCCCGCCTGAAGTGCCAGTGCTGGGGGTTCTGGTCCTGGATGCAGGGCCCTTGGCAAGTTGTCTCAGCCTTCAAGGTCTAAGGGCTATGGAGCAGGAGGGGAACTTAGATGAACAAGTATGGACTGAAGGAGGCAGAGCTGTAAGGGAAGACCAGGGGCATGGGAACATTTCTACAGGGTCTGCCCTTGAGAAGGGTCTTCCCTCTACACCACTGTGGCACCTTTTCAGAGGGTTTGAGTGGCCTCTGCCCTGACCTGAAGTAGGTGGGATTTGGGAAAGAGTTCAAGGACTCTTGGACTTATGGGAGCAGCCCAGGGAGACCTGTGTCTCTTCCCACGTATAAGTAGCCTTGAACTTGGCTCCAGACATGGCCACCATCTCAGTGCCACAGTCTATCCACAACATGTGTGTTTCCTCTTTCTGGGGCTGGGGATCTCCTTGGAAGGGTTAAGAGTCAGGGAAAATTTCCAACCAATTTCGGCCAAGTTAGGGGAGGTCCCTCAAGTAAGGGACATTGGATCAGGACAAGCTCTTAGGAGATACCACTTTAGGGACAAGTATATGAGACACTAAAACTACCTGCCTATGGAATGAGTTCAGGGGCAACTAACTCTCCGTGTGTATGTGAGTGGCCATGGGCCAGTCCTACCCTGGCTTTGGAGCTCAAGTGTAAGGATAGACAGGAAACAGTGTAGTCTCTGAGCTTGCTCTATGTCCAGGGGTCTGAGGGTGGCTCAGTGTGTGGAGGACACACAAGTAGCTCCCATTGGCTGTGGATGGGGAAAGTTGGACAGGCAGTAAGTTGAGAAAGATCAGAACTCCCAGTCATCCATCTCCGAGGATACAGGCCACAGAACAAGGCCTGAGAGGGCGTAGGGGACACAGGGACCTATGTAGCTTAGGCCTGTTCTCAAGGAGTCAGCGTTCATAACGGGAAAGAGAGAGAAAGAAAGAAAAGGGAAAAAAAAATCTAACTACCATTCTGTGCCTGAGCCTTGTACCCACTACAGCCAGGAACAGGATCCTGGAATCCACTTACAGATGCAGAAACTGAGCCAGAGAGCTAGAGGCTTGCGTTGGGAGATCTCTTGACCTTCAGGCTGGCTTGGTCAGTTCAGCCCAGCACTGGTCTCCCCAGTCACTGGCTGCTTTGTCCCCCTCCCTTTGCATCCTACTGCCAATCTCTGCAGTGACTGCTTGCCCCCGCTCACTTCCCTGTCCTCTGACTCTACCCCTCCAGTAGTGAACCTATAGCAGCAGCTCCTCTCTGAGTGGAGAAATGACTGAGCCACATAGCAGCAAGGCTCCACACAGGTTGGTGACCGTCCAGAACTTCAGCAGAGACTTGCCTGCCCAGACCTACAATACTCACAAGGCTCGGTTCTCTAGGAAAGGTCACAGTCATGTCCATCTCATGGCCACCTGAGAATACTTGACTTGCCAAAGTCCCACAGCCAAGTGAAGGCAGGGCGAAGGGAGTGGGAGGGAACAGAAGCTCTGGGGCGCTTTGAGGGGAGACGCTGCAGGTGCTCCTGCGTCCACCTGCGCCAACCAGGCAGGAGCTTCCTGAGTCGCTGTAGGACCTCCAGCCTTGGCCCCGCTGTCCCTGGCACCCCCCCCCCCCCCCCCCCTCGGGCCCCGCTCACCGATGATGATGGTGCAGGCGCTCACCAGCCCAATCTCCTTCTTGAGCGCCACCCGCTCAGAGGCACCGGGTCCAGGACCCGGGCCTGGGGAGGGCGAGGGCGCAGGGATGGAGTTCCCACGCCCTCTCGGCTGCTGCGTGTGGCCAGCCATGTCGCTGTCCCTCCGCGTCCCCGCTCCCTGCGCTGCCCCGTCGTCCGGCCGGCCGCCAGTCCGTCCGTCCGTCTGTCTGTCCGTGCGCGCACGGCCCTTACAGCCGGGACAGCGCCCACAGGCGGGCGCATGCGCTGGCGCGGGGCCCGGGACCCGGGCCCTGGGCAGCGGGGGGGCCCCCCGGAGGGGCGGAAGGAGGCTTGGCCGGCAGCCCCCTCCCCCACCTCCCTTAAAGGGAACTCCCCACCTTGCCCCACTCTCCCACCCACCACTCACCGCTTCCCGAGGCAGGAAGGAGAGATCTTGGGACAGATTTAGGAGGAACTTCCTATTTGAGTTGATCGAAGGAAGAGGCTCCATAGCACAGATCCATTATTTCGCGGGGTGAGGAGCTGGGATGGAGTTCAGTAGAGCCCAAAGACAAGACTATTTGCCCTCAAGAAGGAGACGAAGCTGGCACTGAGAAGAGCTGGGCATGGGAATACACTTGGATATATCTTACATCCTACGAGGAACCCTGAGAGTGGGAGTGGGGGTGGGGTCCTATTGGATGCATTCTGCAGGTGGAGGCTGAGGTCAAAAGACAAGTAACAAGGACGCGAGTGGTCGGGCCAACATGTCAATGATTCCTCCCTGGCCTCCAGGCAAGGATGGCCAGGTGAGGTACCTTGTGGGAGGGGAGAGCAGGGAGCTGTTCCTATGGACCCCTCTTAAGAGTCACGGGGAGACAATGAAAGGCCTGGGAAATAGGAGTGGAGCTTCTAGCACTCATCCAGGCAGGACTTAAGGTATTTGGGGGCGCACTGGAGAGGACTCTTCTGATTCCACTGCCTTCCGTCTGCGCCTGGAGAGAAGTGCTCCCTGCAGGCAGCAGAGCACAGATCCGGGAAGGGTTCAGCGGACTAGAGCTCTGGTCTTTGACGCAGGCCAACATAGCACCTGCTGGAGTTCTAACATGTCAGGCCAACTTCAGGACGCCAGAGGCGAGCACGGGAGGGGGCAAGAGCGCAGAGCCGAGCGAGGCTGCCTCCGCCCGGAAGCCGCTCGGATTACGCAGCCAGGCGCACAGGACAGACGACCGGGAGCTGCATCTTGGGGCCACCGGGGCGGCGGGCGGGGCGAGCTGGCCCGGGGCGGCCAGCGGCGGAACAGCCTTTGTCCTCTCCTGGCGGCCGCCGCGCCGCGCCGTCCCCTGCATGTGGATGAGGCCACGCCGACGCCCCAGCCCCCCGCCCGCGGCCTCAGGGAGCGTGGAGGCCGGTCCGGGGTCGACCGACGCCCGGCCCGGCCCGGGTGGGGAGGGGGCCAGACGTGTGTTCTGCGGGGGCGGAGCAGCAGGTGGGAGCGTGGCGGGTCGGGGAGCTTTTTCGGGGAGGATGGACCTTCGAGGTTGGGGACGGGACAACGGGGCAGGAGCGGACGACTGGGGAGGGGGAGGCCACCCGGCGCAGCACGGTCGGCGCGCCCCCGTCGGAGGCGGCATTCTTGGCGCCCTCCGCCTCCCGCCCCAGAGACGGTGCGGGCGGGTCGCTTAAAGCAGCCTCGCTACGGATGGGAGTCGGGGCCCCAGACACGAGCCCGGCGGATTCCTGATGGTCATGAGTGCTGGCTGGTCTCTGTCGCTCTAGTTGGAGTCTGCTGGAAGAAGGTATACTTCCAGGGAACCGGCGCATGCTGAGGCTGGTTGCCAAGATGGGAGACCGCTTCTGGCTCCACAACCGAGAAACCGTGGCTTCTATGATTATTTTGGTTTTTGTAGGTAGTAAATCTCTCCCGAGACCTGGAATGTGTGTGCACGGGCTGCTGCTGGTGGCTTAACAGTTTATGCTCTGTGATACGAAACATAATCCACTAGGGCATTTTTTTCCCCCCCCTGGGTGCTTGCACTAGGGCATTTTAATGGACTTGAACTTGTAAGCTGTCCTGGGGGGAAGGAGGACTTAACTAGTACGGTTGATTTACCATCCAAAATTCAATCAGAGGGAGAATAAACACAAAACTTTTCCAATAGATGCAGAAAGCAGTAATTTATGATTTAAATAAACAACAAATACCTTAGCAAAGTAGAAACAGAAGGGAACTAATTTAGTACTCCTCTAAAAACAAGCAACAAGACAAAACCTCCTTCAAGCAATCAAAGCAAAACCCAAAAAAACGACAGCTATGTGCTGGTGGTGAAATATCGAGCCATTTTCCCACTAATGCTGACAATGAGAAAGATAATGGGACCACATTAGTCTATATATCAAAGTACTGGAGGTCCCAGCTAATGCAATAAGGCAAGAAAAAGAAAGGAAAAAGGTGAAAAGATAAGAAATGAAATAATATGTTATTCATTTATGACATGACTGGGTGTGCTGAAAGTAAAAACAAAAACTGAATACATGTAAACACAGTTAATCAACCAATTTAGCAAAATCTCTGGATACAAATTAAAATATAAAACTATTTCTGTTTCTATACACTAGGAACAATTAGAAAATGTAATGTATATTAGATGCCTTTGAATGGATCTAAAACCCAAGTACCTGAGAATAAATCTAATTTAAAAAAATGACAAAATTTCAAGGCTAACAATTCCAAAATAACTTTTTACTGAAACATATTTGAAAAGATGTAAACTACTAGAAGCGTATGCTGTAGTCATGGCTAAGAAGTTTTAAAAATATTATTTCTTTGCTTTTGACAATATACACAATAAAATGTACACAGATTCAACAATGTTTATAGGTACCCTTAGCGACATTGATTACATCCTATATAAATAGAATTTTGCACCAGTCTCACTCTTCTGAGTTCTTTTCTCTTCATGAAAATAACTTACTGTCCTCTAAGTTTCCTATCTACTTTTTTTTAGTTTTTGCTATCAATTTCATTCCATTTAAATAGTTCCTCAAACACAATAATAAAATAATAATATAAATAAATTAATATAATTGTTATTGTTGTTGTCAAGTGCTGTTGAATCGTAAATGACTCATAGCAACCCTATGAATGAAAGACCTGAATACTTGTATAACTTTCATTGTTTCTTCAAGTTCATAGAGTTTCTGGAGGCAAGCTAATTTGGAAGTGGATGCCACTCCTGCTTCCAACCTTGTTTTAATCGGGAAGCTCCACCAAACACTGTCCGCCATGGGTAACCATTATTGCATTTGACACATCTGTGTCACAGTGTTTAGCATCACAACAAAAGAAAATGTAATAGTTTATACAAAATAAAAATATTTTATATCAATAAATAATATAAATAGTTAATTTAATAGTTAATGCTCAAGGCTGACCTTTTTACTGTGAGTGGTCGTTATGTGCCATTCTGGTGACTCTACGAACAACAGATCTGAACCTTGCGCCATCATGCACCACCCTCACTATATGTTTGATCACAATGAAGATCTACCTCTCTTTCATTGATCCTCTACTTTTCCAAGCATGTCTTTTCCCAAGGACTGAGCACCCTGACAACATGCTCAAAGCTTGTGAGACAATGTTTCACCTCCCTTGCCCTTAAGGAACTTACTGGTTGCATTTCCTTCAAAACAGATTATTTGTTCTTCATCACTAATCCCTCAATTCAAAGACATCAATTCTTTGGTCTTCTTATTCATTGTCCAGCTGCCACATGCTTATGAAGCAGTTGAAAAGATATCATGGCTTGAGTCAGATGAATCTTAGTCTTTAAGCTGACATCCTTACTCTTTAACACTTTAAAGATATCCTTGATAAAAGATTTTTTCAAGGTAAGCAGGTCTTGTTTTATATAAATTTTTATTTTGTACTGGTTTGCTCACATAAGCCATACCTTTTTATTTCTTAGTTGCTGCTATAACAGAAATACCATAAGTGAATGGCTTTAACAAATGGAAATTTATTCTTTTACAGTTTAGAATGCTACAAGTCCAAACTCAAGGTGTCAGCTTTAGTGGAAAGCTCTCTCTCTCTCTCTCTCTCTTTCTAAAGAAAGATCATTGTTCTATTTAGCATCATAGTCCAAGTGTTCCTTGAAAATATCTGTGTGTCTAGGTCTTCTCTTGTGTCAAGAAGCTTCCTAGGGGAATTACTACACACCATTCACATCATATTATTGTATGCATCTATTTGGATGATAGAACTCAGTCCATTACAGTCTACTTATGAAGATTTTTGTTTCTTTATGTTGATATGTAATTCATATTAAAGACTGTAATCTTTTTTAACAATGATTTATTAATTGTAAAATTTAAAATGACAGGTGGTTGTTGTTGTTAGGTGCCTTCTGGTCCAGTACGGCCTACAATGACCCTATGAACAACAGATCTGAAATCTGGGATATCCTCACAATCTCTGACACACTAGAGCCCATTGCTGCAGTCACTGTGATAATCATTCTGGTTGAAGGTCTTTCTCTCTTTCACCATATCTCCACCTTCCTAAGCATGATATCCCTTCCAAAGAATAGCCTCTCCTAGCAACATGCCTACCGTATGTGAGAAGAAGGTTTATTAGCTTTGTCTCCAAGGAGCATTGTGGTTGCACTTTCTCTAGGATG
This sequence comes from Elephantulus edwardii, assembly GCF_000299155.1. Lineage (NCBI taxonomy): Eukaryota > Metazoa > Chordata > Mammalia > Macroscelidea > Macroscelididae > Elephantulus > Elephantulus edwardii. Next base: position 15,198,680 of record NW_006399812.1, read on the forward strand.
TATATGTTTGTTATTTTGGACGTCCATGAGATATTCAGTGATCTTCTTTAATACCAGAGTTTAAAGGCATCAATCATTCTTCTGTCATCTTTTTTCACTGTCCAGCTTTCAGATGCAAAATATGTGATTGAAAAGATCAGGGACTGAGTTAGGCGCAACTTAGTCCTCAAACTGATATCATAGCTCTTCAATAATTTAGAGAAATCTCTGATTGCCGACTTTCCCAATGCAATATATCTTCTGACCTCTCAGCTGCTAGTACCAAGGATGCCGATTGTGGACACAAGTAAATGAAATTGCTAACTGTTTCAATCTTTTCTTCATCCACGACGATGATGCCCATTGGTCCAGTGGTGAGATTTTTGTTTTCTTCATATTAAGATGCAATCCATATTGAAGGATGCAGTGTTTGGTCTTCTGCAGCAAGTGGTTCAAGCCTTCCTCACCCTCAGCAAGCAATATTGCGTCATCCACATAATGAAAGTTATTGGTGAGTCTTTCTCCAATCCTGATTTCACGTTCTTCTTCATAAAGTTCAACTTCTTAAAATTATTTGTTCAGCATACAGATTGAATAGGTGTGGAGAGAGGCTGCATCCCTGATATATACCTGTTTTAATATTAAATGATGTGCTGTTCCCTTGCTGTGTTCACAAAATAGCATCTTGGTCCATGTATAGGTTTCATATAAGCACAAATAAGTGTACTGGGGTCCCTATGCTTCTCAATGTTAGCTATAATTTGTTGTGATCTAAAGGCTGTAATCTTTGATGTTCATCAATAAATACTTAAATCTTCATTGCTTTTAATAAGCAAGATTGTGCCATCTGCATATCATAGATTGTTAATTCTTCTTCATACTGTTCGTTTCTCAGATTGTTTGCTGAACATACAGATTCAGTATGTATGGTGAAAGGATATAACCTGGATGCATATCTTTCTTAATTTTGAAACATGCAAAGAATACATTTCTGTTTGTTAAAGCTGTCCACTTGTAGTATCTCTTGTTTCATTTGCATGACTGCTTACTGGTGTTTGTTCAGATTCCTCATGGCAAGCAAGTGGTTAGAATTCCCTTTGCAATATTATTCACAATTTGTAATGATCTGTGCAGTCAAATTTCTTTGGATAGTAAATAAAACATTTTTTTTCCAGTCAAGATCCATATGAAATCAGCAATGGTATCCCTTGATTCCCATACTCTTGTGAATATACTTGAATTTCTGGCACCTGTTGATATACTATTACAACCTTTTTTGAATTTTCATTAGCATAATTTTCTTTTCATGCAATATTAATGCTATTTTCTGGTTTCCACTTCCTTTGGTTTCATTGAATATTGATGATATACTACCTACCTCCTGAAATGGTTAAAGATTAACCATTTTTTAAAAAAATGATTGTATTTCTTGCGGCAATGAATGAATGGAAATCCAAAACCTCTGTAAAAAAAAATAAAAAAATTATTAAAAAATGATTGTATTTCTTTCATTTTCTTTTGATGCTTCCAATTTCATTACGTTTTTTGCCCATCGAATCTTCAGTTTTGTAACTAGAGGCTTGGGGTTTTTTCCTTCTGTTCTTTCCGCTTGAAAAAGATCGAGCATGGTTTTACCTTTTGGCGTGCTAATAAATGGACTTCGCATGTTTCATTATATTTTACGTTGTCTTCTCCAGCCACTTTTTGAACTCTTCTGTTCAACTCTTTTACTTCATAATTTATTCCATTCCTTTTAGTTTTTCTATGTTATAGAGAAAGTTGTAGAGTCTCTTCTGAAATCCTGTTTATCTTTCCTTTCTATCCTGTCTTATTTTTTGAAACAAATAAGTTTTATTGACATTTAAAACCAAAATTAATCCAATAATGAAAGGTATTTTATTATTTGTTGTTGGTTTTTTTTGGTCCTTTTTCACTCATTTAAGATGAGGGATAAATCACAGACGTTTACTTTGAAGAAACAGTGTAGATTTTACAAAACCACTTCCTCCCCCCCCCAATCTCTTTAGTGTGCTTCTCCAGTATCTTGAGCCAGTCTTGGAGTAAAATATCACAGCTTTGTCTACTACCTTAAAATTGTACAGCAGTCTAAAATGAGTAAGATAGATATATGACCACTTGCTATTTTGCAATATATCTGTTACCATGTCCAACCTAGAAAACACTTCCTTTCACAGGAAGTCTCTGACAAGCTGTTATTCATTTCCTTGAAGTTAAAAGAATGTGGGGTAACATTAGTATTTTACCAGAAAAAAAATTTACCTACCATATTTATAGTAAGAACAATGTCTATGCAAGTCAGTTATACAATTATTTTAAGAGGAAGGTGAACATGAACATCAGATTAACTTAATTCTGGCAGACAAAAATGAACAACTATGGTCCAGTCAGCCATTAATCTCTTACAGCGAGATGACAACTTTACAAACTGTATCTTTTACCTAATGAATGATGATCATGTCCCCTCAGTTTCTGTGCTTTCTACCACTGGCTCACTTTCTATATCAGCAACTGTGTCACTCTTCTCCTTGTTTATCTTACTTGAAGAGGTCAGTTTATCATAAAGTTCAGGATCATTCTGTACTGGTAAAGGTGGTGGCTGAGCATGTCTCTCTGTAATTTCACCATTAACCTGGGGCACATTATCACCTTTTTATTGAGAAGTGACCCCTTTAAAGTAATAAAAAAAAAAGCCTCGATCATGGGGAGGTGGGATGCAGGTGTTTGGAATTCTGTCTCTTCCAATTTGATTTCCATTAACTTCTTTGCAGAAATAAAGATCTCTGTCATCCCTATCCCTTTGCCTCTCCCAGGGTCTTCTCCGATCATCAAAATCTCTGTGAACTTGTTCAAATCTATTCCAAGGATCACTTCTAGGATCAAAGCTATAGTTTCCAGGCCGAAAACACCCTCTATCTTCATGTAAGCCTTTTGGACAATAAAAGACATGTAGACTGTGATGCTCTCTCTCTGTCATCAAAATCTCTTCTATGCCCTCAGGACTTCTCAGGATTAAAGCCAAAATGATCTCTTTAACCAAGATCTTCTATACCTGGCCTCACAAGTTTCTCTCTTATATCTATAGGTGGTCTTAAAAAATTGTCCTTACCGTCTAAGGGAGGGCTTCCAGGGCCTTCTTGAGGGTTTCCAGGCCGCCCAACCACATCCCTGACATCCACCAGAGGAGGCAAGCTGATGCTCTCCCTAGCTTCTGTAGGAGGAAACTAGTAATCTTGGCCACCTTCCTGCTGAATGGTCTCATTCCCAAGTGGCAGCCTTTTCTCTGGATTAGGAACATTGTCTACACTTTGCTTTCCAGGAGCTAGAAAAGGTCTTTCAGGATGACTGAAAAGATCTCTTGGAGGAAAGGGATTACGAGGTGGTGGATGAAAAAGACCTAGTTCAAGGAATGAATGTCTAACATTGGCATTGGAGGCATCAACAACAACAACAAAACAACAATTATATTATGCCAGTTGATTGAGGTGTGTTTTGTAAAGCCAAAGAAATATCTGTAACTGTGTCCCTATGTGCATTATTTCATATATGATAAAAGTATATATGCTTACGTATTTTCATATGATTCTTTCATACATAAAGAAATATATGATTACCTATATGGAGTCCTGGTGACACAGTTGTTAAAGCACTTGGATTTTAAGCAAAAAGCTGGCCAACAGCCACTCTATGTTAAAAAAGGGTGAAGTCTGTTTTCATTGCCTTGGAAATATTATTGACAGCTCTGTTCTGTCCTATTAAGTTGCTATAGGTCAGAACTGACTTAACAGCAGTAGGTTTGTGGGTTTTACCCCCCCTTTAATACCTATCTAAACACATGTGCCTACATACACACACACTAAATATGTATGTATGTCTATGTATATATATATTTGTTGTTGTGTACTGTTGACTCAGAGTTGACTCATAGTAGACCCTACAGTGGATTTTGAGAGGCAGTTAATTAAACAGGAGGAGCATGCAATCCTTCTCCTTATATATATCTGTACCATACATAAATATGTCTCTATATATCTGCATGTGATGTTTAATTTTATGTGTCAACTTCACAATGATTTGGCAGATCATGCAATCATCTCCCATTTTTGTTATTTGTTAGACAAACCAATCATCTGGAAGGGGATTTTTCACCCATAAAATATACTTGGATATTCTGGCAAAGATTTTTCTCTTTATCCTGTACTTGTCTCATGATCTGACATTCAGTTCCTGCAGAAGCCTATTTTCAACTAGAAGCCTGACATGCAGATTTTTGACTCACTGGCTCTCATATCCTGTGAGCCAGCAGTTGCCTGGCCTGTGGGTTCTGGGTTTACCAGCCACTGAAACCATGTGAAACCTCCAGTTTGACACCTAACCTATGTTGGACTTACCAGCTACATGAACCATTTTCTATTGTTAAACCTGTCTGTATATATTTACATAGATACCTCACTGGTTTTGCTCTTTTAAAGAACTCAGCCTAACATAGTTGACATGGGGAATGGTTCTAGAGCAAGAAAATGCTAAGGATGAGTTTTGGAGATCTGTTTTCAAGTCTGACTAGTTTTAAAGGCAACTATGACCTTGCCTTCAGTAGTTGTGTTGTTGTTGTTGTTTTTGTTTTGTGCTCATGAGTTGGAACCAACTCATAGCTGACCCTCCAGAAGATTTTTAGCTGTAAATCTCAGAGGAGATTATCCATCTTTTTCCTATGGAGCAGCTGGTGGATTTGAACCGTGTGCCTTTGATTTGGCAGAGCACTGATAATTTATGGAATGTAGTGGCCATCCACTTCCAAAATAGCAAGCTTTTGAAAATCCTGTTTACAACAGAACACACATAGACTAACAGGGCAACAGAGGCGGAGCTTTCATAAAGAAATACAAAGGAAGAGGAATAGTTGTAAGCAGACACTGATGACTGGAACATGGAATGTGAGAACCATGAATGTAGGAAAATTGGACATTGTTAAGGAAGAAATGGAATGCAGAAATATTGACATACTAGGTGCTGCAGAGATGAGATGGACTGGTATGGGGCATTTTGAGTCGGATGATCATACGATCTGTTACTCTGAAGATGAAAAGTTGAGGAAAAATGAGGTTGCTTTCATAGTTAAAAAAGTCATTTTTAGGTATGTCTTGAATACAATATTGTGAGTGCTAGTATAATATCCATATGCATACAAGGAAGTCTGGTGACTACCACTATCATTCAGATATATGCACCAACAACCAGAGCCAAAGAAGAGGAGATAGAAAATTTCTACCAACTTTTACAGTCAGAGATTGATCAAACATGCAATCATAATAATAGGTGACTAGAATGCAAAAGTTGGGAAAAGAGAAGAAGGATCAGTAGTTGGAAAACATGGACTTGGTGACAGAAATGAAGCTGGAGATAGAATGATGGAATTTTGCACAATCAATGACTTATTCATTGCAAATACATTTTATAAGAAACATAAACGCAGGTTATACACATGGATTTCACCTGATGTTATACATAGGCATCAGATTGATTATATCTGTGGAAAGAACCGCTGGAGAAGCTCAATATTAACTGTGAAAACTAGGCAAGCTGCTGATTGTGGAACAGACGACCAACTACTCCTTTGCAAGTTCAAGCTGAAGCTGAGAAAAATTAAACCAAATCCACGGGAACCAAAATATGACCTTGAGTCTATCACACTTTAATTTCAGAATCATCTCAGGACCAGGTTTGAGGCCTTGAACACTAATGAGGGAAGACCAGATGAGTTGTGTGAGGATTTCAAGAATATCATCCAGGAAGAGTGCAAAAGGTCATTACAAAGACAGAGGAGGAGGGACACTGAGCTGAACACTGAAGACCCAAAGGCTCTTTTCAGAACTGAAGACTCAAAAGGTCTTTTCAGACCCAAGAACTCTAGCCTACACTGATGGACATGAACTACTGAGACGGTGGAGGATTCTGCCCACACCTATGGAACCTGGCTACATTGAATTGTGAACTGGCTGAGAACCTCAGGCTATATTGACCTGATGAACTAGCAGAAAATCCCCTGACTGCACCAATGACCATGAGAGACAAAGGAAGATGAGGAGTTGGGATCCTGGGGTGAGTGAGTGTTCTCCACTGTTGATGAATCAACATTATGAAGTTATGCATTTCAATGTAGATAAATTGCAATTAACCATTTAATGCTTATTATGAATTAATGAATCACTATGTTGTGATGAATTAATGAATTGCAATGTATATAAATTGCAATTAACTGATGCTAGTTATGAATTGATGAATCAACATTTTGTGATGAATTTATTGCAAGGTAGGTAAATTGCAATTGTTGCAATGAATTAGAACAGCACATCAGCAGAGAATTGCCGGAAGTCCAGGCTGGGTTTAGAAGGGGTCGTGGTACTAGTGATATTGTTGCTGATGTTAGATGGATCTTGGCTGAAAGCAAGGAATACCAGAAGAATGTCTATCTGTGTTTCATTGATTATGCAAAGGCATTTGACTGTGTGGATCATAACAAACTGTGGCTGACTCTGAGAAGAATGGGAATCTCAGAACATTTAACTGTGCTAATGCAAAACCTGTACTTGGACCAAGAGGCAGTAGTCAGAACAGAGCGGGGTAACACTGCATGGTTCAAAATTGGGAAGGGTGTACGCCAGGGATGCATCCTGTCTCCATACCTTTTCAACCTGTATGCAGAGCAGATTATCTGAGAGGCTGGGCTCTATGAGGAGAATTGTGGCATTAGGATTGGTGGAAGATCTATTAACAATCTGCATTATGCAGATGACACAACCCTGCTTGCTGAAACTGAAGAGGACCTCATGCACTTGCTGCAGAGGGTCAAGGACTGCAGCCTTCAGTATGGACTGAGGCTCAATGTCAAGAAGACACAGATTCTCACCACTGGACCAATTGGCAGCGTCAGGATGGATGGCGAAGAGATTGAGATTGTTCACAGCTTCAGTTTGCTTGGCTCCACAGTCAACACTCTTGGCACCAGCAGTCAGGAAATCAAAAAGTGTATCGCGATGGGAAAGTCTGCTGTTAGGGACCTCTCTAAAGTACTCAGGAGCAACGGTGTCTCTCTGGAGACTAAGGTGCGCCTGATACAGGCCAGGGTCTTTGCAAGCGCTTGTTATGCATCAGAGAGTTGGACAATGACTAGGGAGGACAGAAGGAGAGTTGATGCCTTTGAGCTGTGGTGCTGGAGAAGAGTACTGAATGTACCATGGACTGCCAGGAAAACAAACAGATTCATCTTGGAGAGGATTAAACCAAGCTATTCCTTAGAGGCAAGGATTCTGGGGCTTCATCTGACATACTTTGGACATGTTGCTAGGAGGGACGGGTCCTTGGAGAGGGACATCATCCTTGGGAGGGTGGAGGGACAGTGCAGGAGGGGAAGAACCTCTATGGGATTGATGGATTGATTCTGTGCTTGGGGTAATCGGGATGGGTGTGTCAGAGGCAGTGCGGTTGTGGCAGGATAGAGCAGGGTTTAGGGCTGTTGTGCATAGGGTCGCAATGAGTCACAAATGACTCGAAGGCACATAACAACAACAATTGGCTTTTGTAAAACAAACAAACAAAAAAACAGACCGAGGAGGAAGAAAAGACCAAATGGATGTCAAAAGAGACTCTGAATATTGCACTAGAGTACCAAGAATCCAAAGCACAGGGAAGAATTCAAGATATTAAAGAGCTGAAAAGAAGATTTCAAAAGGCAGTGAGGAAAACAAAGTAAAATATTACAATGAAATGTCCAAGGAGTTGGAGTCAGAAAATCAAAAGGCCAAACATGCTCAGCATTTCTTAAGCTCAAGGAACTGAAGAACAAATTCAAACCTCAAGTTGCTATACTTAAGGATACTTTTGGCAGAATAGTAAATGACTCAGCAAGTATTAAAAGAAGATGGAAAGAGTATTTCATGAAACAGCATATGAGCAAGAACCTATGGTGATGAAGGAAGAAGTTCAAGCTGCTTTGAAGGAATTGGCAAAATATAAGGCCCCAGGAATTGATGGAATACCAACTGACGCATTTCAACTAACAGCTGCTGCCCTAGATATGCTCACCAAGTTGTGTCAAGAAATCTGGAGGAAAATCACTTGGCCAACTGACTGGAAGAGATCTATATTTGTTCCCATTCCAAAGAAAGGTGACCCAACAGAGTGTGGAAATTATTGAACAACATCACTGACATCAGATGCAAGCAAGATTCTGCTGAAGATTATCCAAAAACGACTGGAACAGCACATCAACAGAGAACTGTTAGAAGTGCAGGCTGGCTTTAGAAGGGGTTGTGGTATCAGGCGTATTGTAGCTAATGTTAGGTGGATCATGGATGAAAGCAGGTAGTACTAGAGGAATGTCTATGTTTCATTGATTATGCAAAGGCATTTGACTATGTGAATCATAACAAAATTTGACTGACTCAGAAGAATGGGGATCCCAGAACACTTGATCATGATAATGTGAAACCTATACTTGGATCAGGAGGCAGTCGTCAGAACAGAGCAAGGAAACGCTGCATGATTCAAAACTGGGAAGGGTGTACACAAGCGATGTGTCCTATTTCCATACCTTCTCAACCTATATGCAGAACAGATTATCCAGGAGGCAAGGCTGTTTGAAGAGAAGTGTGGCATCAGGATTGGTGGAAGATTCATCAACAATCTGCATTATGCAGATGACACAACTCTGCTTGCTGAAACTGAGGAGAACCTGAAGCACTTGCTGCAGAAGGTCAAGGACTGCAGCCTTCAATATGGATTGAGACTCAATATCAAGAAGACAAAGATTGATTCTCACCACTGAACCAATTGGCAGCATCAGGATGGATGGTGAAGAGATTGAGATAGTTAATAGTTTTCATTTGCTTGGCTCCACAGTCTACACTCTTGGCACCAGCAGCCAAGAAATAAAAAGACATATTGCAATGGGAAAGTCTGCTGATAGGGACCTCTCCAAAGTACTGAAGAGCAATAGTGTCACTCTGGAGACTAAGGTGCACCTGATACAGGTCATGGTCTTTGCAATCACTTGCTATGCATCAGAGATGACTGGACAATGACTAGAGAGGGTAGAAGAAGAATTGATGCCTTTGAGATGTGGTCTTGGAGAAGAGTATTGAATATACCATGGACTGGTAAGAAAATGAACAGCCTGGAGAGAGTTTTACCCAGGCTGCTCCTTGGAGGCAAGGATTCTGAAGCTTTGTCTGACATATTTTGGACATGTTGCAAAGAGGGATCAGTCCTTGGAGAAGGATATCATGCTTGGGAGGGTGGAGGGACGCAGGAAAGGAAGACCCTCTATGAGGTGGATTGATTCAGTGACAGAGATAATGAATGGTATGTCAGAAACAGTGAGATTGGCACAGGACAAAGCAGGGTTTAGGGTTGTACATAAGGTCGCTATGAGTTGTAGGCGACTTGACGGCACATAACAACAACAACAACAGTGGTAATAGTAATTTGCCACCACTGGATTTAATTATATA
>NW_006399812.1:15208310-15210566 GCF_000299155.1 Elephantulus edwardii
ATTACATGAAATATTTATGAGAGAAAAGGCTCTGGCAGATTGTATATTTGATTCTTTTCAGTAATTTCCTAAATGAAGAGATTTAAGGAAATTGTTTCATTTGAAGCTACTTTTGTCAGACAAAGTAATAACATAAAAGATGAGCTCAAGGCTTCAGAGTCACTGCTGAAACCCAGGATAAAAGATCTGAAAGTTGCCACTTGTTCCTTGAAAGAAAGCCTTATTTCTTGTAGCAATGGAGCTGATATTGCAGAAAATCAAACCTTATCCTCCGAGTGCCAAATTAAAACACATTGATTGGGAAGAAATGGGATTCTGAAACCTAAGACGGAATATATAAGGTAGATTTGGATGAAACAAGATCATTGTGTTCCTAAATTCTTGGCAGGAAAACAAACCCTTCAGCTTGGATGTGAATAAATTAATGCAGGTTTGTCTGCTAAATCACCTTTGTCAGTCAAATCTGTCCTCCCACCCTCATTTGATGAGATTATCCTGGATACCTCAGAAGTGCCTTGACAGAAGTACTTTACAGAACACTGTCTGTGGTGTCACCTGAGACAAATGCTTGGGAAGACATTTCTGAATGTTCCCAGGACCCACCCCCAGTACTCATTTTTGTTTCTAGGCCTATAGTTGACTTCAGTCTCAGTGGAGTCCAAGAGACAAAATACAAAATATGGTTTTGTTTCTCTAGAGATCACAGACTAAAATACCACAGCATTTTTATTGTTGTTTTATTCTTGATTAAAAATTATAAGTGCAATAGTTACCTTAAGTGCCGTCGAGTTGAGTATGATTCATAGCAACCCTATGAAAAATAGATCTGAATCTTGTCCAGTGTCATCCTAACCATCTCTGATGTGCTTGAGCCCATTGCAGTCACTGTGTCTCAATCTACTTTGATGGGGGTTTTCCTTTCTTTTGTTGATCCTCCAGCCTTCCAAGCATGATGTTCTTTTCCAAGGACTAGCCTCTCCTAGCAACATGTCTAAAGTATGAGAAACAAAGTTTTGCCAACCTTGCCTCCAAGGAGTACTGTGGTTGCACCTTTTCAAGACATACCTGCTCATTCTTTTGGCAGTCCATGGGATATTCAGTATTCTTCTCCAACATCACAACTCAAAGACACAGATTCTTTTGTCATCCTTATTCATTGTCCATCTCTCAGATGCATAACAAATAATTGAAAAGACTATGATCTGAATCAGGTGCACCTTAGTCTTCAAACTGATATCATTGCATTTCAATACTTTGACTACGTCCCTGACAATGAACTTGCTCAAAGCATTAAGTGTCCTTATTTTCTGACTGCTGATAATAAGGGTGTTGATTGTGGATCTAAGCAAGACAAAATTATTCACAATTTCGATCTCTTCTCCATCTGTCATGTTACCCATTGGTTCAGTGGTAAAGACCTTTCTCTTCTTGATGTTAAGATGCAATCTATACTGAAGGCTGTAGTCTTTTATTTTCTGTAACAAGTGCTTCAGATTCCGTCCACTTTCAGGAAGCAAAGTTGTATCATCTGTATAGTGCAGGTTGTTGACAAGTCGTCTTTCGATCCTGGTGCTACATTCCTCTTCGTAGAGTCCAGCTTCATGAATTGTTTGCTCAGTATGCAGATTGAATGTATGCTGATCAAATAACTGAATTGAAGGTATGCAGAAAAGATAATACCCCAGATGCACACCCTTCCCAATTTTAAATCTTACAGAGTTCCCTTGTTGCATTTGGAAACAGTTTTTTGGTATAGGAATAGATTTCATATGACTACAATTAAGTATTATTAAATTCTCATTCTTCTCAATGTTAACCATAGTACTTACTAAATACTATACGCCATAGCCGGTATTGGTGTTATGTGCTTTCAAGTTTCTTGCAAGCTTAACATCAAGAAAATGAAGATTCTCACCACTGGGTCAACTGGCAGCATCATGATAGATGGTGAAGAGATTGAGATAGTTAACAGCTTTTGTTTACTTGGCTCCATAATCAACACTCTTGGTACCAGCAGCCAGTAAATGAAAAGACAAATTGCACTGGGAAAGCCTGCTGTTAGACCAGTGTACTGAAGAGTAATGATGTCAGTCTGGAGAGTAAGGTGCGCCTGATCCAGGCTATAGTCTTTGCAATTATGTACTCAGAGAGTTGGACAGTAAATAGGGATGATAGAAAGAGAATTGATACCTTTGAGCTGTGGTGCTGGAGAAGAGTGTTGAATATACCATGGACTGCTAGGAGAACAAACAGGTT
>NW_006399812.1:15210666-15218020 GCF_000299155.1 Elephantulus edwardii
TGAAGCTTCGTCTGACATACTTTGGGCATGTTGCAAGGAGGGACTGGTCCTTGGAGAGGGACATCATGTTTGGGAGAGTGGAGGGACGGCGAAGGAGAGGAAGACCCTCAATGAGATGGATCGATTCTGTGAGTGGAGTGGTGGGAATGAGTGTGTCTGAGACGGCGAGGTTGGCACAGGATAGAATGGCACCTAGGGCTCTTGTACATAGGGTCGCTATGAGTCGCAAGTGACTCAATGGCACATAACAACAACAACAACAATAATGTTATATTTTTTCATTCATTGTTGCACATTTTTTCCCTTCCTCTTTTTACCCCTTCTCCCAGTCCACTTTGCAGTGCACCTCTTGTTCCAGATTTTTGTCATACATCATATATTCCTTTTGGACAGTTCTTCTCCTCATCTGTTTAAATGCAGTATTATCTGTCCACTTTTTTCCTATTCTCCTCCCAACTCCCTATGCCTGTCCTATTTTATAACAGCGATGTTATATAGTATTTGTCCTTTTGTAACTGAGATATTTCACTCACTAGGTTGTTTTGATTGCTATAGTGGGGTGATTTGTTTTGGTACCAGGGAATATAAAGCTTCCTAGTTTGTTCTTCAAAATTGCTTTAGCTATTCATGTCTCTTGTCTTTCCATATAACACTAAAAATAGGGTTTTTTAGCGTTCCTGTGAAGAATGCTATTGGAGGCTTTGGTTTGGTTTGTGCTGTAACTGTAGATTGCTTTAGGTAGTATTAACATCTTAACTATTGATGTTAGGTGCTGTTAAGTGGACTACAACTCATAGCAACTGTATGAACAACTTATCTGAAACTTGCTCTATCCTGCGCCAACCTCATCATCTCTGGTTTACTCAAGACCATTGCACAGTCACGGTATAAATCCATCTTGTTGAAGGTCTTCCTCTCTTTTGCTGGTCCTCCCACTTTCCAAGCAGGATGTCTTTTTCCAAGGACTGGCCTCTTCTAACAACATGCCCAAAGAATGTGAGGAGAACTTACGTCATCTGATAACCCATGAATTTAAAACATTTTAAAATCTATTTCTATCTTTGTTAGTCTCTTTCAGAAATGTTTTATAAATTTAAATGTGTATGTCTTTGACATCCCGAAGTGAATTTATTCCCAGATAATTTATTCTCTTTTCTCCTAATACTCCAGGTTTGACTTTCAGAAACTTCAGCTCTATAGCTATAGTGGATAAGGCTTTCTTTCAGGGCACATGTAAACATTTTCAAGTCACTTATTTTGTACAGTGAAAGTAGAAGCAACCAGCCAATGCCGTTACACTTGTCAGTTTAACAAAAATACATCCTTACACAGAAACTTCTCTCTCCTATGTATTTGGTAAGGAAAATTCAACAGTGCTACTTTGCTTATCTCTTGTACCACATCTTGCTTTTTCACTACTAACATCTTTACAGAAATAGAGTAATTGCTGCCTTCAAATGCAATCAGCTCTGAGAACTATTAAAAAACTCCAAAACCAAAGTAAAAGAACTCCTCCTTGAGAGCCTACTCTTCTTGGGACCACAATGCCTAAATCTGCATTTTTTTCTACAGAATCAGAACCAGTGAGATATATTCTCATAATCAGTGTATTTGTGTATATATGCAAATGCACATACATGTGGAAATGCATCCTCTCATATGTATGTGTCCGTATATGTATGCTGGTGACATAAACCTCCTTCCTGAAACTGAGGAGGACCTGAAGCACTTGTTGCAGAAGGTCAAGGACTGTAGCCTTCAGTATGGATTGAAGCTCAATATCAAGAAAACAAAGATTCTCACAACTGGTCCAATTGGCAGCATTATGATAGACAGTGAAGAGACTGAAATTTTTAAGCTTAAGTTTGCTTGGCTCCACAATCAACACTTTTGGTAGCAGCAGCCAGTAAATTAAAAGACAGGTTGCATTGAGAAAGTCTCCTGTCAAGAACCTCTCCAGAGTACTGAAGAACAACAATGTCAGTCTGGAGACTAAGGTGCACCTGATCCAGGCCATAGTCTTCACAATTGCTTGTTATGCGTCAGAGAGCTGGACAATGACTAGGAATGATAGAAAGAGAATTGATGCCTTTGAGCTGTGGTGCTAGAGAAGCATATTGAATATAATACTATGGACTGCTAGGAGGACAAACAGGTTCATCCTAGAGAGGATGAAACTAAACTGCTCCTTGGAGGCAAGGATTCTGAAGCTACGTCTGACATACTTTGGGTATGTTGCAAGGAGGGATCAGTCCTTGGAAAGGGACATCATATTTGGGAGGGTGAAGGGACAGTGCAGGAGAGGAAGACCCTCGACGAGATGAATTGATTCAGTGACTAGGGTAATGGGGGTAGGTGTGTCAGGGACAATAAGATTGGCACAGGATAGAGCAGGGTTTAGGGCTGTTTTACATAGGGTCTCGATGAGTCGCAGGTGACTCGATAGTACTTAACAACAACAATAACGTGTATATGTGTATTTATTTTCCCACCCATAGGAGAATGATCTAGAAATCTGTTTCTGTAACATTTAAAGCGTACATAACTCTATAGACTCCAACCTTCAATATGGATTGAGGCTCAATATCAAGAAAACAAAGATTCTCAAAACTGGTCCAATTGGCACCATCAGGATGGATGGTGAAGAGATTGGGATTGTTCACAGCTTTAGGTTGCTTAGCTCCACAGTCAACACTCTTGGCACCAGCAGCCAGGAAATTAAAAGACATATTGCAATGGGAAAGTCTGCTAATAGGGACCTCTCCAGGGTACTGAAGAGCAATGGTGTCACTCTGGAGACTAAGGTGCACCTGATGCAGGCCATGGTCTGCAATCACTTGCTATGTGTCAGAGAGATGACTAGAGAGGATAGAAGGAGAATTGATGCCTTTGAGCTGTGGTGTTGGAGAAGAGTATTGAATATATCATGGACTGCTAAGAAAATGAAAAGGTTCATCCCAGAGAGGGTTAAACCAGGCTGCTTCTTGGAGGCAAAGATTCTGAAGCTTTGTCTGACATACTTTGGAATAGAAGGAGGGACTGGTCCTTGAAGAAGGACATCATGCTTGGGAGGGTGGAGGGATACTGCAGGAGAGGAAGACCCTCTATGAGGTAGATTGATTCAGTGTCTGGAGTAATTGGGGTGAGTGTGTCGGAGACAGACTGGGACAGGATAGAGCAGGGTTTAGGGCTGTTGTACATAGGGTTTCTGTGAGTCTCAGGTGACTCAATGGCTCATAACAACCACTCTGTAGAGTAGCTCTGCTCCATCCTATGGGGTCACTATGAGTAAAAAAATCAGTTGGACAGTATCTCACAACAACATAGATTCTACTTCAAGAGATTGGTTCAATCAATAGTAGGGGCTGACGAATTCACGATCGGTAGGCCAGGCAGCAGGCAGAGAAGATCTCATGACTCATGCTATCGTGGGGACTGACAAGTCTAACCCATAAGTTAGGCAGCAGCTGGAAACTCTTTACAAGCTTGCACCCTCAGACCTGTAGGTCAGGAAATAGGAAGAGTGCAAAGTGGAGAGGGAAATCTAATCCTGCCAAAATACCGCCTTTCAACTGAATGATTGATAGCATCACATTAGATTAGATTATGGCAGGAACCTTACATTGTGTTAGAGCATGGAACAACTAGCCTAGTGTGACTAAACACTCGGGGCCAAAGCCTGGCCAGGTTGACACATACAATCAATCACCACACCTTCCCAAACGAAAATGCGTATAAAAACAAAGCTCAAGGACTTTAGGCTACAGTAATGAAGACAGTGTGGGGCTGGGCATTGTCGCTGCACAGAGAATGCAGAAACATCCATTTGTGGATGGCCAGTTCGTTATGAACCACTTAATACATTGCAGAATAGTGGAAAAGGGACTGAATGGTCAATAAATTATGCTGGATCTATTCAGTATCCACACTGGGGGGAAAAACCCTAAATACTCCCCATCTCTATCTACACCATAGCCTGAAAACAGTCCCCAGTGGCCTGTGTACGTGTGAAAGACAAAACAATAAACTGGTAGAGAAGATTCGTGTTGGAAAACAAAACAAAGAACTCATTGTGAATGAGTCAGAACTGACTCATAACTGACCTTTCAGTGTGTTCTCCGAGACTGTAAATTGCACAGGAGGAAGCCGCCCATCTCTCTACAAAGGAGCCACCGGTGGATTTGAACCACCAGACAGGCATCACCGTTGGATTATATAAAAGCTACTTCAGATCAATCGTAAACAGATAATTCATATTCAATTGGCTAGTAAACACATGAATAGATCGTTAGTCATCAGAGAAATGCAAGTTGAAGTTATAATGCTACACTGCTATGCACCATGAAAATGCTTAGAACTAGGCACCAATTATTGGCAAGAATGTAGTATTCGAAGTCGTGCTTTTATTGTTAGGTACCTGACTCATAGCTGACACTTCAACAGGTTTTCAGAGACAGTTAATGTGTGAAGCAGCTGGTAGATTCAAACTGCGTGCATTCAGGATTGCAGAGCAGACTCTTAACACTAGGCTACCAAAGCTTGCTACATCTATTCAAAGTCATAGTAGTGGTTATTCCGAAGGCAGAGATTGGGAAGAAGCCAGGGAGTGGCTCTGGAATGTCCATCACATTCCCTTTCTTGGGCCAGCTGTTGAGTATATTAAATTTGTGAAAATTCATAAAGCTGAATACATACTTGTGCTCTACCAGCCCTCACACCAATTGCATTTTAACCAAAAGAAAATGATGAATGTGTCCTTGCCCAGCTTTGCACCTCAGTGGGACTGGGCCTGCTGGGGAAACCTTTGGGTCTGCTCTGATTCTGTCAGCTCTTCATGGACCTTAACCCTGCTCAGGGACCCTCCTCTCAGGAGGAGGGTTTAAGCCTCCTCTCAGCCTCAGGTTCCTTCTCTTTCTTCCCCACTTCCAGCCCAGATGTCCATGCAGGTTGCCTCCACATCTTCTTGGCCACGCCGTCCTGACTCCAGAGCTGACTCTCCCGGTCTCAAAGGCCTCCTTCCTGGCTGCTGGTCCTTGTGGATACCCCGTGCTCCTGTCTCATGCGATTCTCAGGCTGGAGACCGAAGCTGCCCCTCTTGCTCTTCTCTTCCTTCTTCTCTGAGAGCAAATGGAGGTCCTGCACACCGTGGGCCTAAGTGTTGGTTATGCTGAAGTTATGCCTATTACTCAACCCTCATCTCTACGCCTGCCTGACAACCCACTCTGAGACATGCTCTTTCTGCGTCTATAGAGTCATTGTACCAAAAGGATTTGGCTGACACAAGAATTTAATGAAACCACATATGATCAAGGGTCAATGGTGGTGAAGGAGGAAGTTCAGGCTTCTCTGAAGGATGTGGCAAAAAATAAAGCCCCAGGAATTGACACATTTCAACAAACAGATACTGCCTTGGATGGATGTGCTCACCAGGAGGTGCCAAGAACTTGGAAGACAACTCCCTGGCCAACTGACTGGACAAGAACCATGTTTATTCCCATTCCAAAAAAAGGCAACCTGACAGAATGTGGAAATTATCAAACTATCACACATTAGCAAAATCCAGCTGAAGATTATCCAAAACCGACTGGAACAGTACACTGACAGAGAACTACCAGAAACACAAGCTGGGTTTAGAAGAGGTTGTGGCACTAAAGACATTATCACCAATGTTAAATGACTCTTGGCAGAAAGCAAAGAGCACCAGAGGAATGTCTATCTATGTTTCATGGACTACGCAAAGTAATTTGACTGTGTGGATCACAACAAACTGTGGCTAACTTAGAGGAGAATGGGAATCTCAGAACACTTGATTGTGCTTATGTGAAACCTATACTTGGACCAGAAAGCAGTCCTCAGAACAGAGCAAAGAAATACTGCATGGTTCAAAATCATGAAAGGAGTGCACCAGGGATGCATTTTGTCTCCATACCTTTTCAACCTATATACAGAACAGATCATTTGGGAAGCAGGACTTTATCAGGAGGAATGTGGCATCAGGATTGGAGGAAGATTCATCAACAACCTGCGTATGAAACTGAGGATGGATCTGAAGCGCTAGCTGTTGAAGGTCCAGGACTGTGGTCTTCAATATGGATTGAAGCTCAACATCAAGAAAACAAAGATTCTCACCACTGGGACTATGGGCAGCACCATTATAGATGGAGAAGTGATTCAAGTCCTTAACAATTACAGCCTACTGGGCTCCACAATCAATGCTCTAGACACCAGCAGCCAGAAAATCAAAAGATGAATTGCACTAGAAAAATATGCTGTCAGGGACCTCTCCAGAGTACTGAAAAGCAACGATGTCTGTGTAGAGACTAAGGTGTGCCTAATCCAGGCCACGGTATTCACCATTATTTGCTATGTATCAGAAAGCTGGACAACTATCAAGGGTGATAGAAGAATTGATGTCTTCAAGTTGTGCTGGAGAAGAGTCTTGAACATACCATGGACTTCCAAGAAAACAAATAAGTCTGTTTTGGAGATCAAGTTTCTCCTTGGAGGCTAGGATTTTAAAGCTCCATCTCACATGCTTTGGTTACATGGCCAAGAGCGACTGGCCCTTGGAGAAGGACATCATGCTTGGAAGGTGGAGGAACAGCGCATGAGAGGAAGACCCTGATTGATCCAGTAACTGCGGTAATGGGAGTAGGTGTGTCGGAGTCAGTGAGACCGGCTCAAACAGGGCAGGGTTCAGAGCTGCTGTGCATATAGGGTCACTATGAGTTGCAGGTGACTTAATGGTACATAACCACCAACCACCACCACAAATCTTTGAGCGCAAAAACATTCAATACTTTTAGAGGAAGGGTACGCACTGATGTACACCTTTCTTGAACACCATGCGGTGTTCCCTTGTTTCATTTGAACACTTGTTTCTTGCTCTATATCTAGGTTTCCTTCCAATAAGCACAATAAGTTCTGGAGTTTCCATTCCTCTTTATGTTTCTAGACATTATTATGATCCACACAATTGAATGTCTTTGTATAATCAATAAAATGCAAGCAAACAACTTCCTGGTACTTGCTGCTTTCGGCCAAGATCCATCTCACCTCAGCAATGACATCCCTGGTGGTACAACCTCTTCTGAATCTAGCTTGAATTGCTGATCATTGTTGTTAAGTGCAGTTGCGTCAAGTACGATTCATAGTCACTTTATGAACAAAAAATCTGAACCCTGTTCTATCCTGTGCCACCGTCATATTTCCTGGCATAAAAGAGCCCGTTGTGAACAATCTTAATCTCTTCAACATCCATCCTGATGCTGCCAATTGGTCCAGTGGTGAGAATCTTTGTCTTCTTGACATTGAGCCTCAATCCATATTGGAGGCTGCAGTCCTTGACCCTCTG
>NW_006399812.1:15218720-15221340 GCF_000299155.1 Elephantulus edwardii
CCATCTGTTCCTGGGGCCTTAGTTTTTGCTATTTCCTTCAAAGCAGTTTGAACTTCTTCCTTCATCATCATAGGCTCTTGCTCATATGTGATTTCATTAAATTTTTCTGTGTCTGCCAGTTCCTTTTGATACAGTGACTCAGTATATTCTTTCCATCTTCTTTTAATACTTCCTGAATCATTTAATATTCTGCCCAAAGCATCCTTGATTATAGCAACTCGAGGTTTGAATTTGTTCTTCAGTTCTGTGCACTTAAGAAATGCTGAGCGAGTTCGGCCCTTTTGATTTTCCAACTCCAGCCCCTTGCACATTTCATTGTAATATTTTGTTACAGAGTTTTAAAAACACATCTTTGAGCCGGCGTTTGGCCTTGGGTTCTTGTTAGCCAAAAGGGGCCAGAGGCCAACTGATATCCTTGTGTCAGTGACTACTTGACCGCTTGTGGAGGAAAAAACCCCTAATATGTCTGAGGCTAACATGAAGGCCTTAAAAGTGTGCAAATGAACAGCCAAAATACAACAATATTTTTCTATTAGAAGGAGGTAATTAAAGCTGTGAATAATTATCGCCATGAATACCTGCCTCCTTTGCCATGAGAACTGAAGAACTGGATGTTTCCCAACCACTTTATTGAACATTTTAAAAACAATTATATGGAACAGTACTCATTGAAACAGGGAAAATATAGGAGCTAATTTGACATTCTCATGAAACCTATACTTTATTGGAGCCATGGGGAATGGTTGAATTTCTGAAATGATTACTGATATCCTTAAACCTTGAAAATATAACATTTCAAGTCTTCTTAAAATGAAATAATACAGAAAAGCAGATGAACAAATAAAATACCTATTGCTATTGAGTTGATTCTGACTCATCGCAACCTTCTATTGGGTCTCCAAGGTTATAAGTCATTCTCCCACAGAGCAGCAGGTGGTCTTGGACTACTAACCTCTCTGGTTAGCAGTCCAGTGTGTAATGCACTACACTAGTAAGCCTCCTTAAGACTGAACAATAGTTGTCCAACTTACCTAGCAAAGAATGTCTGCATTAAGCACTATTTTTTTAAAAAATGAAAGTTGTCTTTCTCATGGGGTTTCCCCAAAGAGATATTTTTATCAAGGTGACTGACCATTGGAGAAAGGGAAACAATCAGACTTCAAGGACAATAAAATGTTGGCCCTGAACTGCCACAAGTCCTAGGAGGCCCACAATGTCACCGTGCTCAATCCAGCAGAGCAAAGACATATTCAAGTCAGGTTATCAATAGAGTCATCACTTAGGTCCATTTTACAGTGAGGTGAATGGATCACTGAACCCATCCTATATTGATTTACCAGTTCAACGGTATATAATTGGAGTAGACATAGTTAAAAACTGTAAGAATGCCTGCCTTGAATTCCCAAAAAGGAGAGAGAAACCTATAAGAATAGAAAAGACCAAGTGGAAACTACTAGAACTGCTGTTACCTAGACAAATAGTAAGCTACACTGCATCCTTGAAGGGATTTCAGAGATTAATACCCCCTAATTAAAGACTTCTCAACGTCAGCCATAGCTCATTATGACCCACACAGTCAAATGTCTTTGCATAGTCAATAAAGTATAAATAGATATTTTTCTGGTTTTATTTACAGCCTGGACTTCTGGCAGTTCTCTGTTGATGTGCTGTTCTAGTCGTTTTGGGATTATCTTCAGTAGAATCTTGCTTGCATATGAAATCAATGAGATTGTTCTATAATTTCCACACTCTGTTGGGTCACCTTTCTTTGGGATAGGAACAAATATAGGTCTCTTCTAGTCTGTTGGCCAAGTGGTTGTTCTCCAGATTTCTATAATATGATTAAAATCAGCAGTAAACATTACTGAGGATTCTGCATAGGAAGCTCTGGTAACTTGGTGGTAAGGCGTGTGCTGCCACCCCAAACGAACTTTGTTCAACTCCACCAGGAGCGTGTGGGAGAAGACGGGCACCCTCCTCCTGTTCTTGTATGCTGTTGAGTCAGAACCGACCCATTGCAGACCTGCCAGCTTAGGTCAGTTGGGTTTTCAGAGGCTGTAAATCGCATGGGAGGAGATTTTTAGTGATCTTCACTGTCACGGGGGGAGAACAGGACTTTCCCTTGTTCCTCAGGCCTGTGGGTCCTGGGTCAGAGGATGGAGGTGGCAAAGAAGAGTGGGGCTTCTCAAGTCTCAACCGTGTCACTCTCCTCCCCACTTCCTGTTTTTATTGGTTATGGGACAGTAGGATATCAGGGACCAGTAAGGGGAAAACATGGGTTGGGTCTTGGACCTCCTCTCTGGAACCTGACTCAGCTCTCTGTTTGGATCAATACAGCACCAAATCATACCTCCTGGACCAGAGTACCGTCCCCTCAAGGACACACGCCATTCCGAAAAGCGCCACCAGAGGGCAACTGCTTTATCTTTGAGCCCAGGTCCCCGGGACAGACGTAGGTGGAGGAGTCTGGACCTCTTGGGCCCTGGCCTAGAGCATTGAAGAGGGCAGGTGATGGCCCCTGGGATCATGTCCCAGCCTCTCCAGTGACCACAGAGGCAGCAGGGAGCCAGGGAAGTGCTTTCTGAGGCCTCCCAGATGCCCTCTACTGCAGCCTGGGTGG
>NW_006399812.1:15221440-15306878 GCF_000299155.1 Elephantulus edwardii
CCCGCCTGAGTCAGGAAACTCATAGTGAAACCTGAGCGATCGCGTATGAAATTCTTTCCACGCAGCAGCGCACCTGCCGGGCCAGGGCCGGCGGGGAGTGCAGGGAGGCGATGGAGGGGTGCGGTGGTGGGGGAGGGCCCAGGGCCTTATCTGATGGGCTCCGGCCTTTCTCACCACCGAGTGGAGCCGCCCTGACAGGCCGACCACGAGCCTGGTGCACCGGGGCTCTGCGGGGCCTGTGGGCTTGGCTTCCCCATCCGCCTATAGGACACAGCGAGTGTGGGAAAGGCGAGGGCGGAGCGGCCACGAATGGACAGGAGAGGGCACCTCGAGGCTGGGTGCCCAAAACCACTGAGAAACAGCAAAGTGGGTTACCAGAGGGTTGTGGGGAGGCCCAGAGGCCCTCTGGGATCCTGTCCTGTCCAGGTCAATTGTGTTGTGGAACCTTGGGAAAGGTCCCAGTGGGGACAATTTCAGTGTCAGAGGCGTCTCCCAATCCCAAATCTCCCTGCTGCCCCCTGGAAGCCTTCAGACCACCAGCTGGTTCAGAGGAGGGTGTGTGGCCAGGGTGGGAGAGAGGAGGGATCCAAATGGGCCCTGCAGACCCCCACTCCTCAGGGTTGATATCAAGCATAGAGGGGCTGGAAGGCCCACCCAGCACCATCTCACAACCAGTTGTTTGGTTTTTTTTTTACTGGTTTTCCTCTCAGGAGCCCATCCATAGGGTGGGAGAAGTGTACAGTGAAAGGGGGTACTCTAGGCTCCTGGGGGTGGGGCCCCACCAGCCAGGCTAAGCTGGGTGCTGCCAGGCTGAGGTGCTGGTCTTGCCAGGCCAGAAGACAGCAGGGGGCCTTGTGGGGGGAGGGAGTGGGGGGGTTGGAATTGAAGCTAACACTGTGCTATCTCTCCATTTCAAAGGGGAAAACACTCAAGGTCACCCAGCTGATGAGTGGGAAGCTAAGATTGCCAGAGCTGAACCTGAACACCTAGAAGGCCTGGGTCACCTGGTCCTGTGTCCCTTCATTCCCGTTCTGCCTTAGGACACTCCCTGGTCCTATCAGAGTCAAGTCTGCTGGTGACTGGGTGTGGTGGCCTATGGGGCCAAGAAGGGCCTGGAGCTGTTATCTCCAGAGTCACCTGCTATGTTCTCTGGGTCACACAGTTTGAGGGTACTGTGTTCCCATCTGGAATGCCTCCTGCCCCTCTCAGCGAGTTGTCTACAGATCCCTTTCCTCCCCAGGCACCCAAGGGTAGGTTGCCCAGTTATTTGGGTCTTGCCCACAGCCCATGTCCTTGGCCTGCCCCTGCAGGGCCTCTGGGGACCCCCTTCAGGGCCCCTTCCCCTCCTTCATGTGGTCGCTGGGTCTGCACTGTAATGCTCCCAGGACCACCTTGGTTCATACTCTGCTCCTGACCTTAAGCTTTTCCCCTGCTCCCGTCAAGCCGAGCGCCCCGTGGTCAGTACACCCTCTGTGTGTTCAAGAATGGCTCTTCCCTCACATCTGGAATTTGCCTCCCTTTCCTGATCGTCCCCTCTGATGCTTAGGCAAGTTGTCTGGAGGGGGGGGGTTTCTCACCTCTTCCCCATCCCTCATTCAAAAGATCACTTAAGTCTGATTGACCTGATCAAAGTCATTGCCCAGTGTATAAAGAATCTTACAATGTCTTCTTACCACTCAAAAGAAAAAAAATCATTGATAATGTAGCATACATGAAACAAGGAAGCTCTGGTAGCTTAGGGGTAAGGTGCTGCACTGCCAACCCAAAGGTATGTGGCTCAAAGCCACCAGCTACTCTTTGGGAGAGGGATGGGCAATCTCATCCTGTGTGATTTACCGACTGAAAACTCCCTGGAGGGTCAGCTTTGAGTCAGTTCCTACTTGAAGGTACATAACAACAACATGTAATAAAATAACAATATAATGTCCTTACTTTAAAGGAGAGGAAGGAAGTAATTTACAATTTCATCACACGTATTTCATTTGGAAGAGGTTCAGTCATGTCCCCTGATGGTCCTAATTTTGACGAGGCTGTCACAGTTGCAAACACAGACAAGAGGTACGGGAGCTCTTCAGGCTCCGTCACTCGGAGCTTTGATGAAATATAAAGATGGGACTTATGGCATTTAAAAAAGCTTTGATAAATTTCCCAATAAACTTGGGCTCCGTCTTTCCTTGGTTTTCATGCTTATTGCATTGCTGGGAAAAGATACATATGGAAACGATACATCGATTATTCCCTACTGGCCGGGTGGATACGGAGTTGTTCTGCCAGCCCAAAGGTAAGCAATTTGAACCCACCAGCTGCTCCTGGGGAGAGAGATGGGCAGTCTCCTCGCATGTGATTAATTTTAGCTTCTGCAAACCTGCTGACGGTTCAGCTATGAGTTGGTTAAGACTCCAGGCAGTGAGTGAAAGTGATAGACTAGGATTCCTCGGCTTCAGCACGACTGGTACTGAACCAAATAGAGTAAGAGAAGTGTGGTTGTGCAAGGATTAAGCACCTAGCTGCTATCTGAAAGGTAGAGAAATGTAAGCCCGTTTGCTTCTGTAAAGATTACAGTCATAGTGGCAGTTCTTCTGTGGCCACGAGGGTCACGACCAGTGGGAATCGGCTCAACAGCGAGAGGTCTGCATGTTGGTCTGGAGGTTGGTCTGCATGTCGGTCTGGAGGTCGGTCTGGAGGTCCGTCTGGAGGTTGGTCTACATGTTGGTCTGGATGTCAGTCTGCATGTTGGTCTGCATGTCACTCTGGAGGTTGGTCTGCATGTTGGTCTGGAGGTTGTTCTGCATGTCGATCTGGATGTTGGTCTGCACGTCGGTCTGGTAGGATGTTGGCTGGATTCCAGCAGTGCCTCTGCTCTAGCTTGTGACTGTCAGAAATGTCTCCAGACATTGCCACGTGTCCTCGGAAGGGAACAGCCTGAGGGTTACGGACCTATGTATGTGGTGGTCCGTGAAGTATCTGGATGACAGTGTGGCAACTGATAGCTTACTTCTGTACTGGGTGCCCCTAGAATCTTGGACCCCCATCTGGGCATAGCTGTCACTGAGAGCTGCCTGATTTCCCTAATTCTGGGTGCGTGTGGTGAGGGTGGTGAGGCTGAGAAGCCTCTTACCCTTTTGAAGACCTTCTTCCCCAGTTGCTCCTTGAGTTCCTGTCACCATGGTCATGACTGCCCCTTACAGACCCATGCAGGGGTCCCGGCTGTAGCTACCATGACCCCTAAGCTATGGTCTGCCTTCTTGCTCCTGGTGCCCCCTGATTCCTGCCTCATCTACCACCTGCTTAGGCTACTGTCCTACTGTATGTCCTGCAATTACTCGGGAGCTCACCTGGCAGGACTTCACCTCAGCCCAAGTGTCCACTTCTAGGGAGCCCTCCCTCCACCAGGTCCAGGGTCAGTACACTCAGGCCTCCCCACT
Source organism: Elephantulus edwardii (assembly GCF_000299155.1). Taxonomy (NCBI): domain Eukaryota; kingdom Metazoa; phylum Chordata; class Mammalia; order Macroscelidea; family Macroscelididae; genus Elephantulus; species Elephantulus edwardii. The sequence continues at coordinate 15,224,866 of NW_006399812.1, forward strand.
AGCCATCCTCAAGCTTCCCCCCATCCTGCTCCTTATCTGTCTGTCTCCGTCCCTGACACCAGATCACACTCGGCCAACCCTGGCCCTCCTCTGCTGTGGTCAAAAGAGGGCACAGGTAAATGTGGTATTTGTACTCTTGAGTCTGTGAGTCCTTTCCATTTTATCTTCATTCATTAAGGTTTCCAGCAGGGTACCCCACAATGATGGGGAACATGGGGACAGACCTGGAGATGCAGCAGGGGGAAGGGTAGGTGGAGTTTCTGCATTGGAGGGGGTGGAATCGTGAGCCCTGGAATCTCCTCTCTGTCGAAGCTACTGCCCCTCCTACTACTGGCATGTCCATCTTGTAGAAAGCAGTGGAAGTCTTCGGGTGGACATTGACATTTCTCTGTTCAAAAGTGCCCAGTGGGGACAGCGACAGCCTGCTCCTGTTCAGAACGGAGCTGAGGCTGAGAGAATTTATTAGGGATCTGGGACACCCTAATCCCCCAGCCCAGTCCCATGGCGTCCATTCATCTTGGCACGAGCGACTAACCAAAATGTAGCATATGGAGCTAAACAAAAGTTGCCAGTTTGCACCCACCAGCCTCTCAGACGGAGAAAGCTGGGCAGTCTCCATCCTTAAAGATTTACAGCCTAGAAAACTGTGGCGGGCCTATAAGTGGCAACTCACTTGATGGTAGTGAGTTTGATTGTTAGGGTTTCATCTCTCAAGGTTCGAGGGATTATAAAGGGGAGGCTGCCCCGTCACCCCACTCTTTTCTCCCTTCCAAGCCTGTCCACCTCAGACCAAGGCCCAGACCATGCAAACAGGGTCCGGCCATTCAGGGCCAAGGACCGGTTGCAGCTGCTCCGACCCTCAGGCCGTTCCCGAACCCACTTGTCCCCCAGCCCAAGGCTGGCAGACTGTCCTGTCCTGCTCAACTCTGCTTTGCCCTCCCCTGGGGTGTTGTGAGGGTGGCACAGTAGTTAAGCACTCAGCTGCTGACTGAAATGTTGCTGTCAGGCTCTCAGTCGGAGAATAATGTGGCAATCTGCTTCAGTAAAAATTAAAAACGCAGCAACGATACACCTCAATCTCGTTGCCGTTAAGTGGGAACCAACTCAGAGCTGACCCTCCACTGGGTTTCTCGGTCTGTTCATTGCTCTGGCGGAGCCCCATGGGGCACTTCTGCTGTGTCCTACACAGTCGCTATGGATCGGAGTCCACCTGGGGGAGTGAGGTTTTGGCTTGGGGCTGGCCCAGCTTCTGGGATCCCTCCTCTGTGCTGTGTGGGAATGCCCAGTCAGAAGGGAGGCAGGGCCAGGAAAACGTACGCTGGTGCATGAGACCATCTCCAAGGTGGTGGAACTGGGTGTATAAGGGTCAAGCGTCTTCAAGGACACAGGAGATCCTGCCTGTGCCCTCTAGCCTCGGAAACAAAAACAGATTGTTTCTGCCAGTCACTGCCAGGCCTCAGTGCCCTGAACTGGGCAACACAATAAGGCCCTTTGCCCTCCTTTCCTAATGGCTGCGGGAGGGGTAGGCCAACAGTATACCCAAAGTCAGCCTCTCCAGGCTCCACAGGTCTGGGGTCCCTGGTGCTACCCTGTGCTGCCAGCTGTGCATGTCCCATGCCTCAGTTGGCAGTGTTCTGGGCACCCTTGCATGCCAGGCCTTTCCCCTAGTTCTTCAGGCTCTTCGCAGTGACGCAGGCAGCTGGCCGGCCCGGGCTTGGCAGGAGGCTGCTCTTGGCCAATGAGGACGTGCCCGCTCCTGGGCCTGGCCTGGTTCCCAGGACCCTTTGCCATGCTGGCCATCCTCCAGAATCACCGGGAGGTGGGCTCTCGTTCGTGCGGGTGTTTGTCCAGATACTCATTCCCCCAGACTTCCGGTCAGACCAGAGACCTCCTTCCTACCTGGGCTCTTGCTAGCTCTTGACCTTGGAATCTTTTTTCTGCCCAGATTTTGTTCCTATTGGTGGTATCTGTGAAGAGATAAGGCAGAGTCTGAGGTGGCACTACGCCCTCCTTTCTGAGCCCCCTGACCTTTAGAGAAGGGAGCCTTTGAGACTGGCACATTTGGGGATTGATAGGGTCATTGGAGGACTGAAGCTGGCCCTTGAGGAGCACTGAGAAGACACTGCCCAGAGGGCCAGGGACAGCCCCGACAGGCCAGCCCTGTGGCTCTGACTGTGTGTGTGGGAGAGGTGAGCTTGAGAGGCCCGAGAGAGGGTGTGAGAGTGAGCGTGTGGGTGCGAGGAGCATGAGGGAGCCAGCATGTGTGATGAGAAGCGTGAGAATGGGCCTGTGGGTGGGGGCCCAGTGCAGGGGTGCCCTTGCTGTGCGGGGACATCCCCCGTCACATGGCTCAGGACTCTGGGGAGGTGCTAGGGGAATGGGGGAGACAGTGCTTCAGGAAATGCTGGCCACTAGGTGTCACCAGGAACCCATGGGACAGAGAGCAGGCCCCAGCGGAGGGACTGTTGTTATTTGCTATGGAGTCAGAACGGATGGCTGACCCTTCAGCGTGTTCTCAAAGGCTGTAATCTTACAGGAGAAGATTGCCCATCCTTCCCCCATGGAGCAGCTGGTGGATTCGAACCACATGCCTTTGGGATTGCAGGGTTCTTTAAACCCCAGGAATGCTCACTCCCACGGATAGGAAGGAGTGCTTCCTGTGATGTCTGAGAGTCTGAGGAGAGGACTGTCCCATTCAGGAAGTCACCCCGTTTCTCCCTCTGATGGGCACAGGCAGGTCTGGCCTTCTGGGTGGTGGGGAGCAGCCCTCCAGCCCTGTCAGCCTAACCCCAGAATCTGCATGAAAATGCCCTTGCTGGCCCTCTATCTGCTGCATCTGCCTGACAGAGTAAAGGAAATTGGGAGGATCCTGGCTTAAACCTCTTCACCAGCAATTAGATGACTCCAGCCCCGCCCAGCTCCCTTTTAGCTTCTCCCTCAGCTGACCTGCCCCATCCCCCCTGCCCTGTTCACCTTCCCACCATTTAGAATCAATCCTCAGCCAGGAGCTACTGTGTCCTGGGCGCTGGGGTCCAGCCAAAACTGGAGAACTAAGTCCCACCCCCAAAATTAACATCAATCAGCAGGTGAGTAGAACTTGAGGTAGAGACGTTGTGACACAGGAAATGATTGGGGTGAAGTGAAAGGGCACTGGGAGGCCCATGGAGGTGGCTGCCTTGAGTGGGGTCCCCAGGCAGGGCTTCGTGGAGCAGGTAGAGGTGGGCCGGTCATGTGAACACCTGGAGACGCCAGAAGGGCACTTGCAAAGGCCCTAAGGGAGGAACAAACCAAACCTGTTAGAGACCCGTAAGGGGCCTGTGTGGTGGTGGGGGTGGTCAGGGCTGGAGGGTGGGGGGAATGGATCACCAGGGCTGTCCTCTGCCAAGGGACAGCTCTATGGGAAGAATTCCTCAAGGGCCACACCTGTACAGGGTGTCAGGGCTGGTCACAGCGACCGAGGAGAGGCTGCCAAGCGGGGTCACACAGGCTTCCCTGATCTCTGATTGGTACTTTAATTAATACAAAAGATCTTTACTATCACTCTCTATGTCATGGAACATTAGAGTTTTTTAAAGTAATGAAAATATTAGAAAAGTTGGCAGTTGTCTCAAATTTGGTATTCTTGTTTAACACGTTGTGGCACACTTTTAAATTGATGACTGTGCTTAGAAACACATTTTGCAGTCATTTGTGGCAACTAATTTTAACTATATATGTATATATATATAATGAAGAAACAAAAATAGTATAATAAAAAAGTTATAATCACCATTGTATATTCTATTTTTACAAATATTTAAAATATTACAGCATTAACAAAATCTACTTCTTGTCTTCCAGAGCTATCACCTGAGGAATGTGAGGGAGCTCATCTCATGGGCTGAGGGCTACCTAAAGCAAGGCCATGCTTGTCACCCTCAGCTACAAAGCACCTAGAGAGGGTCCCCTTGGTGTTCCGGCACTCTTGCCTTCCTGGCCCTTTGGCTAGAGTCAAGGCCAATGAGAGTTGGGCAGGAAGATGAGTGACAGACTTGTTGTTCCAAGTCCCTCTACTACTCAACCCAGTGTCTTCCCACAGCCCTGAGAGGAAATCCAAAGACTTTACAGTGCCTCTGAGCCGTGATCTCATCAGCCACTCACTGCACACTCACTTAGCTCCTGTCCCATGGCGTCCTTAAGGCTCCTTAAGCAGGTACACTTCTGCCTCAGGCCGTTTGTACTCGCTGTCCCCTATGACCAGCATGTTCACCCTTCCAGACACCCCTGGGCTTGTCCTTTCCCCTTCAGGACTTGGCCTTCTCCCAAGTCTCCTCTCAACATTTCTTTGAAAATCCCATCCCCATCTCGGGACTCAACCACTTTCTTTACAGTTCTCCTTGGTAGCGGTAATGAACCACGAACCAGAAAGCCGCGGCACGTGAGCCACCGTGCTCCACCAGTGAGCTACATCTTTACAGTTCTCCTAATTACATCAGAGTGTTTTTCTGACTTAATGACTTGTTTATTTATCTTGCCTGTCTGTCTTCTCCTATCTGACCATAAACTCAGAGGTCTGCTATGTTTGCTGACGTAAGCATACTACGTAGCACACACCAGGACCCGAAACCCAGCTTTCGGGGAGCTGGCTCCCACTTGTGGCAGCGCCATATGTCTCTACACTGTACATTTTTGGAAGCAGGTTTCCCAGGTCTTGCTTCCGGAACTCCTGTGGATGGCCTGGAACAACCAAACCTTCAGCTTTGGGGTTTGCACTGCAAATCTACCAGCTGACTCATGGGAGAAAGACGGGCAGTCTCCTGCCATGCTGTTTACAGCCTCGGAAAACTCACTGCTGCTTCAGCTATGTGTGTGTTGGTTCTGACTCAACAGCAAATAACAACATCAGTGACCTCTATTTGTATCTCTTATGGTTTCCAGGAGACACTGAAGTCAAAATTTTACTTTCTTTTGGCTTATCTAGTTTCCCTAAAATAGTATTGTGTGCCTGACAGAAGATGGTGAGCTTCTTAACAGTTTAAAGTTCAATTCATAATACTAATTGAGGACCTAGTTGATAATCTCTCCCTCTTCTCTCTCTCTGTCTGTCTGTCTCTGTCTGTCTCTCTCTCTCTCACACACACGCACACACACACTCCTGTCTCTCTCTCTCTCTCTCTCTCTCACACACACACACACACACACACACACACACGCACACACTCTCCTGGAATTAAAAGGTCAAAAGCTAGGTTCAACTCAGAACAACTCAATTCATTGCCATCAAGTCAGAATTGATGACTAGCAGACTCTCTAGTTTTCAGGAGGCTGTACAGCACTCTGTGGAGCTCTGGTGGCCTAGTGGTAAGAAACTTCTAACCCAAAGGCATGCAATTCAAACCCACCAGATGCTCCATGGGAGAAAGCTGGGCAGTCTTCTCTCGTATGATTTACAGCTCTGAAAACCTGCTAGAGGGTCAGCTATGACTTAATTCTGATGTACACACCACCATCAACAATGAAGTGTTTGGGAAGAGATTGCTCATCAGCTCCCCATGTAGCTGCTAATGATTTCAACCCACCAGAGAGGTATCACCTTTGGCTTAAGCAGTGGAGCTCCCTACAGACCACACCACCAGAGCACCCTGAAATCTAGCTTAGAGATTTAAAACTCTTTTTGTAAAAGCCACTCCAAGGGTTTCAATATGCAAAATCAATGTTATCATTGAGAAGAGAGCTGGAGAGATGAAAACTTCAACTTTTGGGGGAACTGAGGGTTTTCCTGGAGCATGATTTGGAAATCGTAGGTCAAGCTCCATTTGTTGTTCACTGCATGAAGAAACTGCAAGGAGGCTCATTGGTGGCCTAGTGGCAAGAAGCTGTGCTGTAATCCCAAAGGCACGTGGCTCAAATCCACCAGCTACTCCACAGGAGAAGGATGGACAATCTCCTCCTGTGCAATTAACTGAAAACTCGCCAGAGAGTCAGCTATTGTTCAGTTTCAACCTCATAGTGCACAACAGTGGTTATTAGAGCACCCTGCAGTACCTCATGTTTCCAGTAGGGGTCACTGCCAAGAGGAGGCCCTTGCTAGGCTTCAACAGCGTCAAGGGCAGTGTCAGGCCCAAGGGGTTCAAGTGCCTTGGCTTCAGCTCAGTGAATACAAGCCTAACTGTTCTGAGCCAGGAGCCACCACATGTCCTCCCAATGGATAGAGCTGCCCTGTGGCCATCCTGCCAGCTGGCCAGAGCCGGTCAGAAGCCCTCAGCTTCAGGATGGCTGCCAAGGCTGGACCACAGGGACTGGTAAAGGTTTCTGGCTAAGTCTGGGCCAAGCCATTCCAAGGGACAGCTGCAGTGTCTCTCCAGTCAGCACCTGGAAGAAGGCCAGCTCAACCTTGGCCCAGACCAATGCATGTGAGTACTCATACACGTGAACATGCATGCCCACATGGGTGTGTAAATGCACATGTTTGCATGCACACATACAAACAGGCCAACTGCATGTGAGCACAAATGTGCACTCACAAACACATGAGCACATTCACAGACACAGGGACTAAGAAGCACGCAGGTGCAAGCTCACACACAAACACATGTGCACACAAATACACACCCACACAAGCTTATGCATACACACACTCTGCTCGTTCCTCCCAGGCAATTTCCACGATGAATGGAGCAACACTTTTTGTCCTGTCTTGGGTGAGTTCTTCTGGCGGAAGTGGCTTCTTCCCCACCCACCCCAGTCATGGCCACTCCTTTCCTCTGGGTCAGCTTTGTCCTGATCTGGACTGGTGGGTACATGCTCACTGGAGGAAGTAAGAGGACCAGTTGTTCTGGACAGAGGCAGGGGGATGAGACTCTTCTCTGCCATCTTGGTCTTTCTGGGGTTGGAGAGTTGGGTTTGCTCTTGTACCCCACAGAAGCAAGGTGGGCACAGGGCCTGAGATGCGGAGGGCCACCTGACCTGGAGAGACTTTGGGACTCTAGGGTCCTTTCCTGGAGCAGGGAGCACTGAGAGGGATTTGTGGGGTTCAGTTCAGGGGAGCCCCTCTCAGCTCTGCCTCCTCCAGGAGACAAGCCCTAGCCTCAGCCTGCTGCCCTCTGGCAGACCCTGCACCCTCCATCCCAGCCTCTGGTCCTGGCTTGGGGACCTGAGTTTTTGGTTTTTGTTTTGTTTTGTTTTAAATTATTTATTTTTCATTTCAATGAACATCTACAGAGATTTTGGAATTCCATTTGGGACCTGAGTTTTTTGACTCCTTACTTCCCAAGTCCTTTCAGCCCAGGTACCTCACCCCTGTGTGAGTCTGGGTAGTTAGAATGAGTGCATGGCCCCTGGTCTCTGTTGCTCTGCTGTCCTCGTGGGTCCCAGGCCAAGGGTGATAGCTGAAATTGCTTGTTAAATCTGACAATCATGACAAGAGACCTGGGGCGACGAGAGGGGTTTGGTAGCCCCTGCCCCATATTTCAATGAGTGAGGTTTTCTGAGTCTGTCCCGCTGACCATCTGCCCATACCCACAATCCTCAGCAGGGGACAGAGGTCTCTTGCCTCCCCCACTAGATCAATATCCCCTCAAGGCTGCTGTCAGCAAATCTTTGCCCTCTGGCCTGGCCACACACTGTGACCCCTGACCTATTGCTATTTCCACCAATCCCTCTCCTGGTCTCTGGGGTGGATGAGGGATAGCCCCCTGGCTTGGACTCAGTCTGGGAGGAGAAGGGCGTGTGTGGTCCCTTCAGTGCAGCCTCTTCCCATCACTCCTCACTCAGGGCTGCAGCTAGAGCCTGGGCAGGGCCGGGTGCTCCGTCAGGGGAGTGCTCTGTGAGGGGGGCCCTCCCTGCAGCAGAGGAGATCCACACCAAGCAGCCAGCGTCTGTGAATGAAGGACTCGAACGTGGCTCTGTGGCTAAGGCATTTGGTTGCTAACATAAAGGTCAACAATTCAAACCTACCAGCCACTCTGTGAGAGAAATATAATGGTCTGCTTCATCAAAGATTTGCAGCCTTGGAAAACCTATGGGGCAATTCTAGGCTATCTGCCGTGGTTGCTATGAGCCAGGAAGTGCTCAATGGCAGTGGGTTTGGAGTTTGTCTGTTTTTCTGAGGCTCAGGGGCCCTAAGAGCTCCAGCCACTGGGGAGCAGCCCTGAGTATCCCACTTCCTTTCCTAGGTGGACACAGAGCAGCCCTTTTCCATACTTCCTCTGTGCTCCAGGTCCATCCAGCACGTGGACTCAGACCCCTTTCTCAGCACATGCTGGGTGAGAGGATTGCTGGGGTGGAGAAGGAACGCAGCTGGGAGGGCATTTGCCCCCCTCAGCCCTATCAGCCCTACAGCCCACGCTGACCCGTAACCCTCTCCAGGGTGGGAAGGTCAGGCTGTGTCCCTGGCAGCTTGCTTGCTTCTTGCAGTTCCCCTGAGCAATCAAAGCCCCACAGTCCTGGCTCGGGAATGAGGATGGGGCCGCTCAGAGACCCGCAGGCTGCTCCTGAGCTCCTGGCACTGCCCTGGGTCCTGTCCCTGCAGTTCAGCTGGGAAGCTCCCAGTCCTTGTCAGCCTTTTCCTGCTAAGGGGCTAAGCCTTTGGTCCCATGGCACTTCTCAAAGGTGCTGGAAATAAGAGGGGACCCTGAACTACGCATGATGCAGTGGGAGGAGCCCTGTTCTCCCAAATGGACACCATGGTTCCAAGACTTCGCCACAGCCAAGATGGCAGGACCTTCCCTTTTCCCTTGAAGTTAGCTCACAGGTGGCCCCACTTAGTTACCACCCTTTGCACCTGGGACATTTGCTCCTCAGGGAAGAATCCTTGGTCACGGTGTGAGCCCTCTTCCTTGGGCTGTGATAGGGGAGATGCAGATCCCCAAGTACAGAGGGGAGGACAAGGGGATGAGAGGAAGGAAAGGAGGGGGAGAAACGGAAGAATGATCTAGAGCTGCCCCTAACGTGGAGGCTGCAGGCAGAGGGTTGCTGAGGGTGGACTGGATGCACTTTGGATGAGGAAACGGATGGTCAGAGAAGGGCTGTGAGGCAAACAAGAAGGAAGCAAGGGTGTAGATCCCACTCTGGGTTGCGTGGGGGGAGGGGCTCAGCACTCTTAACGTCTAGAAGGGGTCAGTTCCCACTAAGCCACTCAGGTCTTGTCCACCTGCTGCCTAGAGTCCCCTCACGAGCCGCGGAGGGGCCCTGAGTGCAGGAGCAAACATGATTGAGGTAGATTAAGTCAAGTAGGGGAGAGATGTGGGCCCTGAGGCCTAGGGAGCCCCCACATAACAGCTAGTCATTGAAAGCCTCAACCAGCTGGCCCCGGCCATGCCTTGATGCCTCTCCTCTTCCGGATTGCCTAGGAGCCTCGGTTTCTTCTCTAGCTGGTACCTGGGTCTATCAGGTAAGAAGCTGCCAGGCCCATCCCAGAGTCCTGGAATAAAAAGCGTGGTGGGGAAACAAGGGCTGCAGGTGCAGGTGCTGAGAAGTAACTCTGCCTGCCTTGGGCTGAGGCCTGTGCCCGTTTCTCCTCACTGGCAAGACCACCACTGAGTTGCCAAGGAAACAGAGAGGGGAGACACAGGTGGTTCACAGGAGCTGGGGCTGGAGTTGAACCTTGTCTGGGAGACTGAGGAGAACCAGACCATTGAGCATAAAATCTTGTTTGCAGAGTAAACATGAAGACTGGGCTGTTGGATTGGGCTGAGCTCTTCTCCTGACTGGCTCCCAGGGCCCTGCCAGAGAAGGGGAATGTGCCCCAGGTCTGCCAGGGCTTGGACTGTTGGGAGGGAGGTGGGACTAGGCAGCTCCTGAGCCCTGGTCCTTGGATTGTGGCCTGCTCTGTATCCCCCACAGAGGCTGGCCTGGTGGCTGCCCCCGGGAGCCCAAGCTAGCTCTCAAGGTCACTCTCCTGGCCTCCTCAGCCCTCAGTTGAGTTCCAAGCTTGTCACAACTTTCTGTACCACTCAACCCAGGTAAGGAGTCAGAGAGACTTCTAATATAGGCACATAGACATATACGCCACACACCAGATACACACTACAAACATCACACAACACACACACTACACAAAATACACTTACTGTACACACCACATATACAAGCACATCCCACATTGACACAGACCATAGACGTCACACAGAGCACATGCTGACACACAGCACACACCCAATTCACACCACACAAATGACACACTGCACAAAACACTCCCCCCATGCACAAATCCCACACTGACACAGGCTATAGACATGACACAGAGCACAAACCACATACATATACATATACCACACAAGATATACACCCTAGATATACGCACACCATTCAAAATACACACACTATATACGCAGACATACACCACACGCCACACTGACACAAACCACAGACATCATACAAAACATGCAGGCTCATACCACATACACATATCATGCAAAATACACACATAAACACATACCACACACCCAGATACACACCACACAAAACAGACCTCACACCACAAAAAACACGTACAGCCTCACACCACACAACACACACACACACAGATGCACACCTCACACTGGCGGGGATCCGCACAATACAGACACATGTTTCAAGCTGACATAGCACCCTGACACCATGCACGCATGCACACCCCACTGACAGCCTGTAGGGACGCTCACACCTGGACAGGGGATACGTGAGGTGCACTGACACAGACCACAGCCCCGCGCGCCCCACTTACCCCTCAGAGCTCACAGGCACCTCAGCCTGGGTAGTCCCCAGAAGTTGCTCAGCCTCCCCTTCGTGGAAGCTGGGGCCAGAAGGACAGGGCTTGCTTCCTGAGTGCCTGGGGGAGGGACTTTGAGGGAAAGAGACGTGTTCAATGAGGCTTCTTTAGAGAGTCAGAAGTTATGGGGATACGCATGTTGGGGAATGTCCACCACTCTCCCAACACCTTTCATGATGTCACCTCCTTGCACTGTCCCTCCAGAGCTGAGAGGACATAAGAGAGGCTTTGACTCCTCCCATAGTTCTTCAGAGATGGCCTGAGGTGGCCTGAAGGGTCAAGCCAGGTCCTGGCACCCTCTCCATCTCTAGAGCTGGAGAGGCTCCCTGCTCCCCAGAACACGGTGTTTCCCTTTGACTCCATGGGGAACAGGGACAGCGGCCCTTAGCACCAGTTGTCCAGTGCTGTCACTCATACAAGCCAGAACCCCTGGGGTGACCTTACTGTGGCGTCCACAGTACGGCCGTCATTGACTACCCGGGACCACAGGCCACTCTTCAGTAGCCTCCTGACCCTCAGCCCTAAGCGATTCTCACTAGCACTGTGAGGAGAATGTATTTCAATGTAATTCATTGCCCTGAACTAAGCCTCCCAGGAAACGGGAGGCCCAGAGAGATGTGATCCGCCCAAGCTTCTACAGCTTAGTAGCTGGGACTTGAACTTGGTTCTTTCTGAACCGGACTGAGGGGAAAGCGAGGCTCCTGCTCCCAGGTCTGCGCTGGAGAGCACCTGGTGGCAGCGGTTGATTGTGCCCTGTGTGCAGGAGGGTCAGGTAAAGCCTGGAGCCAGGAGCAGCCAAGGCTGGCATTGGCCCCCAGCACTCTCTGAGTTTCCATAGTCACCCTCCCAAACATCTAATGACCATGTGTGCTCTGTGCTGTGCCAGGCGCTTGGAACACAGTCGTGTTCAAAACAATTTCATCCCTGCCCTAGGAAGACCAGCTTGTTGAAAATAGTCCATAGGCAAATAAGGAAATGGATTGTCATTTACCTCTTGGTAAGTGACATGAAGGGTACGGATCAAGGCAGGGGAGAGATTCTGGTGGTTGTGGGCTCATCTGAAAGGGTCAGGGAAGAAGTCCATGGGAGGTGACACTCAAGTCAAGACTTGAATGGTAAAAGGAGCCCACAAGTGAATCTAAGGGAGAAGTGTACCAGGCAGAGGGAACTGCACATGCTAATGTCCCGTGGCAGGAAGAGGCTTCAAGTGCCTGAGAAGCACACAGGAGCCAGGAGGTGGCGGTGGTTCTGAGACGGAGCTACGCCCGCCGGTCAGATGACTTGCATCTGAATGCAGTAAGTACCATTCTCAGTGCTGTATTGTCAAGGCCAGTTCCATTTGCGGAAGTTTCCTTGGACGTTGCAGAGAACAGAGAGTTTAGTCTCAGAGAATTGAGACAGTATCTCCATCTCTTCCCAGAAAGATGGGTAGGAAGTGGTAGCCATAACAGAGAAAGGTAACCTATGTCCTAAATGGACCCACGAGTTCCTTGATTCATTGCCTCAGAGCACTGAGACGACCCCTCTCAGGATGTACCAGGGGTAGACACGCTAGGGCTCTGGATCCACAAGAGCGTTACTCTGATCCAAGGAACAGCCAGGGCGTGCTTGAGCCTCTGCACATCTTTTGACAAGTGAGCAGTGCACAATTTAAAAGCATTCACCAGGGGAATGTTATATACAGTTGAGTTGGAAATGACTCATAGCTGATCCTCCCGTGAGTTTTCAGTGGCTGCAAATCACATGGGACAAGATTGTCCATCTTTATTCCGCAGAGCAGCTAGTGGACTCGAATCACATACCTTCAGGTTAGCAGCTTAGACTCCTTACCACTGGGCCACCAGAGCTCGCTATCAAGGGAATAGAATAATCAGATGCTCATGGCAAAAATCTAAGTGACATATCAGTGCTCCAGAGGGAGAAATAAGGCAGGGGTCCAGACAGAAATAATCTGAGATAAAATATCTCAGTTCACAGGGAAGAGAAAGTTGTATCTGATGGAGTTTCAGGGGGAGAACACATGAAGGAGGTAGCATATGACTCAAAAGCTAATTCAGAACCATTGAGTTGGAACCGACTTGTGGCTGATCCTTCATCGGGTTTCTAAGGCTGTGGTCACGGGGAGGAGATTGCCCATCTTTCTCTTTGGAGCCACAGGAGTATTCAAACTGCCAGAATACAGCAGTGCTGCCCTTCGATTAACAGAGCAAGTCCCTACAGACTAGGCTACATGGAAGGTAAGCAGGTTGTGGCTGTGTTTACAAAGCAGAATGGCACCGGAGTTAAAGGAGCAATCAACGGCTTTTGAAGAGCCCTGGTGGTGCAGAGGCTAAACACTTACTGCTAGTCAAAAGATTAGCAGTTCGAACCCACCCACTGGCTCCACAGAAAGATCTGGTGAACCGCTTCTGTAAAGAGTCCAGCCTAGGAAATTCTGGAGGTCTGTGCTGTCACACACAGCTGTTCTGAGTAAAGAATAAAGTCAAAGGCGCTTACAAATGAGTGTGGAAAAAAATGTATAAGAACTTTGTAAATAAACCAGTATTAAAAACAAAACCAAACCCCAAAAACGAATGGCCTTTGGCCCCAGCCCTTGTGATCTTGTCAGGGCCAGAGATAAAAATGGTCGGCTGTGGTTCTCTTACCATTTTATCTTGCCCTTCTTTGGACTGTGCTTCAATTTCTGACTTTCAGTCCGGCTCCTGACCTAGTGAACGCTGTGTTCTTTCTACAGTCTCTACTTGAGCCCACTTATTTGCAACTCAATTCTTTATTTCACTATCATTTAGTTGGACACAGGATTGTCATTGGAAAGTTATTTCCCTTAGAACCTGGAAGATGTTATTTTCTCATCTTCTGACATCTGTTGTTGATGATGAGAAGCCTGTTGACCTTCCTCTGTGGTAAAATTTTATTTCTTTCTGGCACTTTTAAGATTATCTTTTGGTCTTTAATGTTCTGTACTTTTATTTTTATGTGGATTTAAAAAAATCTGTCTTAGTATTTAATATACATTTTTATTGTGAGGACTTTTTCTTAGCTCTGGAAATTTCTCAGCATTGGGTCTTGAATATTCAATTTTCAGACTGAAATTTCAGGACCAAAATTTTTCAAGTCCAGAATTATATGGATGTTGGACCTTCTTTGGTCCTTCCCATTTATGTTTCAAAAGCCTTCGTCTTTCATATTTTCATATATATATATATATATATATATATATATAATTTTAAAACATTTATTCATAAATATTTGTTTTCCAATTCTCCCTTCAGTCACAGTTAATTTGCTTTAGAAGCCATTTATTTTTTTTAACACTATAATGACTACTTTAAAGTACTATTTGTTTTCTTTTCTAATATATGGTTCTCTTTAAAAAATATTTTGTTCTTTCATTTTTAAGCTTACTTTTATATATTTTGAGCTATTTTTAAAAAAACTTTCTCTGGTCTCTCTATATCTAAAATATACTACTGGTGATTCTTTCAGTCAGTTACCATTTTCTTTTATTATGAGCTCACCTTCACCGGTGACTTTTTGTGTGTTTGTTTGATTTTTGATAGTTATCACCCTGAGTTGTAAAAATGTCTTTGTCAGAGAAGTTAGGAGTAACTTTCTTTCATAATTCTGTATCAATTTTTATGATGATAGTTTTGATTTCACAGTTACTTCTGATACAAAAATTCTGATTTTCCAAAGATGACTTCTCCCCTCCTCATTTATTGCCCGAAGAGAATGGAAACCTTTGCTGCCACTTTCTTGGATCCTGTTGTATTGTTGAGTCAGGATTAACCCATATTTGAGCCTCTGGAGGATTTTCAGAAACTAAACCACATGGACAGGGATTGCCCATTTTTCTCCTGAGGAGCAGCTGGTAGATTTGAACTGTGTGCCTTTGGGATTACAGTGCAGCTTCTTACCAGTAGGCCACCAGAGCTCCCTATCTTCAGTTATACTTTGTGCAGGCAGCCTGTCTTAGTTATCCAGTGCTGCTATAACTGAAATACTACAAATGGTATCTTTACGACTTTCTGCTTTAACAAACAGGAAAGTATTCTCTCACAGTTTAGGGGGATATAATCCAAATTCAGGGTACCACCTCTAGGAGAAGCCTCTCTCTCAGTTCTGGGGGATGGTTCTTGTTTCCTTCAGCACCTGTAGGCCTGATGTTCCCTTGAGATCTCTACGTGTCTTGGCCTTCCTTAGTCTCAAGGAGCTTCCTTGCCCAAGTGCCTCTATCCAGACTCCTGGAAATTCTTTGGTGATCCTGCAGTTACCTGCTCTTGGTGTGCTTTCTTCCCCTTTTATCTTGAGTGAATGAAAAAGTACTGCTTGTCACACCCTAGGGGAGACTCCCTTTACAGTAGATTAGGGCTATGATGGGATTAAGGGGTATTGTATTCTGTTCTTAAAGCTCTTACAACTAGTTTATTTATCAGGCCATTGCATAGTTTCTGCATTATATCATTACACGCATGTAGTGTGGAAGGACACAGTTCAATCCACCACATAAACCTTACCTTCCAGCCTGAGCAAGGAGTAATTTCTAGCAAACCGTCTCATGGGAATCCAGTCCACACGGGTTGCCCCTGCTATTTCTGGCCAAGGATCTTGAATGATTTGGTGGTTTCAAGGTGACTATGTTCATGCCTCACCCTACCTGACCTCCCCTTGGATGAAGTTTCCAAGTATTACGATCCTTTTCTGATCATAGAGATTCTCCTCGGTGACATAGTTACATTCAGAACTCCAAATGAGGCCATGCAGCACAGGTATCCCTCAGACAGTTACACCACCCAGCACCCCAAAACCCCAGGCTTTGACCAAGTGCAACCTCTTTCTGCTCCTGACTTTATAGGATAAAAGTATGAACATCCAATTGATACTTGGAATTGTCTAGTCACAGAAATCAGTGATCTCTCTATGCACTTAGATCAGGGGATATGATATTTGGCAATATCTGGAGGCATTTTTTATTGTTAGAACTGGCATGTATGTATGTATGTATGTATGTGTCTGTAAGGATTGAGAATGCGACTGGCATCTCGTGGATAGAGGCCAGAGATGTTGCTAAATATCCCACAAGAAACAGAGGTGCCCCAGCCACCTAACATTAACTAACCCCAAATGGCAATAATGTCACACTGTTGACAAGTTCTGCTGTCACCTCACAGAGGAACCCAAGGACCCACCATAGACTAAGAGTAGGTCTGGGGAAGGGTGCCTCTCAGAGGACTCCAAGGACATCAGATGCATGTGACTTGCCACTGGGAGAAGCAGAAGGTTTGGAGAAGGGTGCCCCCTCCTCCAGGAAGTCTCTCTGATTACTCCCAGCTTGCACACAGAGCTTCATATTGTCCATTTCCCAGAGTGCATCACTGATCAGCCCTACCTGCCTATGAGGACTGTGTTTGCTCTGCTTTCTCCCCAGCGCAGCCTCACACGCGCGGGTCACACAGGCTCGTGTGATGTGGTGAGCAGACGTGTGGTCGTTGGAGCAGCCCAGGCCCTCCCGAAGGGGGACGTGAGGACATATCTCTGGTGACATCTTTCCTGTTCTGATAAATAACTGATCTGTGGTTGGGGCAAGAAGGTCACCTCTGCCCAAGCAAACTCAGGAACAAACCATTTATGACTGCTGGGCAGAGCCTGGGGTGGAGGCAGCGGGAAGTCGGCTTTCCCTGGCCACCGGGCTGCTGGGGACAGATTTCAGAAAAGGGAAGTGCTGAGCTGGGGCAGCGCTTCCTGTGGTCGCACTGGCAGTCGAGGCATCAGGGCGGGCACTGCCAAATCAGAGGGGCTGCCCTGCCTGGGGAGGGGTTGAGGTAGCCTCCTGGTCAGCAGGCCAAGGGCAGAGGGCCTGTGAAATGTGCTTGGTCAGTCCCCTGTCATCCTTCATGAGCTGGGCCTGAGGATGCTGGGGACTGGGAAGGGGGCCAGAGAGAGTTTCTAAAATGTTAATGGGATTGGGAGCCTCCTACCTGCCCTCAAGGTGAAGCCACAGTACTTGAGCTCCTTGGGTCTCTTCACACCCAGGGATGTGTTCTCTGCACCTGTCCCTGTGTCCAGCATCAAGGCAGAGAGGGAGTGCCCCCCCAGGGCTCTCTAACACTGCCTGGGCTGTTCTGAGAAGCCCTCTTCCTCCCAGTAGGAAGCCTGAGCCTAGTAGTCTTGTAGATGCCTAGCTGCTGATGTTCTGTCTGCTGCCTGCCCCTCGGCCAATTATAAGGAGATGAGTGCTTAGACAAGGTCCTGCATGTGAGGGACATGGATGTGCTTAAGAGTTGCTAAAGGCCCCCTTCCCCTCCTCCAATGACCCCCAAACCTCACAGACTTTCCCCTTAGTGTGGAAGACCTTGGAGAGAAGACTCCCTGAGCTGGAGTGTTGGCTGAACCAGCACTCAATCCGGCTCCCCTATTCCCTGCCCCTTGCTCCCCTAGTGCAGCACAGACTCTAGCATGCTACCCACAGCCTCTAGGCTGTCCCCTCCTCCCTACCCTGGCTGCCCAGCTTCAGTTTCAGTTTTCTCTTCAGTCCTCCACTTTGAGCATCAGCCCGACTAGATCGCCTCAGGATACAAACACACCTTGGGGTGCTACGTGCTACTTTGCCCCTTCACGGACCTGAATCCATCTTAGTTAAGTCTTCTCCAGTCAGAACCCTGTGGTCAGGGAGCAGAATTGGTCAGCTTCTTGCAGCTGAGAACCCCCACCCCGAGCCTGTGCCTCCTGAAGGCTAGAACCCCCTGGACCACCGAGGGTGCAAGGTATGGGGAGGTGTGAGGTGTGGGGGCACTGAGATTGTTGCCTCTGTCTCCCCAGGCCCAACTGGGGTCTGGGTACTACTCAGCCCTGATGCCCAATTCCCAGGTCAGATGGGCAGTGCCAGGGATGATCTGCCATCCTGGCCCTTTCTCTCTCTCCTTGTTCTCTCCTTTTTACCCTCTCTTATCTCTCTTGACCCTGAGTCACTCTTCTTCCCCCGTTCTCTCTCCCACCACTTTGCATCTCTCTTCCCCCTCACCCTGCCCTGGCCCCAATGCCATTCTCTACCTTTCCCCATGTGTGCCTCCCTGCCCCTCTTGCCCCTCTGTGCCAGCTTGTCTCACCGTTTTTGTCCCCTCACTCCCTGCCTCCTGCTCTCTATTTCTCGTGGATATCTCACCTCTCTATGTCCACCCTCCATGCCCCTCTCTTCCTGGGTCCCTGGCCTGGTCACTTGGCTGCAGCCTTGGTCACCTGCTGGGCATGTCTTGGTGGCCTTGGGCCCTCATCCCACTATCAGTTGAAAATGAATCAGAGATTAGGAAATGGGGGGAGGGGAGAGGAGTGTTATCACGGGCCCCACACGGGCTCTCGCTAATCTCTGGCAGCCCTGGGTGCGAGAGGAAATGCAGTTGCAACATCGAGCTCTTCTTACCGTCACTGTCATGTCCGGCTGTGGGGATGCTGGGTACAAGGATGGAGAAGGAAGAGGGCAGGAGGCCAGGACTGGGCACCTTTTTGATACACACATGGCCCTCCATGCACTGTCACACTCACGCACTTGTGCACACGCCAGCATGCACACATGCTCACACCTCTCATGTATGTCCACACCAGCCTGGACAGGCTCTGGCCACTCACATGTACACACAAGGGCTCTCCTAGTCACACACATGTGTGCAGGCACACACACATGTGCACACACGTACGGTCATACTTGTGCACATCCCCACACTCACATGCGTGCATATACTTATACTCAGAAGTATACACACATACATTTCTTCAAACAGCCACTCTCATAGGAGTGCGTATCCTCATGCTTAGATACACACCCACATTCATGTTTGCACACACACACACCCTCCCGTTCATGCATGCAGGTGCACACACACATGCACCTTGATGCTGCATACATGTGTGCACATCCCCACACTCACATGTGAACGTGTAGCCACACACACAGGCTCCCCTGGGCCGTGGGATCTCCTCTATCCTGTGCAAACCACCTTCATCAACATGCATCTCCTCTTCCGTTACCTTAGACTCCCTGTGCCAGCATCTACACCCACCCCACGTCTTCAGCTGCTTTTCTCTCTGTGAGCGGCTCCCTGTGCTCTGGCCTCCATCTCCCTGCAGGTCATTCTCTTCTTAGCAGGTATAAATGGCCACCTGGCTAGGCTGCTTTCCCAGTCAAACCCTCCCAATAGTCTCAGAACCTGCTTACCTTTGTGGCTTCAGCCTCTCAGCCTGCATACCCAGCTCTGCTGTACTTCTGCCTTGCCTTCTAGCACCCCTCAGCTCCCTGACCTGTCACATTGGCCTCTCCTCATTCCTCGGTGAGGGCTTTATGCTCGAGGTGTCCCTTGCCTGTCACATCTGTCCTCCACCATCTGCCCAGCTGGCCCACAAATCCCACAAATTTCAGTCGGCTTTTGTATCCCTCGCTATGCAGGGTCCCCAGTGCTGATCCACACCAGTCCTGTGTCTTGGGACACTTGTTCACCTTGTACTCTGCCCTTGAATCTGTGCGCCCAGCCACTACTGGAACCACAGTGTTTCAGGGATCATCTCCTGCTGCCTGTCCTCCTTTCCCCTGGTTGTGAGTGTGATGAGGGCAGTGGTTGCGTCCCTCACCATCTTCCCAGGACCTGGTCCAGGGCTGGCCCACACTTGATAGTCAGCAGATGGATGGGCAGATGCATAACACACATCTAGAGACCCAGACGGGCCCAAAACCAGACAGGCTCACAGGCACTAAAACCCAAATAGTCAGAGAGAGACAGCGGGCCAGCCCGTACATGGGTCCTTCATCTCCATACACACATAGGCTCATGGCAGCTCATCCATCGGTGGTTGCCCATGTGACTTGGGTGACATCATGTGACATGGCTAATGTATGCCCACTCAGCTGGGGCCTATGTGTCTTCCAGAATCCCCTGACCTTGGTTTTAAGGGTCTCTTCCCAGCCCCCCAGGGTTCTCTAAGCCCCAGGAGTGATCTCACAGATGACTACATACAAGTGACTTTTCACACCAAAGGTATAACAGCCAATATTAACTAGGCCTACAGCCAACAGAAGTCTAGGGCTGGGGGCCTAGGTTGCAGGGAGTTGTGCTCCCATCCAAAGGCTGCACCTCCCTGTTGGGTCAAACTCACCAATGGCTTCTGGGGAGAAAGATGGGTAATCTTCTCCACTACGATTTACAGCCTCAGAAACAGCGGAGCGTCAGCCATAAGTCAGTTCCAAGACAGCAACAAGCTAGTTGAGAGGTGGTAAAGCGTGTAACATGTGGTACTAATAGCCAAAAGGTTGGTGGTTTGAACCCACCAGTCACTCTGTGGGAGAAAGACGAGAAGTCTCCTCCTGTGGAAGGACTTTCAGCCTCAGAAACCCAGTGGATGGATGCCAGGAATCTGAAGGTACCCACCTAAGGTTTGTTAGTTTGGACATGATATTTTTAAGAGAAGTTTACACTTCATGGAGAGGCTTATAGAAGGACAGTGGCAGCTTGACATTCTTCTTTTCATTAATGTTTAGCTTTGGAATCACACTTCTTTTTTTTTTTAACTTTATTATTTTTTGGTTTTTGCAACCAAAGTTCATATACATTGTGTTTCACACGCTTCTTCATTCACATTGTGTTTCATGCAATCATTCTCGTGCAGTATGTTTGGTTTTTTAAAAAATTTTAAATAAGGGGAGCTCTGGTGGCCTAGTGGCAAGAAGCTGCACTGCAATCCCAGAGGAACGCGGTTCGAATCCACCAGATGCTCTGCCGGAGAAGGAGGCGCAATATCCTCCTGTACCAGTCAGATCTGATTTGACGGTACACGCACACAAAATAATAAAAAAAAAAAAAAAAAAAAAAATTTAAAAAAAAAAAAAAAAAAAAAAAAAAAAAAAAAAAAAAAAAAAAAAAAAAAAAAAAAAAAAAAAAATTTAAATAAAATTTTATTTTATTAATTTCAGCTATGTCAGGGGTTTGTTTTAGGCACATGGAGCTTCCGGCTGGGAGCCGACAGCTGTGGTCACAAACAGTGAAGAGGCGGCCTGGAGGGGCTGACCTTCAGAGCAGGCAGAACGCAGAGGGCAGCGGGCAGGGCCTAGGCTGAACTAGGGAGCTGGACAGAGGCCCTCCCATGATTTGTGTGGGCACAGGGACTGGGCGGGGCATCTGGCCAAGGAAGTGAGAAGGGTGGGGTGCAGAGGCAGGCCCAGCAAGGGTTGTGCCCCTCATTGCAGGTCCCTGCTGAGGCTGACTTTAACCATCGCCTGAGTTGTTCCTTTAGGCGATGGGTTAACGCTTGCTTTCCTGTCCTGGATGAGAAGATGAGGGCCCCACTCCTGAGTACAGGACAGATGGGCCTGAGGGGTGTAGCCTTCTCTTTACAAATGGACACTCCCCTGATATCTTGCTATCTGGCTCTACATTCCATTCACCGTGTACCTCGAGAAGGGCTTCCTCCAACTCCCCAAAGCCACTTTAGCAGATCTTAACCCAGGCACCCCGATTTCCAGCTTTCCAGATGACACCCCCTTCCTAGCCCCTAGGTTGACAGATGTTTTTCAGACGACAATGCAGAGGCATCCATAGTACCCAGGCCCCAGGGCCCGGATAGCTTGTCCCCCTTGGGCTGGTAGCCGGCCTGACTATTCTGGGATGGAAATAGTGCAGACTCCCCAATTAAGCTGAGAAACGTGAGAACAGGGCTGGGAAAACCGGCCGTTTTTGTGGTTTGGGGGTTTGAAGCAAGTTTCACAACTGATCTCCCGAGAACATGGTCCGGTCAGATGTGCTCCCTGGCCAGGGGCTGTTTCCCTGCTGACTGCGCTGCTGACCACCTGGCCAGCCGACCTGAACAAGGAGCCCGGGGGCTTCATCGCCCACCCTACCATCCTTCCTTGGGGGAAGAACACACGTGACTGAGAAGATGGGGCCACTTGGAGGCTCTGGTGGCTTCTGCTTCATCCTTCAATAAGCACAGTCAGTAATCTGACTTCTCTCATGCCATCCTGAAAATCTTTCCCAGAAGCCTCTGGGACAGATGGACACTTAAAGTCTTCCATTTGGAGGAAAAAAGTTTAAGAGACTCTTTTGCTACCGTGGTGTTGAGCTGGCATTGAGTAGCCAGGGGCACTGGGAGGACCTGCTTTTGTGGGGTGAGGGAAAGGTGGGACTCCAGGGGGCTGCATCCAGCCCATGTTGGAGCTCAGAGCATCCCAGGCTGGACAAGGGAACCCAGGCCTGCTCCTGAGTGGTCTCCTGGCCTGTCTTTACACACTGGGAAGTCCCAAGCTGCCTCAGGCCAGCTGGGCAGAACTGAAATTGGTGACATCTGTCTCTCTGGCCCCTTCACCCCCTTACTATCTCCCCCCCAACCCGAGTCCTCCTGCTGCAGCCTCTAAACCCAGCGAGGAACGCCCAAGCAGATGCCCACGCTGAGTGAGGCCGCTTTCCTACACCTCAATGGGAGCTTGGAGACACCCTCTTTCTGGTTGCTCTGTTTAGGGGCACAACAGGTCGGGGTTTGTTCATGCCTCTCAGATGGTCACTTCACCTCTCACACCATATATTAGGAGAGAGACGAAGGCAGGGCACCTCCTCCCCCCCAGGCACAGAGTTGGGCCGTAGTGGATGTAACCCAGGCTTTTTGGCTCTGCTATGTAGGACGGTGCTGCGTGCCCTCACCAAGTGAGCGCAGGAACTACAGACCTGCCATGACCTGCAGACTGCGGGGAGTCTGAAGACAACCACTGAATAAAGTCAAGGTCAAACGCCAGGTAGTTAGCTCGGCCAGAGCTCACACAGACATGGTGGCCAAGGAGAGTCAGGCCAAGCCTGAGGAACAGGCCACATGGCAACTTAGTGGCCATGGAGGGATACGAGGACAGTGCGGCACTAGGGTGGACGGGAAGAACTGAGCAGCCCCTCAGGAGCTAAGTGTGGACCCTGGGCGGGCACTAGGCTGCGTCTGAGAGACTCTTGGTGTGTCCTGCCGTGGGGCGGGTGCAGCTGGGCATAGCTGAGCGGAGACAGTGGGCTCAGAGAGAGCTCTCTCAGACTCACCCTTTGACACGCAGGGCAAGGCTCAGGCTGGGGTGCTCTGTGTGCATCCGCCTGGGTGCCTGGGTCCCCCTTCCCGTTCCCTATCCATATGCCCCCTCCCAGCTTCCTGTTTCTGTTTTGGGGCTGCAGGAACTTCCTCTTCTCATCACCGTTCAAAATGGCTTCCTGGTCTCAGCTGGAGGCCCAGTGGGGGCTGGTCACCCTAGCCCAAGGGACATCTCAAAGAGGCAGAAGAAGGAAGAATCAGGGCTCTGGGAAGATGGCAGGGGTCTGCTGAAATGTGATTTGCAGTCCACTCCCGAATCTTCTAATGAGAACCCCTGACAAGGTGGGCACCACCTGTGAGGAAAGGGTGGGGCAGGGTCCTGCTGGGGGGACCTGAGCCATCACACCTCCTTCCTGTCCCAGAGAAAGGACAATAGAGTTCTGGTCATGCTTATGCCATCTCCCTCCAGGCACGCTGGCCCCTGGCCCAGGAGCTCATAGGTAAGGTGAGGGCATACTCACACTGTGCGGCGTGGGTGCGCACACACACATGCATGTATATTCACACACACACACACACACACACACGTACGTTGGAGCCTGTGTGTGACCCCACAGAAAACAGAGCCACAGCCTCCTGGACAGCGAGGTGTGAGAAGCCTTGGCCCCACCTGGGAACATCCAGGTGTGTGAAGGGACAGGCATGTGTGTATGCGTGTGTTTACATGTCTCTGATAACAGTTCTTTATCTTCCTAAACCCACCTTGCCTCATGCCCTGGACAGAGCTTCTCCCCTAAATGACAGTGAGCTATGCCAACACCCTGTGCCCCACTGAGAGCTCAGATGGGGAGAGAGTGTCTCATTCTGGTGACTCCTCAGAGGTTTATGGTGGGTGTATCATGTGCACAGAGCCTGGGAGCCAGTCACGAGGTGGGCCTGTCCCTTCTCTATGTCCTCAGTCCACTGGGGACCAGGCTCTGGACTAGGGCAACCCCAGGTGGCTGGGCACCTTGAGAGAGTACTGTGATGGGTGTAGCGTGAGGCTGAACCCCTTGCCAGCTTCTCTGCTCCCCCAGCCAGCCCAGGGTGGTGCTGAGGAGCTAGGGAACTCCTGTAACCCAACAGGCTTGGCTGCGCCTCAGGAATACACCAGACCCTTGGCAGTGACTGTCACTGTCCCTTACAGCTGAGCACTCTGAGGCTGTCTGGTCAGGGGGCTGTGGAGCAGTGGCCTCGTGGTCACACTGAGAGAGCTCCTCCCTATGAGCCATCACGAGGAGCCACAAAGCCTCTGGTCAGTCCCCTGTCCCACCACCTGGGCCCGGCTGGGCCCCCAACAGCACCCCTGTCTCACCACCTAGGCCCAGCTGGGCCCCCAACAGCACCCCTGTCCCACCACCTGGGCCCAGCTGGGCCCCCAACAGCACCCCTGTCCCACCACCTGGGTCCGGCTGGGCCCCCAACAGCACTGAGGGGAGGTGGTAGAGCAAACACTCGGGCGATTGTTCGATTGTTCCCACTGAGTCTCAGGGATCTGATTAAGTCTCCTCCCATCAGCCCTTATCAGCCTGGTATCTGAAGGGAAACATCCCCGAGCATCCAATGGAGCAAAGTTGGACAGGTTTGAAGACTCTTTTTAAACACTGAAGAATAGGCCTTTGTTGCTTAGCTCCCGGCCTGTGGCAGCCTGCCCCATCCCTGGGCTCTCTGGCCCCCCAGGGCCAGGGGGTGGACCAGCAACCCCAGAGCCTGCTGAGAAGAGCCCCCCCCCCAGACCCCACCCACCGCCGGGCTCCTCCAATTCAGGTGGCATCGCTGGCTGTGGGCAGGGCCCCTCTCTTGTGCTCAATGTCCCACCTCTCCTGCCAATTCCTTCCATTGCCAGCCTGGAGCCAAATCTAGAGTAGGGGAGGGGTCGGGGACTTCTGGTGGCCCGAAGCCTCATCACTTGGCTTTATACCCCTCCACCCAGATCTCAGCCTGCTTTTCCCGAAGCCTCTGCACCTTTCTAAAACGATTCTTCTTACTTAGAATTAGTCCCTTGCTCATTCTCCCCGGCAAAGACTCCTGGGTAAGACTCAAAGCCTGGGCATTGCCTGTTCTGGGGGCCTTCCATACCCCTGTGCCTCTGCAGTTTGAGGACCAGAGTCGGCTCTCAGTGTGTGCCTTCAAACGTCGAACTTCCACAGTGGCCCGGCCCAGGCCTGACACAGGAGAAAGGGTTCACATCACACCCACTGGAGGAATAAATGAAATGATGTCTTTTGAGACCTTCAGAATCTGCAATGGCCACAGCAGCGGGTTTCAGCACAGCAGCTGTGAAGTGGTTGGCACAGGGCTGGGCAGCTGTGTTGTCTGTGGGCTGTGGGGTTGGCACGAGTCAAAGTGAACTCCATTACAATTGACAACAACACAGGAAGAGACGCAGGAAAGAGGAAAGAAGAGAGAGGAGCGGCAGCGCGCCAGCCAGCCGCGGGCAGAGAACCCGAGATCCTCACTGCCACTCGCAGAGAAGTGCTGCTCCGTCCGTTCTACAGACGCAAGTCCGAGAGTGGAATCGACTTGCCCGTGTTAGCTGCTGTGTGGAGGGTCCGCTGTTAGTGGCACCGTGGCGTGGCTCCAGCTCACAGTGACCCTACAAACAACAGCTGGAAACCGTTTCCTGTCCCACCCTGTCCTCACCGTCTCAGCTGTATTCAAGCCACTGCCTCAGTCCATCTGGTTGAGGGTCTGTCCCTTTTTCATTGACCCTCTGATCAGGGTCTAGGGTTTACGGCTTTCCGTAAAGAACCACACAGTAAATATGTTCCACTTTTCAGTCTCTGTGGCCACTGTTCAAACCCAGTCGTTGTACAGAAACGACCATAGAAAGCCCATAAAGAAATGGTCGTGACTGTGTTCCAGTAAAACTTGAATTTTCACGTGCCATGTAATAATCATCTTCCTGGGGATCTTTTTTCCCCAACCATTTAAAAATATAAAAGCCACTCTCAACTCCCCGCCCATTCGCCCACCAGTTGGTGCCTCTTCCAGGAGTCAGCTCCGGCCCCTGGTGACCTTGTGTGTGTCAGAGTCAAAAAACAAGCTCCTTGTTGACTTGGAGCTGACGAATAGCTGATCCGCCATTCAGTTCCCAAGGCTGTAAATCATTTGGGAGGAGATTGTCCACCTTTCCCCTGAGGGGCCACTGGCGGATTCGATCCACCAGAGAGGCACGGCCTTTGTGTGAGCAGCGTAACTCTACTGCCTCCAGACTATCCCACCAGAGCTTCCCGTGTCAGGGCAGCATGGCCCGTCAATCCTTCCATTAGTGGCCCAGCATGGAGCCACGCACACCATCCACAACTCCTTCAGCTCATGGGCATTCATGATGGATCGGATCGTTAACTGGGTGTGGCCCTTGATTTTAGTTAGTTCTCCCTTGGTCCAAAACAAGAGTCAAAGATACTTTTTTTTCCCTCATCCTGTGTCGGGAGGCCTGGCCAATCCATCTTCCCAGAAGCATCAAGGAGAGAGGAGGAACAACGACTCAGCTCATCCCAAAAATGGCAAGTGCTCAAAAAATACCAAGAGAAAAAAATAAAAAGAACAAGAAGAGAGAAATAACAAGAGAAAACGAATGGAGGAGCCAATTGATCTACTATGCAACCAACTGATCCTCTAGGTTAGAGGAGCTGTCCTGCCAATCCAAAGGCTCAGGGTTCAAATCCACCAGCGTGTGATTTATGGCCTCTGAAAACTGAGCAGAGGGTGAGTTTCGAGTCGGCTCTGCCACGGCAGCACATAACAACAACCAGCTTATCTTCTTCATTCAGTTACTCTCTCCCTGTCTCTGTTTCTGGAAACCTTCCTGGCTTTGCCCTCTAATCAACCTCATTACCTTCCCCTAACCTCCAACTTTCTGACCTCACCTCTCATCAGGATGAAGGGAAACCTCCTGAAGGCTTATGTGCTGCCGATGGGTGGTCGGTCATACCTGATGGGCAGATGGGGTACCCTGGCCTGCACCCCAGGGGAGCTGGAGAATGGGCTCTGAGATTGAGAGAGACAGGCTCTGGTTGGACCCTGGAGGTCAGGAAGGATTGATGAGACTGCAGAGGAAGCATTGGAGCAGGTCTTAAGTAAAGATGAGGGACCCACAGCCACTATAACGCCAAGGTCCTAGGGCTGCCCAGGGCACAGGGTGAGGAGCAGAGAGAAGAACTCAGACCTGGTAGGAGCTAAGGCTGTGGGCCTAGATCTCCACCTCAGCCCTGACCGTTCAGCTTCAGCACCCTCTTCCTGGCCCGGCCCTCTGCTGGCACAGGCTGCCCCCTTTTCTGACGCTTCAGTTCTAGCACTGCACTTTCTCAGTCTTTCATTTCCTTACCAAGCCTGGATGGGAGGCCACAGGCAGGACAAGCTTTGCCTTCACCCTTGTGTTGACCATTGAGCCCAGGAGATGGTAAAACGGTGAATGAAGCAGGGAACACTAGACACAGGCTGTTGCAAGGAGTGAGGAAAAGGTGAGAAGGCAGGAGTGACCTGCTGGGGCAACAGATGAGGTCACGGACACCTGAGAAAGGGCCAGGGTGGCGAGCCTGGAGTGGGAAGGGTAAGCAGGCCATCTTGGACACGTTAGATGTGATGATCTGGGCCTGCATAATGAGGCCAGGGGCCTGTGATCAGATTGAGGATGGCAGAGCCCCTGTTTGCAAAGTGGGTGGGATGTCGGTCTGTGCCAGAAGACAGGCGTCCTTCAGGGAGTGGAAGGTCAGGTCTCGTGTCTCTCAGGAACAAGCAAGAAAGGCTGGCAGAACGTGGGTGGTGGGCAGGCCCCAAGACTGCTGCTCTTGGCCTGGCTCTGGCGTGGGCTTGGCGTGCGCCTGCGGGGGAGCTATGTGTGGGCATGTCCCCAGCTGCCCGCCCGCCTGAGGACAGGCTGCCTCGCCTGGGCCCTGCTCATGGGGAGCAGAGCAAGTCAGTCTGGAAAAGGTGGAGAAGACAAGAAGAGGGGCAGGGACCTTGCTGAGCCCCCTAAAATCAACCCAGGAGACAGAGAGCTCTTCCTCCACCCCCAGGCTTTTGTCCACCCATCCATTAGACAGTGTCCCTGTCCCAGGGCCCAGCCAGTCATGTCTATCAGCAGGAAACAAGTGTCTGGGCCTGGTGAGGGACCAGCTCTGGGACAAGTGTCACCTTGCACAGGGGGGCTGAAGGATGTCACACACTGCCCCTTATCCTCCCAGTGACTGACAATTGGAAATGCTTGGCTCCAAAAATCCGGTGTAAGATTCAGGTCCAAGTGCTCTGTTGAGGTCTCAGACTCCCTGGAGGTCACAGAGGCTGGGCTGCTGGACATCCCTGGGACTGAGTCTGCAGAGGGGCTTCCAGGAGAGAATGCAGAGCAGAGGCTGCATTGAGGGGGTCTGTACAGAGATTAGAGGTGCAGATTCCTGCAGGCTGAAGACCAGAAGACACAAGCGTGTGCATGTGTGGAAGTGACATGCAAGTTTGTGTAAAAACGTGTGTGTATGAGGTTGAGTATACGGCCATGAACATATGTGTGGCTATAAGCATGTGCACACATATATATGTATATATGGTTGAGAATGTGCTATGTGCATATGTGTAATTGTGTGTGTGCCTGTGAGCATGTGTGTATATCTGTGACTGAGAATGTGCATGTGTGTATTTGTGTGTGGCTATGAGCATATGTGTATGTGACTGAGTATGTGCGTGCATGTGTACGTGTGTCTTTGTGTATGCAGCTGTAAGCTTGTTGTGAGCATGTGTGTGTATGGAAATAAGTGTGTGTATAAGCATGTACATGTGTCTGTGAGCACGTGTGTGTGACTATATGCGTGTGTGTCTGAGTGTGTGCTTATATGGTGTGGGTGTGTGGGGATGTCTGCATGAGGGCACAGCTCTCTGGGGCCCAGGACTGGTGTGACTTGAGGGGTGTGAGTGTGTGTGTGTGTGTGTGTGTGTGTGTGTGTGTGTGTGTGTGTGCACAGCCCTCTGGGGTCCAGGACTGGCGTGACTTGAGGGGTGTGTGTGTGTGTGTGTGCGCGCGCGCACAGCCCTCTGGGGCCCAAGACTGATGTTACTTGAGGGGGGGTGTGTGTGCGTGTGGGCCACAGCCCTCTGGGGCCCAGGACTGGTGTGACTTGAGTTGTGTCTTGGAGCCTGTTTCTCCGCTCCCCACCCTCCGTGTCAGCAAGTGTTGACTCAGGGAGGGACCGGCAGCCTCAGTTCAGGATTTCCTGGTTGGGGCAGAAGCGGTATGTTGAAAAAGGAACAATTGTGTCCTGAAGGGTCTGGATGGTGCAGAGTGCTCAGTGTCCAAGACCTTAAGCAACCCTCTCCTCCCCTTCAGAGTCAGGATCCCCCAAGACTGTGACACCCCTCCACTGACCCCACTCCCAAAGACTCAACAAATAAAAATGAAAAATTTTTGAGACCCAGCATCTCTTAACCTAGAACTCACTGCTGCTAGTGGAGCAGCTTCCTTCTTGCAGCAACGCTACAGGATGAATAGAACTGCCCCATAGGGTTTCTGAGGCTGTGAACCTGTACAGAAGATAATATAGAAATCATATAAATAGTCAGAAGCTTCTGAAGCACAGTCACCCTACAGGGCAGAATAGAACGGCCTCCTGGGGCCCTGAGACCTTGAATCTTTACAGAAGCCACTGCCATCTTTTCTTTGGAGCAGCAGCTGGTGGGTTTGAACCACTGACTTTTTGGTTGGCAGCCTAGCACTTAGCCCGCTATATCATCAGGGCTCTTTGTTAATCTAAGTGAGAGTAAAGAGTCCCAAGAAAACTCTGCCAAGTGGGTGGGACTTCTAAAAAGAAGTGCTGCCTGTCTCAGGGGGTCCCAGCTCCCCAGAAAAGCTGAGTCAGCTGCTGCAGTCTTAACAAGATCCCCAGGAAGCCACCACCGTCAGCACAGGCTGAGGGGCTGTCTCGAAAACAGCCACTGCTTTGCAAAGGTCAAGCCTCACGCGGCCCCAGGTCTCAGGTCAGGCCTGGGACTGAACCGGGAGAGGATGGGCAGTCTGGCACAGCCTTTCCCCTACCCCTTCCAGTTCTGGCTTCTCCACCCCGCGGGCGACAGAGGCCTAATCTGCAGGACAAAGCGGGGATTTGCAGCCCAAAAGCTGCTAATGCGGCTGCAGTTTTGCTGTCAGCACCAGCTCCTGGGAAGAGGAAGAAGCTCTCCTCAGGGCACTGCTGAGGTGGTGCAGACACAATTAGAGACTTGGACTCCAGCTGTCCTTGACCGGGGTCAGCATGTGAGAGGGAGATCTCCTGCCCTGCCAGCCCACGGAGCACACAGGTGCCCTCCCTGGCCCTTGCAGGCTGCCACCAAACCTGCCTCCTGCCAGAAATGCCGGCATCCCCCTGGCTGCTCACACCCACTACGCCCCTTCCTCCCTCTGAACAAGGTCTGCTGGCCCCATCATGCAAGTGTAACCGTCCAGATGATGGGCTGTGGGGAGCCCAACTTCCTCCAAGATTCGTGGTCAGTCCTTAGCCGGTCATGGTGGCCCCAAGACCCAAACATGAGCCTGTCCTGATTTGGGACAGAGGGTCTCAGTGTCCTTGGGATTCAGAAAGCCAGTGAGTTCTGTTGTCAGTGCCTTCAGGGCACCCCCTGTGCAGGGGGGGGGCGGATGTGGACAGCGCTCAGTCTCTGGGCTCCAGCCTCCGCTCCAAGCAGCCATCAATAATTAACCCTGAGCCCAAGCCTTGACCTCTCTGGCCTCTGAGTAAATAGACCTCTCTGGCCAAGTATCCACCACCTGTGGCAGCTTGCTGGGCCTCATTGCCCCTTGACCTCTTCTTCCTCTGTGGTCCAGCTTTGGGGCTACTGGCTATCAAGCTGGAGCCATAGTTGATGGTCCAGTGCCTGCCCTGATTAGCCAAACTACTCCTATCCTCTTAGTAACTATCTCGCCACCTCTCTCCCTCCTGGATTTTGCTGATGTAGGAGATGCTGGCCCCCTGGGTGGCTCTGCTGGGGCATACTGAACTCCCAGTCGCACCCAGCCCTGGGCCCATCAGACCTGAACCTCGTTGGCTGGTGTATAATGTCAGTATGATTCATGGGCACACTGACAGTCAGATGCTGGAACAGGCAGGTGAGCAATTCCAACGGTCAAAGTCAGGACCTGGGCCTGGGTTTTTGCTCTGCCTCTTGGATGTGTGACCTGGGCTAGTGCCCTGCCTCTCTGGGCCTCAGTTGCCCTTTGTACACGATGAAAGATGGGGCAGGAAACTTAAGGGCCTTCAGCTCTGGAATTCTAGACCTCATTCTGGCTTGGAATGAGACTAAGGAGAGAGCATGACAGACTCCTGCCCGACCCCTGGGTGGATACTGTCCCTGCTTGCTCAGCGTCCACTTCCTTCTCCTTTAAAGAGTCTTTGGGGAACCAGTTATCTCCCTCTCTCAGACCCAGAAGTTCAGGTAGGACTTCCTGGGCTTCAGGCCATAAGGTGGGTCATGTGCCCTGAGCCTCGTCAATGAAATTCAGCCCTAAGACTTTAGCAGGACTTACTAGGGGGGCAGTTTCTTCTCCATAAGGGTCATGATATAAAGATGGGAGCCTAGTGACTGTCTTGCTGGGAGCCTACCTGGAGGCAAAGGAAAGCAGAGTCAGACCCTGAACTCGACACTGCAGAGCTGGTGAATGGACCGCTTTACTGTCCAAGCCACTGAGAAGGAATCGTATTTCCTCCCTGATGGTCACGCCCTCACACTCCAACTCACCCCCTGCACAGACAGCGTCCCAGATGCACCCAAGTCATGGGTGCAGAGACTGCTTAACTTGCACACAAATAACATGTGTCAAGAACAGGGCTAGAGAGGAAGCCCGCTGGGCTGCAGTGAGCAGGGTGAGGTGAGGGCCGACTTTATGATGGGGGCAAGGCTGTGGCCCTGGGTCTTGTGGTCCACGGGAGGCTTCTGGTCAAGGAGATAATGCTTGAGATTGTCCGCTGGTACACACACACACAGACACTGTGAGTCCCTGCTTACTGCAGAGGCCTGGGGCTGGCTTGAGCTGGTCACCTCCATTCTTTCTGGGATTAGAGTGGCTACCGGAAGCTCAAGGGCCAGTCAAGTGGGAGTAACTCAAGAAGAGGAGCTCACGTCCTCCCTGCTCCACCATGGAGTGGAGTGGGTCAAGTAGGTCCTCTGCAGAGGTCAGCATCAGTGCCGGGCCCTCGCAGGGCCCACAGAAGCCTGGCACCAGGGACGAGGCTCTGGAAGAAGCTTCACTCTGGTGCTCAGGAGTCAGGGGTCTTAGATAGCATGGACGCAGACAGATGGCACACACAAACATGCTTGCATGTATGTAGACACACCACTGAGAGGGCAAACCCACAGCCAGCCATTTCCAGGGGGCCCCAGGCTGGGGAAGGGAGGGGCCACTGTGTGGGCAGGGAGTGGGGCCAATAAATAGGGAGGGGCCAGAGGCAGCCCTCGTGGGACGCTGCCCTCCTGGGAATCCCCCACCTCTGCAGCTCCTGCTCCGCTCCTGGGGTTGTGCCTGGGGAAGGGCTCTTGGTCAGCGGCCCCCTTCCTTCCAGCTCGGGCAGCAGTGGGAGCACCAGCAGTCATCATCTTGAGGCTACACTGTCCTTCTATACTTTGCCCCTGCTTCCCCCAGCTCCTCCTCTGTTTTTCTTTCTTTCCCTGACTTGGCCTATTTCAGCCCTATCTCCGTTTCTGCCTTTCTTCTGCTTCTCTTTATCTGCTCCCTTTTTTTTATGGGAAGAAGGCTGGAGAGGGGTAAAGTCCAGAACTCAGAACGCACACTCCTGGGCTGCTTGCCCCAGCTTCATCTCCACGCTGCCCCCTGCCCTGCTTCCTTGCTCTGGCCGCAGCCAGCCTGATCTTTGCCCTGGAGCTGCCAGCACCCGCTGGCCTTGCCTCCTCCCCTGGCCCCTGGAGCCCCTGCTCCTCCCCCAGGAGTCTGGTCAGAGGTCTGGGCCGGGGGAGGCCACACAGCCAGGACAGATCCTAGCAGACCCTGCACCCTAGCTACAGATCCACACTGCCAGGCCCAGTGAGCAAGGCCTCTGCGGTCAGGTTCCCCAACTCTGCACTCTGAAGCCCCCAGAGATCTGGACACGGCCTACTCCACTAGGGACCTCTGGATTCCCACCCAGCTCCACGCTGCTAAAAGCCCCTAGCCAGAGCAGGATGTGGTGGGGCTTCCAGCAGCCTGAGCACTTGGGCCTCAGTGTTCTGCAGTGAAATAAGAAAATGATCCAGCCTCCTCCCATCCCTGGAAGGTTGGGATCTCAAGCAGAACTTGCTCTACAAAGGGGAGGAGCAACAGGGATGGATCTCATCCAGGTGGGGAACAGCCTTAGTGGCCTCTATGGGGGACACCTTCCTAACCATAGTCGCTCTCCCAGAGGCCTTCTCGCCCGGCCTTCATTGTGTTCACTGCTGTCACCCAGGCCAGAGCCTGTCTGGGTTGGACCAGAAAAGGGAGGAGGCCAGAGTACCCAGCCTTCTTCCCCTACAAGCCCTGGAACCAGCCCTGTCCTCTACACCCATTTAGGTCACAAGTCAGAGGCTCAGTGTACGGATAGGATCCCCTACTCTTGGAAGACCCTAACTGCACAGGCCACCTAGCCTCCCTGGGGCTCAGTGCTGGATGGAAGGAGACATACAAGGCTGCCCTTTCCCTCTCAGAATCCAGGGCGAGGCCCAGCTTCTGATCACCAGTGAGTTGGTTTGAGTCTGCCTGGTAGGGTTTCTGGAATGAAGTGCTCAGCTTGGCTTGGGGCTGCCTGTTGCTATAGCAAATGATGCCAGTAGAGCCAGGAGACCCTGGGAGTGGTGGGCAGGGTGGTGCAGCCGCTAAGATGCCTGTGTTTATAAAGTGGCCCACTGGTGCTTTAACCTCTGCAAGTTTAGAACTAGAACCCAGCTGAGAGGGATGTGAAGATTGAAGAGAGGTGATGTAGATACGTACTCAGGCTGCTCCCAGGCTCACATTGAGTCCTGCGTCAATCAGCCACCAGTCCCTCGCAGCGGACTGGAGGAACCAGGTTGTTTCTGCAGACCTCACAAGGCTGTGGCTGGACCAAGGACAATGCTTGTGGTAGAATGGGTCCCCATCCCCCTTAGCATACACACACACACACACACACACACACACACACACACACCCCTGGTTTGGCTCCCCAGGACCCGGACACCTGCTGGAAAACCAAATGCTGCCTTTTCAAAATAATGATTAAGAATCGGCATGTACGATTCAAACTGAAACTCCCCGAGCCCTCCTCTGGGGTACCCAGTCTTCTGGAGTCTGTGGGTGGAAAACTCTTACCATAGCAGAAAAACTCTTCTGCCGAAAAAGAAATCTTCCTCAATTCAGCTGAGTCATCCTCTTGTGATTAAGGAAGTCCAGGTCACCTCTGGCCCTTCCCCAAACCCTGGGGCCCGTATCCACGCTGACACCAGGTCTTCCCAGGAGAGCCCTTGACACTAAGGCTTCTCCTTACAGTCAGCTAGCTGACTACACAGTCCTGGAGAACACGAGGCCAGGTTATGCCCCAGAGGTGGGCCAGAGCAAAGGAGAAGCAGGACAGTTTCTCCAAGCAGTGGGCTCTGGCAGCCCCTAGGCCGTTCCTTGTGCATGTGTCTGTTCTGGCAGAAGCCTCTGGATAGCCTGGGCGACTCTTAGCATGTAGCAGGCATCACGGGCCTGTGGCTCGGCAATGTCATAGGGCTGTGCAGCCCAGAGTGAGGGTCTGGAAGACAGAGTGGTGAAGAGGGCAGTAGCCTGGCCCTGTTCTGCTCTTGGCCCCAGTGAAACACTCCCGGCAGCTGGGGGAGGAAGCTTATTCCAGCCTTAATTCTAAGTGTCTGAGCCCGCAGCCTGGGGCACCTGGCCCAGCTGTGGCTGGTTCCTGCCCAGTAGAACCTCCTGGTACAATCGGGTCTGGCAACGATGGTAGTTCTGCCTGGCTACTAGCCACCCTCATCTCATGCAGCCTCAAGGAAACCCTCTGGAAGCAGCCAGGCTCTGGGAAGACAGCAGGATGGTGTGTTGGTGGTTCCACCAGGCGTGACTGTACCCCTGTGCCGGGAACAAGAGTCCCCCCACTCCCCACCCCCTCCAGGATGGGCCCTCCCATCTCTGCTGTCCGCCTGAGCCCTCAGCGTCTTCTGACCTGGGCCCTTTCCCCGGGCTGTGTGGGCGTCAAGGCACTGTGAGGCTGTCCACTTGTCTGAGCTCAGGCTTCCTTCCTCCAGCAGCCCCGTGTCACGTGCTGTCTGGGTGCTCCACTCCTGACTAAGGAATGGCCATGCTGTTGCCCATGGCCCAGGGTTGCTGGGGGAGCTCAAGGAATGAAAATGCCAAAGGAGCCAGGAGGCAAAATTCCAGCGCGGGAGTGTGTGTTTGTGTGTGTGCGTGCATGTCCAGATGGATCTGGGGGATATAAGAACCCCCATACTTCACTAGGGGGCATTTGGGCTCAGAGCTAGTTTTAATTGTCCCAGGAAGGAACACTCAGGGCATGTCCAGTTGTGTGTCAGAAGCCATCTTGAAGAACTCATAGCTGCAGTGGTGAATGGAGTACAATCAGCAGGCGTTACCAGCACCCCAAAAGCTGTAGAGATAGGCCAGGGCCTAGAAAGACTTTGCAGCAAGTTTGCAGCCGGGAGCGGGAGCGGGTGCCAGGAGGCCCAGTGAGGTTCCAGAGCCCAGCGGGCCGCCTGCCCACTTCGGGGCTCCTCCAGCCCATCTCGACGCCCAGCAGGCATCTGCCGCCTGCCCCAGGGGGGCCATGCGGCCCAAAGGCTCCAGGGCCATCCCACACCCACTTGGATCTGGTTCCCCTGCAGCTCTGGCAGCCAATGTTTGAGAAACTAGGTGAGGGGGGCCTGGGGTGAGGGCGAGGAAGGCAGTGATTTATGTCTAAAAGTCATCTTAAAATTTTCAACATATTTTTATATTTTTCAAAACAAAAGCTCTAAACTTAGGAGGAGGGAGGGGGTGCCTAGCTTTGTGGGAAATGAGTCAGATGGCCATAAAATGTGTTTTTCTGAGCCGAGGGGATTATTTTACATCTTGTGGCATGAAGACACTGGGAGGAAGCCCTCCTCCGGGTCCCTGGTGGGCTCCTTGTGCTGCCCGGCTGGGCCACCGTGTCCTGTCCCTCCCTGAGCAGGGGACTCTGGCCCTCCCCGAGCAGCTGGGTTCTGTTGCTGCTTCCGCAGGAATGGCTTCTCCCCTCCCCTCGTCTCCCTCCTCACCCCCTAGATCTTGTCCCTCCACCTCCTTCCGTTTAGTCAAGAGTGAGGCTGTGAGGGCTGGTGGCATCATGGTGAGGCCCAGGGATGGAGGCAGAGATCTTGGTTCAAGCCCTGGCTTCACCATTGCATGCTGAGTGCCCAGTGGGCCTCAGGAAAACTCCTGACCCTTATCAGATGGACAAACTGATGGCAGGAACCACTTCCTGGAGTGAATGAGGGACACTTGTTCGTTGGGGGGTGGTCACTGATGAGTGTAGGTAAATGGAGGCTTGATGGGTGAGCTCTGGAGTCCTCTTCTAACCTCCTTCAACCTGTCATGCAACCAGGACCTCTTCCTTCTCTAGCTCTGATCTTAGCAAACTAGACTCCCTTGTCAGGACAGAATCCTGCTTGTCAGGACAGAATCATCTTCATTAGGACAGAATACCCCTCGTCAAGACTGAAGACCTCAGAGAGGCCTGTTGTTAGATGCCATATTGATTTGTAACCAATCCATAGCTGACTCCCCAGGGTTTTGTTTGTTTGTTTTTTGGTTTGTTTTTTTAAAGGTAGTAAACCACACAGGAGGAGATCGCCTATTCTTGTCCTACAGAGCAGAATGTGGATTTGAACCATATGCCTTCTGGATTGCAGCACAGCTTCTTACCACTAGGCCACCAGAGCTTCCTGTACAATAGATCAAACCTCTACTTGACCAGGCCACACCCTCCCAATCTCCATCCTACTTAAGCCCATTGTGGCAGTCACTGTGTGTGTCACCCTATCTCCTCAAAGATCTCCCTTTCTTTGGCTGATCCTCCACTTTTCCAAGACTGGTGGCCATTCCCGAGGACAGGCACCTCCTGACAACATTCCCAAAGAACGTGAGAGGAAGTCTCATCATCATAGCCTGTAAGGGGTAAGGGTAAGGAATTCCAAGGAATATTCCACAGTCAACACTGTTGGTACCAGCAGCTAGGAAATTAAAAGATTAATTGCATTGGGAAAGTCTGCCATCAGGAACCTCTCCAAAGTACTGAAGAGCAATAATGTCAGTCTAGAGACTAAGGTGTGCCTGATATAGGCCATGGTCTTTGCAATGATTTCGTATGCATCAGAGAGAATAGCAATGACTAAGGATGATAGAAGGAGAATTGAAGCCTTTGACCTGGGGAAGAGTATTGAATCTACCATGGACTGCTAGGAGAACAAACAGGTTCGTCCTGGAGAGGGTTAGAGGCAAGGATTCTGAAGCTTTGTCTGACATATTTTGGGCATGTTACAAGGAGAGGCCAGTCCTTGGAGAGGGACGTCATGCTTGAGAGGGTGGAGGGATAGGGCAGGAGAAGAAGACCCAGGATGAGATGTATTGAGTCAGTGACTCAGTAATGGGATTAATTGTGTCAGAGACAATAAGATTGGTACAGGATAGAGCAGGGTTTAGAGCTGTTGTATATAGAGTCACTATGAGTCACAGGCAGCTTGATGGCACATAACAACAACAACAACATTCAGAGGTGGATTCAGAGTCCAATGCTCAGCTACTCTAGGCAGGTCCTGGGGGGAGTAGTGGAAAGGGTGCCTGAGCTCCTCTGAAGTTTCTCATGCTCATCAGCCACTCTGGGGCTGCCTTGGGTCTCTCTTGAGGTCCTACTCCCTCGTAGACCCCAAAGACAGCTTTGGACTCAGGGGGTCCATATTGCTTCTGGAGACAAACTGAGGCAGGAACAAACCTGGGGCCAAAGAAACCCACTGAGGCCGGGAGCTTGCTTTGTCTTTGAAGCAGTAGTGATGGAATGGCCCTGCATCACCCAGTGGGCACCATTTGCTCTGCCTGCCCCATTGTCCATCTTCTTTCCCTCCTTGTAGCCAAGCTTCCAGATTTTCCACAGACACCCCAATCCCAATTCTCATTCTATGCAGTTTGGGTGGGGCTGACTCCCTAAACTGGGAGAGTGAGGGAGAGGGCATGTGACTCAAGATTAGCTCATCAGTGTCTCCCACCCTCTGTGACGTTGTGGTTAACTCAGTGAAGAGTACATGGCCACTTGGAGGGCTACTGTATGTCTGACTGAAGCCAAGGTGATCTTCAATCTCCTTACACACACGAGAGAGTTGGGCAAGGAATAAGGAAGACTGAAGAAGAAATGACATCTTTGAATTGTGTGTTGGGAAGGAATTCTGGATATACCACAGGTTCCTGCAAGAGCAAGCAAGTCTGGTTTTGGAAGAAGTGTAGCCGGAGCACTTTAGAGAAGCAAGAACACTGTGACTTTGCCTCACATCCTTACGGTGAATTATCAAGACAGGTCGGTCCCTGGAGAAAGGAATCAAGCTTAGTAAAAAGTATAGAGTCAGTGAAAAGGAGGAAGATCCTCAATAAAATGGGCTGATATAGTGACTGCAACAATTTAAGTTGTGAGGATGGTACAATTGTGAGGGTGTAAGTACTCAACAATTGTGAGGGTGTCACTTTCTGTTGTGCATAGGATCACCAAGGATTGGAGCTAACTTGATGGCACCTAACAACAATATGGTCTAGTGGAATGTAACCGTGGGATTGCTGATGTAACCTTCCAGAATTTAGAGCTCTGCTTCCAGGTTGTTGGGTATTTGTTTGGAGACCCTGAGTTACTAGGAGCCACGAACAGGAGGCTGGAGCAAGACAGAAATGGTAAAACCAGGGAATACAACGAGAAAAGGCATTTCTTTTTTTTTATATTATTATTAATTTTAATAAAAGTTTACAGAGACTGAAGCTTTCC
The DNA here is from genome assembly GCF_000299155.1 of Elephantulus edwardii. NCBI lineage: Eukaryota > Metazoa > Chordata > Mammalia > Macroscelidea > Macroscelididae > Elephantulus > Elephantulus edwardii. Next base: position 15,263,647 of record NW_006399812.1, read on the forward strand.
ATTCATTCACTGTTGCACTTTTCTCCCTGCCCACCCCTCCCTCCCTCAATTCACCCTTCTCTTTGAAAAGTAAAAGAAAAACTCTTTCATTGTTATACAATCCCTCCCCTCAAATCCACTCCACTATGCAGCCTTCATTCTGGACTCCTGTCATGACAATAATACCTAATCACATATCCCTTTTAAATAGTTTTCTCCCTCATCTGTTTCAATGCAGCATACATTATTTATTCCATCTTTCTCAGTCTCCCCCCAACCCCAATGTCAGTCCTGTTTTACAACAGTAGCACTATGCAGTATTTGTCCTTTTGTGACTGAGATACTTCACTCAGCATAATGTCCTCCAGTGTCACCCATTTTGAAAAATATTGCATGAGTTCCTTGTTTTTCAATGCAATGTAGTATTCCGTTGTGTATACCACAGCTTCTCTATCCATTCGTTTGTTGATGGGCACTTAGGTTGTTTCCAACTCCTTGCTATTGTAAATAAAGCAGCGATAAACATGGGTGTGCATATATCTGCTTGGGTATCAGTTATGGTCTCTTTGGGGTATATTCCCAGTAGTGAAATTGCTGGGTCAAATGGTATCTCTATTTGCAACTTTTTGAGAAAGCGCCATATTGCCTTCCACAGTGGTTGCACCATTTTACACTTCCACCAACAGTGAATCAGGGTTCCAGTTTCTCCACAACCTCGCCATCTCTGTTAAATTTTGCTATTTTTACTGGGGTGAGAAGATATCTCATAGTTGCTTTGATTTGCATGAGAGAAGGCATTTCTAAGCTGCTGGATCCAGCTGTACCTGATGCATATATTCTTGGACATTTTAGTGACATGAGTGTGTGCAGTTCCCTTTTAGCTCAGGCTACTCAAGCTGTTTTCTGCATCGTTACTGATCCAGTTACTGATCGCTTTGAACCAACCTAGAGGGAAAGCTCGGTGCTAGGTGTGAGAGTGAGAATGAGAAAGCAAGCAGTGGTCCAGGGCAACCCACATAGCATATAGTCCACCAACCTGGGACAGCATTTGAGAGCAGACTTCAGGGGAAGTAGCTTATGATTCAGCTAATGCTTATATTTAGAAAGAGACACAGAAAATATGTTTTGTCTTTCTACCTGTCCACGGAGTACCTTGAGTTGCCCAGAGCCTTGGGAGTTGAGGTAAACTGGTTGATTTCATTAGATATCAACATTTCTGACCTTGGAATTTATACTCAATGAGGGCAGTTTTGCCAAATGGGATTCACCACTGTGTCTCAGCATCTTAGGCGTTTCTGACACTTAGTCACTCTTTGATGAAAAAAATGAAAATCTCAGGTCTTCTTACTTTCTTGCTCAGAATCCTCCAATAAGTTAAAAAAAATTATCAATTGATTGCTGAGCCAATTCATAGCGGGTTTTCAGAGGCTATAAATTGCACAGGAGATTATCCCTACTTCCTCCTCAGATTTGCTGGTAGATTCAAACTGCCAGAGAGATAGCATCTTCGGGTTAGCAGTTCAACACCCTATGGATTAGGCCATCAGAGTTCCTTACAGTAAATTTCCAGTGTTTTTTTGCTGTTGTTATTGTTGCTATGTGCTGTCGAGTCACTTGCGACTCATAGCGACCCTATGTACAAGAGCCCTAAACCCTGCTCTATCCTGTGCCAACCTCATTGTCTCTGACACACTCATTCCCACCACCCCAATCACTGAATTGATCCATCTCATTGAGGGTCTTCCTCTCCTGTGCTGTTGTCCCTCCACTCTCCCAAACATGACATCCCTCTCCAAGGACTGGCCCGTCCTTGCAACATGCCCAAGGTATGTCAAACGAAGCTTCAGAATCCTTGACTCCAAGGAGCAGCCCAGCTTCACCCTGTCCAGGACAAACCTGTTTGTTCTATCAGTATATTCAACACTCTTCTCCAGCACCACAGCTCAAAAGCATCAATTCTCTTTCTGTCATCCCTATTCACAGTCCAACTCTCTGATGCATAGCATGTAGTTGTGAAGACTATAGTCCAGATCATGCACACCTTAATCTCCAGTCTGATGTCGTTGCTCTTCAGTACTTTGGAGAGGTCCAAAGGGGACAGCTGACTTTCCCCAGTGCAATTTGTCTCTTGATTTCCTGGCTGCTGGTACCAAGAGTGTTGACTGTGGAGCCAAGCAAACTAAAACTGTTAACTATCTCAAGCTCTTCACCATCCATAGCAATGCTTCCAACTGACCCAGTGGTGAGAATCTTTGTTTTCTTGATGTTGAGCTTCAATTGTATTGAAGGCTGCAGTCCTTGACCTTCAGCAGCAAGCACTTCAGGTCCTCCTCAGTTTCAGCAAGCAGGGTTGTGTCATCTACGTAATGCAGGTTGTTGATGATTCTTCCACTAATCCCGATGCCACATTCCTCCTCATACAACCCAGAGTCCCGGATGATCTGTTCTGCATACAGATTGAAAAGGTATGGAGACAGAATACATCCCTGGCAGACTGTATACATTTCTTGCTGTGCTCTGTAAGTAGGGTCACTACTGCCCTGGGACAATGGGATTAACCGGAGATTGTACCAGGAAAAGTAGGATGTGTGGTCACCCTACCTATAAGCCCTAGCAATTTTGTCCTGACTCCTCCCACTACATCTTCTGTCCCTCTTACTCATCCAGCCATGATGACCAGGAGATGGATGTAAGAGGATGATTGATGACATGATTGAAACTGCTGGATCCAACTATGCCTGAAGGGAGATTTTAATTTACTCACTGTCTGTTTCTCTGCTTGGGAGTTTCTTCTTCAGATGAGAACTTTGAGTGGCTGGGACTTTCTTGTCATTTTTGTCTCTAATGAATACCACCTCCGCATCCTTAATCACTCATCTCTGCCCAGGCAACCTCTGCCACGAGGTTTTATTTCCCCCCTTGAGTTTGGCATCATGCCAGCACCCCCAGCACAGAGGCTGGCAGAGAGTGGGTGCTGAATGAACCCAGGAGGGTTTGGAACATAGTTTTCACACATCTGTCAACCTTCAAGGAGAGGCTGTGTCCCCAGAACACTTATCCAAAGTGAAAGTCAAGTGGAACTAGACTCAGCTCAGAAGGCAGGCGAAGCAGAGAAGGCCAAGGAAGGAGAAAGATGGGTTCTGAGGCAGACAGGACCAGCAGAGTGTGCCTCCCGGAAGTGAGCTCGGCTCCTGAGCAGCCAAACTCACCCCGGAAACCAGGTGCACTTTGACTTCAATCACTCCAACACTTCTTTTAAGAAGAGCTCAGATTGAGTTTGAATTGCAGAAACTGAACCTGGCAGGCTGGGACAGCCAGCAGACACATACACACACAGATGGCACCACCAGACAGAAAACATCAGGTACATTTATAATTTCCCTAATTACCTCTGTCCCTCTCTGATCTTGGGGCTCCATAATATTGCCACAGCCGTGTCTGTCATCTGCTTGCAGCTCACGGGGCAAGCACGCCATGTTTACTTACTGAGTGCAGACAGCAGCTCTGCCTTCATGTGGCCCGACACCACCCACCCCTTTAGCTGCTGTAGGGGGCTGGGTCCCCTTCTGGAGGCCCCTGCAGAGTCGTTCCTTAGGATTCCTTCAAGCAAAAAGATCTGGCTACTGGCTATCACTCCAGGTCCTGGCAAAGAGCCAAATTCATTGCAGATGATTCCAATAAAGGGATGCTCAAAAAGGTGGGCTCTCTTGACTCGGGCTAAGGAACCAAACAAGGATTAGCTGTAGCAGCAATTGGCACCTCCTCAAGGGTGGTGCAGGATAGGGCAGGGTTCAGATCTGTTGTTCACAGGGTTGCTATGAGCTGCTGTGGACTCAGTGGCACACAACAACAACAACTAGGGCTGAAAAGAGGAATAATTTGTGTTCCAGTGAGACCATGGGAGATGGAGGACATATCACTTGATGAGAGTTACAGCTTTAGGGGTTGGAGCACAGAAGCAAGGAGAGAGACGGGGGAAAGGCCCAGCCACTCCCCTCTATCTTTCCAGTTTTCTGTTGGTCAAACCCATTTGACAGCCAGAAGGCACGGGAGCCCCTCAAGCAGTCCACATAAGGCAGAGCGGATTCAGGAGGCAAATGAGCACAAAAGAGCAATATGATCAAGCAAGGCATCCTGGGCACTCCCGGAGAGTCCACAGCCAGTCTTGTTAGATCACCTTCCCATCCTCTAAGTAGCCCTTGACTGTCCACCTCTCACCTCTGTGACACACAGTCTTCTCCCTGGCCTCACTGACGCCCATTGGCCCATCGTGGTTCATTCTCTGCCAAGTAGCCAAACTGATCTCTGTAATAAGCAGAATTGACCTTGATGCTCTCCACAGCACCTGTTGCTCTTAGGGTTCAGACCAAAGTCGGAATCCTGGCTTTGTAGAACCAGACTCCCTGCCTGCCCTGCATCTTCAAGCCACTCTGTACAGATGGGGCATTTTCGATATTTTTCAGTAAATGGGGTGTCATGCTCCTTCCCACCTCAGGGTTTTACATGTACTCTTCCTTTTGACAGAATTTCCCAGTCCAACCCCGATGATCCTTCAGTTCTCAGGCAAAAAAAAAAAAAATTTTAAAAAATCACATTCATAAGAACGACTGCTTTACACCCACAAAGCAGGAGAGGCAGTTCCCAGTCAGACACTATCATCATTCCTAAATGTCCTTCCTTTACAGCAGGCATCATCACTGTAATTAACTAATCAATTGTCTAACTCTCTGTTTATCGTCTGACTCCCCAGAAAGACTCTGAGACCCATGGGAGCCTGTTTTGTCTGTCTGGTATGCTTCTGTGCTCCAAATACAGTGCCTGGCACAGCGCAGACACTCAGTTATTTGTTGAACGAATGAATGAATAAAAGGAGGACTTTCGGTTTCCAATAATGGAAGGCTCGATTATTTGGATGAGTCAACCTTCTTACTAAAAATGCTGGATAAAATGTTTTAAAATGTGTTAGAAGCACTAGAGTGTTGGTAGTTAACAAGGGACTTACTAGATCAAAACCGAAAGGAAAAGGAATTCAGATAGATAAAAGAGGTAAGCTTTTTCGGCCCTGGGGAATTTGCTGAAATCAACAAATTGGAAATTTAATATAACAGCCTTGTGGAATGAGGGAGAGGGAAATAAAATCACAAGATTCACACATGGTGGGGTATGTAATAGGGCACCCATCCCACACTGTATGGAACCCCAAAGAATTAGTTACACCCTTAGTATAACGGTAAGCCAGAAATAAGCCAGCCTCACATGATCTTGCAATCTAAGTTCTCATCTTTTAGGTGGCCTAGGGAGCTCTGGTGGTCTAGTGGTAAGAAATTATACTACCAACCCAAAGGTAAGAGGTTTGAACCCACCAGCTGTTCTGCTGGAGAAAGATGGGCAGTCTTATCCTGTGCTGTTTACTGCCTCTGAAAACCTACCAGAGGCTCAGCTATGAGTTAGTTCTGACTTGACAGCACATAACAGCAGGGAAATTCAAGCCATAAAAATTTATTAAGGTAACCCTCAACTAGTGATATTCCTAGATGTTTGTCAAGAGCAAATGGAAATTCTACCTTATGGTATGTTATGTATCTTTATCCTAAGTCCTCCATTTCTCATTCTACAGTATTTACAAAATAGTGTCTAGCACAATTGCATATAAAAAAACAGGCTCACTTCGACAGCACGTATACTAAAATTAGAGCAATACAAAGAAGATTAGCATGGTCTCTGCACAAGGATGACATGCAAAAACCAGGCATATAAAAACCTAAGACACTGAGAATGAAATCTAGAAGAATCAACACAAAAACAGAAATGATCCTCAAAGTTTTCACATTATTAGTTATGACTGTAGTGTGACTTTTTATTGTGTTTAAAGAAATAAAATGCGTACTTAAGAACTGTAGGGACCTATTTTAAAAAGTGACATAACAGATGTTAAAAAGAATAAACTAGAAGTAGATATAAAAGCTATAAAAACCAAGAAACAAGAACTCAGTGGATAGAGTTAACAACAGGTCAACCACAGCTGAGGAAAAAATCCGCTAACAAGAAAAAAGGTTAGAGGAAGTCATCCCCAAAATGACACATAGAGACCAAAAGAAAATAGAGAAGAGATAGGAGACAAAGAGGAGGAGAAGGGCTAACATATGTTTCATTATTTTCCTTGACGGAAAGGAGAGAGGAAATGGAGCAAAGGCAGTATTTTAAAGACTTGTGGGTAAGAATTTTCTGGAACTGACGACTAAATGCTTGAAAGGAAATATCAAACACTTTAGTGGTAAGATATGCTTTGTTGACATTCTGCCCAGCTCTGGGTTTCAGACAATCCAGAGCTCAAATATACTGATGGGAGATTTTGGACCCAGTCCACTCTTGCCCAAGGGCCATGGTATTGTACAATATCAAGTTAAATGTAGCAAAGGACACATGAAAACAAAATCAGTGGCTGAAAAATAAAATCACTCTCACCTATCTCTTCACTTTATGATTCATTCTTCCTTTCTCTGAAGCTGTTTCACAGCCCTTAGATGACTACACAACTCCATCCTCCCTGTTCCTTTTTCCTTCCAGTAGACCTTGTTGACCAATCATTGGAGGTGGCTTAAAGCTGGTGTTCAGTCCCATTCTACAACAGTGGCAAGACTGAAAAAACCTGGATAAATTATGTATACTGCATTAAAACAGATGAGGGAAAGAACAGTTTAAAAGCAATATATGATTGGGTATTATGGTTATGACAAGAGTCCAGAATGAAGGTTGCACAGTGGAGTGTACTCGGGGCGGGGGAGATCGTATACCAATGAAGGAATTTTTCTTTTACTTTTCAAAAAGAAGAGCAAACTGGGTGGGGGAGGGGTGGGCAGGGAGAAAAATGCAACAATGAATGAATGGAAATCCAAAATCTCTGTAAATGTACATTAAAATAAATTTTAATAAAAGACAGTATGTCATATAAAGAAAGTTGCTACATAAAACTATGTTGTTGTTGTTGTTGTAGCTTAACAAAAAACCCTCTTGTTCCAGGTCCTTTCACAGCCAGCTCCGGGCTGTGGTGTGGGAGGTGCAGGAGAAAGGCCACTTCACTGTTCTAATTCACTGTCAATCATAATCTCCCCATCCTCCCAAACATGATCTCCCCTGTGTCCTCTGACCTCTGTCTTCTGCTCTGTGCCTGAGCTCAGGTCGAGGCCCTCAGGGGCGCTTAATGGGTATTTAGTGATGGACTGACAAGAAGATTGATACAGACTAGTCCAGCTGGAGGAAAAGGTTCAGAAGAGGGGAGTTATTCTGAAATGATGCTTGAGTGTCTGTTGTCATAGTAGACAAAGGCCAGGTGATGTCAGCATCACCATTGCCTTCAGGTCTGGTACCAACACAGTGATGCCAAAGAGCATTAATGCCCCTCATTTCCCAGTCCACCAACTCACCTAGGACCTGGCTGGCAACGATGTAGAAGCTGAGCCCTGGAGGTAGGCGGGAATTACTCAACACTAGGTCCTACAGCTCTCTAGCTCCCAAGTCTGAGCTCTCTGACTGGCAGGTGGGTAGCTTTTGTTTGACTCATTCTTTTGGCGGCCTGGTGGCCTAGTCCCCATTCTCCTCAGTGTGACACGTCCTGTGACAAGGTTCCCTTAATTGCTTTGTTCTGGAAGGACGTCCATGCATCATCTTGCCTCTGGGAATCCCAGCAAGACATGCTCAAACAGAGAGGCTGCCAGACCTGTGCTGGTCACACAGCAGGTGTGTGGTGAGGCCAGGGGATACACAGTCTCATGCTCTCAGTCAATGGGAATGCCAGCCCAGCCCTCGTGCAACCAGCATCAGAACAGCTCGGGGGCCCTGTCTCCCAGATGTCCACGTCCTGCCCTGGTCCTCAGGTCCTTGGCGTGAGAATCCCTCACAACCAGCCCCAGGTCCTTGTCTCCGAGCTGACTGGGTATGATGTCCCAGCCCACAATGAATAGAAATCAGGGTGTCATTGGGCCCCCAAAATTTGGCTTTGCAATGTATCTGGCATGTTCTCTCAATTTCTGAACTTCTCAAAGATGTTCCAAACAGCATGTAGTTGATTTAATTTTAAGAATTTTTTTTTTTAGAAGACAACTAAAGTAAATTAGGTTCAGGAATGTTGCATGGAGGCGGGCTTGGGGGAGGTTGTCATGAAATAAAGCCAATCGTGAGCATGGAAAGAAAAAAAATGAGTCTTTCTTGCTCTTAGATGGACTTGAAGAGGGTTAAACTATCCCCATGGACACAGAATAGACAAAACTACATTTGATCCTGTCCTGACCTAAGCCTGGGGAAGCAGAGCTTCTGGTAGACCCTTGCTCTGGGGCTCTGGGCTCCTGGTTAGTGCCCCTCTCTGATGCCTGGCTGCAAGCAGAGTAGCTGGGACCTGGGGACTTATGTCTGATAAAGCTGAGGTGCTGCCTGGTCTACAGCAGACCCTCGAGCAGGCTGCCCCACTGCCTGGTTTGGGGCACATGTATTCAGGCAGCACTGCCCCACATAATTACATAAACTAACTCTGTGTTATTTGAGATGCTCATCTTGCCTCTGACACATTTTGGGCTCAGGGCCACCACACCACCTCCCTCGCCTCGGAGGGCCTGGCCTGTGATTCACATGCTTCTCCCACATGAGAATGCTCCTTAGATGGAGGGTCTCAGGGGGGCTTGATAGATGTGGGGAGTGCCCAGGGAGGGAGAGGCCTCTGCTCGGCCTCAGAGTCAGCCCCACATTCACAGCACACTCTACGCCCACACCCACTCAGCCACTCTCCCAGGAGGTCACCCCTTGGCCCCCGTCCTTGCTCCTCTGCTGCCCTGTGCTGAGGCCATGGAGGAACTGGGGTTGAAGTGCTGTATCCTCATTCCCTACCTTCAGCCTCACTTGGTTCAGCAAGGAGAGGCCCACTGCTTCCTGTGCTTGAGTGGCCGGTGGAGTGCCAGAGCGCTGCCTCCAATCATCGCCCTGAGGAGTTTGCTCATTAACCTGAATGACTCTTGTAGGGGCCCTTCTGGCAGTCAAGGCAAGAGCGGGGGAGGTTTCCACAGCCCTCACGTGTTGTGGCCCAAACTCTGAGGGACCTACGTCGAGACCTCCTACCCAACTTTGTGCTTCTCCCTGTTGATTCCCCAGCTCCCTACAGAAAAGAGGGTACCTCCCTCCTCACTCCCTGGGCCCAGGAATAAGGATATAGAAACTATTTGTTCAGTCAGGGACTGTGATGTCCCAGTGGGGAGAAGTGGGAAGCGGGGATGGGAAGCCAGGGGGCCAGGAGAGTTCCCCCATCTCACCCCACAGAGCCTCCACCTGCTCTTTTCCCACCAGCACGGGTGTCTCAGCCAAAGAAGCCACAACTTTCTAAATGGAAAGATGTGAAATGAGTTGGTCTGTGGGGTCCAGGCTCTCAGGATTTGGAGTGGCTGACACCCCAGTGAGAACACTTGTCCGCGGTGCCCAGGACTCTGCACTGGCCGCCTTGTTGGCTTGAGCCAAGTGGCTCAGAAGCTTTGTCTCCTTCCCCTTCCCCACTGGATGACGTGGGTAGGAGTTCTGTATACATTTGCATAAAAGGAAACTGAAGCTTGGAGAAACTAAGAAGAGACTTGGTTCGGCCCACGCTGTCAGTAAGAGGCAAGCCAGGGTTTGGTCTGAGGCCAGGACTGTCTGACCCTTGTCATGATGGATCATCCCCGCCATTCAATCAAAGTATAAGAAACTATGACATGCCACCAGGAACATACAATTTTCCTCCAGAACAAATTCCCCAGCTCCCCCTCTCCACCAGGGCAGCCAGGCTTATTCAACTCCTGAGCCAGAGACTGATGACCTAGTGGGTGCCAAAGCCCTGTCTGTGGAGTAGCAGAGACCTTCAGCTCCCCACACAAGGCTACTGGCCCCAGGAAACAGGCACCTGCGGCACCAAAGGAGCCAGATCTTTAAAATGTTACCGACATCCGTACTTTCAAACAGTTCTGGAATAAATTCCTTGTCCTGTGGATTTATGGATGAAGGCCAGTTAGGCTTCTGCCCAGGTAGGGCATATTCCCTATAAATCAGTGGGAATGTGGTCACATGAATTTTAAATATCAGATTAAAATCAAATTAGTGGGAAAATTTGGAACAAATTGCCTCCTGGTGCAGTGAATGAGTCTATTTTTAAAATGCTGCTGCACTGGGCAAAATCGCGAAGCAAACACATTTCTTAACAGCGAGCAGACACGGCGTTGGGAGTGATTTGTCATGCTTAGTCACTGTAATTACTCCAGCAAAACTCAGGAATCAAATAAAACATGTTTGCAAATTGTAAATCACTCAAAGAGGCTAATTTGACAGGTCCTGACCTGATGCCCAAGGTCAGAAGCTCCCTCTGGAGGGGTCCTCACAGGTACCCCATCCTGATGTCCCTCCAGCTCCAGTTCTCAGGCAGGGGCCGCACCCACTAAGTCCAGTGGAGGCCATTACCCAACATGCTCTGGGGTAAACCACCATAAATCTGCTGTATTTCCTCATCAGTGACAGGACCTGGTGTGCTGAAGGCAAGAGAGGGCTCAAAGTGGTCTCCCCAGGGCTGGAGGTGGGAAAGCCAAGGGGTTGATCAAGGAGAGAAACTTTCTTTTGGGTAAAATGCTGAGATGTTGCTTGTCAAAGATCAGAAATATCTTCAGCTTCAAGAAAGTCCTGTCTGATCATGCGGCAACATGGCTTGGCCTTAGGCCATTGCATTTGACCCCTGGTGCACCCACCCTCAGGACTGTGTGTACCTTCTAGTCAGAACCAACTCATAGATGGCCCTCCAGTGGGTTTTCAGAGGCAGTAAATCACACAGGAGGAGACTGCCCCGCTTTCTTTCTTGGACCGGCTGGTGGGTTTGAGCCATGTGTCTTTCGGCTGGCACTCCTTACCACTAAGCTACCAGAGCTTGCATACCCTCAGGCCAGCCCAGTCTCCACAGGCATCCTAGGTCAGCTGCGAGAGGAGAGGAGATTGAAGACCTGAGGGCCTTAGAGAAGAAAGTCAGTGGCCCAGTGGCCCCACCTCTGTGCAGTTCCAGCAGTGTTGGGCCGTACCCTCTCTCTCCTTTCTCTAGGCCTGGCCTCGCTCCCAGAAAGCCCACTTCTCCTCGTGCACACTCCACTAGAGCATAATCCTCTCCTTGGGGCCTGCTAGATCGCTGATAAACTCATTTTAGGCAGTTCGCTAGTTATGAACTACGAACCAGATCCATTCCTAAGTGTGTCTTTAAGTCAAATTTGTCAGTCAGTCCAAATAGGTTCTTATGGTTCCTGGTGCCATAGTCCTGAAGTGCTGACCCTCGTCAGTTTGAATTCACCTGTGACTCTGTGAGAGAAAGAGGACAGACTCCTCCTGTAAAGATTTGCAGCCTTGCAAACTCGATGGAGAGTCACTGCCCATCAGAATTCACTTGACGGTGGTAGGTTCCAGTGCAAGGAAAGGCTCAAAGCCTTTTCAGTGATATAAAAACAATCTGCACGCAGCCGGCGAAGGTGACTGTGATGAAGTGTTGGTTGCACAGAGTTCAATCATTTCAAAGTAAGGACAAAGCTATATAACATTAAAGGTCACATATTTAAGTTGTCTTTAAGTCAAGCATTCTTAGTGTACCAAAAAGCTGCTCAGTTCTGGCTGTTCAAATTCACCAATGGTTTCTGCTCCCATTAAGATTTACAGTCTTAGAAACCAAATGGAGCGGCATTATAAGTTGGAATCAGCTGGATGGCAGTGGGGTTTTTATTTTGTTGTTGGTTTTTGTTTTTGTTTTTTTTTTATTTTTTAATGCAAAAGGGAGCTTAGGCTACATAGGTATTGAGGGTGAGGGTCATCCAGGGCTGGTGAGTTACTTTTCTGAAGATCTGTCTAAGGTAACCAAATGGAAGCTACATCTCATCCTGAGTGGGTCTCCAGGCTGGAGATTTTTTTCTAGTCTCCTTGAGCTGTGTTCCACCATGGTGATCTTCAAGATTCTACTCAACTGGCCTCAGACCCTCCCTATAAACTCGTGAGGAGAGGGCATGGGTATCTTCTGTTTTATTGTGCTGAGAACATAGGCAGGGAAACAAACACTATTCCTACACATGCCATTTAGTACCATGGGTGAAATTCTCCACATTGTGCAAACACTCTCACCTTCCTGTTCTAGATTGTTCTTCCTTCATTGACATAAACTCTCTGCCTCCTAAGGTTCTGATCTAATCTTTTGAGTTGCTATGTAAAAAGTTCTCAAAACAATATAGTGCTCAACACATCTTTCTTTTAAAAAATCTGATTAATAGCTAAGCTAAATAATTATTTAAAGAAGACTTCAGGGGGTATTTTTTGGTTTAATGTTTAAAGATTATCTTAGGGCCATAGTTTCAGGGGTTTGCATGCCTCTATGGCTGCATCAAGTCTAGAGTTCACAAGAATTTAAAATTCTGTTCCGCATTTTCACCCTCCTGACCAAGTTTTGTCTATGGAATCTCTGACAGAACTGTTCAGTAATAGTAGTGGGGTATCATCTAGTTCTTCTGGTCTCATGGTAAAAGTGGCAGTTCGTGGAGATAACTAGCCACAAGGGTCTAGACCTTCTTCCTATTCCTGATTTTCCTTCTTTCTCTGTAGAGAACACTTTTTGTGCCATGGCTGTGTCATATTTTTTTAAGATCCCAAATGCTAGGCAACAAAGTAGAAGGCAGAATAGAGCACTAAACAAATTATTAGGCAAATAAACTGGGATGTCCCATGAAAACATGACCTATAACCTCCAAACTAAATCTCATAAGGTGTTTGGTTGTATATAAAAAGCTTTGAAAACTATAATTTTTCCTTTTGTCAATATGTTCACAGCACAACTTTTTCCAGTTCACCTTTTGCAGGTGTGAAGCTTATTGACAGCAATTACAGTAATTGTGAACCCTAAACTTAATATGATTTTTTCCCCATCACTATTAACTACCCATCCCCCTTCCCTCCTGCCCCTGGTAACCACTAATCAACTTTGGTCTCTAAATATTTACCCCCTCCTATCTTTCTACGTAAGAGAGATGACACAATATCATCCTTTTGTGAGTGACTTATTTCACTCAATATAATGTCTTAAAACTCCACTCATACAGTAGCATGTATCAAGGTTCCATTTTTCCTGCTGGCAGAGTAGTCTTTTATTGCAAGCATGTATCACAGTTTTTGTTTGTTAATCTACTGACGAACATTTAAGCTGGTTCTATCTTTCAGCTATTGTGAATAGTGTTGCAATGTACCTGAGAGTACAAGTCTCTTTGAGACTCTGCTTTCAAGTATTTTGGGCATCTTTTTTTTTTTTTAAAGACATGGCATGCTGTTCTCTAAGTGCTTGTGCCATTTTGCATTCCTACCAACAATAGATAAAGCCAGTCAGGTCATCACTGTCAAGTCCGAACCACTTCATAACTGACCCTCCGTTGGGTTTCTGAGGTGGTAAATCACACAGGAAGTGATTCCTCATCTTTCTGCTTCAGAGCAGCTGGTGGATTTTAGCCAACTTTGTTCCTTTCTTTTTTTATCTTAGACATCCTAGTGGGAGTGTAATAGCCTCTCATTCTGATTTTGATTTACGGTTCTGATGGCTAATGACACTGAGCATTTTTCCCCCCTGAGAGGAAGGCATGAACCTTCCCTACCACAAATTATGCAGTTGAGTTTCCCACATTAGGGGAAATTGCCAGGGGTCAGCCCATCCGGAATGCACTAGATGAGCCTCATCCTGGGAAAACCACCTTCGCGACCATGATATCTTCCCTGCCTGAGCACTTTTTTTCAAATGTGTAGAAAACATTTGAATATTCTCACTGATAAAATATCGATTCAAGTTCTTTGCCCATTTTGTGATTGGTAAAGCTGTCAAAACTTTATATGTATTTTGGTTGTCAGACTCCTGTTGGATATACGGTTTTGGGGTTTTTGATAAAGGTTTTGGTATTTCCCCCCTTTTTCCTTGTTAGATATACTGTTTTAGAAGATGTTTTCCCAGTCAGTAACTAGTCTTTTCACTTTTTCTGATAGTCTTTTGGTGAAGGAAAATTTTAAATCTTTAATGTTCCATTTCTTTACTGTCTTTTGTTCTGTGTACTTTTGTTACTATATTTGATAATTCATTGTTGAAAATGAGACCAAACATCATTGTCCTTGCTTGTTCTTCTAAGAATTTTGCGGGTTTTTTAGTTTTCACATTTAGGTCCTTAATCCATTTTTCATTTTATTTTTGTGTATGGTGTGAGGCAAGGATCTGGTTTCATTTTTCTGTATGTAGAAACCCAATTTTTCTAGCATCATTTATTGGACAGATTTTTCTTTCTCCATCAAATGGAGGAGTAGCAGCCTTGTAAAAATGCTGCGACCATGAATTCATGAATTAATTTCTAGACTCTGTTCAATTCCATTGGTATATGAACCTATTGCTATACCAATACCAAGTGGTTTTTATTACAACAGCTATATCATATGTTTTAGAATCAAGACGTGTAAGTCCTCCTACATTTCTTTTTTGTCAGCACTGTTTCATCTATAGTTGAGGATTGGTTTTTCTAATTTTTGTAAAGAAGGCTATTGGGATTTTGATTGGATTGCACTGAATCTGTAAATCACTTTGGGTAGCTTTAACATAAATTCAATTTTAAAAGAAGAACAGAGATGACTTATAGAGAGATGCAGGCATTGAAGACAATGTGATGGAGACCTGCAGTGGGTCAGACCAGAGCCAGATTAATGCACATGACAGTCTCATCATTGATAATTTATGTTACTCCTTCCTTTTTTCCTTGTATTTAAATTAGACATGTGAGTTACATATATACACATGCATGTGTGTGTGTGAGCTCTCCATGATGTAATTTCTTTTAAAATCTATTTGATATTACCAATTGAATGCAAAAGCGTTGTATGGTATTTTCATGGAATGAGATGCATTTAATGGTATCATTTTAGTGGATGTGAAGTGTTAAGATTTTTAATGTATACCACATTTTATACAAAAGAATATTCTACACATCCTTCAACAAAGAAAATAAGTTTGTAAATGTTGTTATTTCAAAAGTCAACATAAAATTTTAATTCCCCACTGTTTCACCATCATGGTGGTCTATTTCTTTGAAGACCATTCTTTTTTTCACTCTTTACCAAGCATGTTTGCATTTGCCAAGGACTGATAAAATGTCCAAAATACATGAGATGAAGTCTCACCATCCTATCTTCCAAGAAGCATTTCTGAGTGTACTTCTTCCAAGAAAGATCTGCTCATTACTCTGGAAGTCCATGATATAGTCAATATTTCTTGAAAACACCATCATTTACATGCATCAATTCTTTTTCCATCTGTCTTATTCATTATGCAGCTTTCACATGCATATGAAGTCACTGGAAATACCAGGGCTTGGTCAGGTGTACCTTAGTCTTCCAAGTAACATCTTGCTTTTAAACACTTAGAGGTATAGCAAATTTGTCCAACACAATATATAATTTGATTTCTTAGCTACCATTTCCATGGACATCAATTGTGAGGCCAAGTAAAATGAAATCCTTGAAAACATCAATCTTTTCTCCTTTGAGCATGATGTCGCTTATGGGTCCAGATGTGAGGATTCTCCATCTTTGTTTTGTAGCATCCTGAGGCTGTAATCATGGCTTCATCAGTAAGTGCTTCAAGTCTTCTTCATTTTCACCAAGGAATGTTGTGACATCTGCATATTGGAAGTTGTTAATGAGTCTTGTGCCAATCCTGATACATTTTTCCTCAACTAGTCCAGATTCTCTGAGTATTTTCTTGCTAGATTGAATAAGTACCGTGAAAGAATACGTCCCTGATTCACACTATTCCAGATATGAAACCGTGTAGTAACTTCTTGTTTTGTTCTAACAACTGCCTCTTGGTCTATGTACAGGTTCCTCATGAGCGTGATTAACTGTTCTGTAGTTCCCATTCTTTGCAATATTATTTAAAATGGTTTCACAATCTACATAGACACGTGGTTTTATAGATTCGGAAAACACAAGGAAACACCTTTCAGATATTCTCTGCTTTTCATCTGATCCATCTGATCAGCAATGATATTCCCAGTTCCATATTTTCTTTTGAATCCAGCTTGAATTTCTGACACTGTTGAAACAAATTACCATAGTTTAATTTTAGATATCATTGGACTTCATAGCCCATCCTCACCTCTTGTTTGTTAGAAATAGGATACTCCCAAGCGACAGGCTGGGATAAGGAATTTCAATTCATGGCAGGGGGCCGTAAGAGACAGTCACCTATGCAGGTGTTGATGTGGTAGGGGCCCATAATTAACCTTGTATGAGGGAAGCCTTGCAACCCTGCTTGGGTTTTATTTCAAGCTATCACTTTCTCATGTACTGGGGGTGGTATCAACTTAGTGCATTTAGCACCCTGCTAGTTTCCTCCCACTCTGATGGTGGGTGTTCCTTGTATCCCGTCTTATTGGTGTCTGCTTTGGACAGCTGGTGGCCCTGTTTTGTTGGTGCTTCAAACATGTGCTTACCTTTCTTGTTGGGGAATCCAGCCCTAAGCCAGACCCCGAGTGTCCATTGGGACAAAGTCCAGCAGTAGGACAAGAAACGCAGGACCCAAGGCATGTCCATTTAATTTGGCTTCAGTAGTTTTGGAGGGTGAGGGTGGAGATGTGGAAGATGAGACACCAAGGATGAAGTTCAGAGAAAGATCTTGGGAAAAGTGACAATCACAAAGGGTGTTTTTACAAAATGCTAATCTTTAGTCCTGATTTGATGGCTTCTTATGTTTTTGTGTGATGTCAACTCAGAACTAACTCGTAGCTGACCCTCTGGTTTTCAGGGGCATTAAATCACATGGGAGGAGACTGCCCATCCTTCTCCATGGAGCAGTTGGTGGATCCAAACCATGTGCCTTTGTGATTGCAGCACAGCTTCTTACCACTAGGCCACCAGAGATCCCTGATTTGATGATGCCTTTAGCTCTGGTGGCCTAGTGATAAGGACTTGTACTGGCAACCTCAAGGTACTGGTTCAAATATGCCAACTGCTCTGTGGGAGAAGGGATGGACAATCTCCTCCTGTGTAACTAACTGCCTCTGAAAATAAGCCGGTGGGTCAGCTATGGATTGGTTCCGACCCAACAGTACACACCACCACCATGAACTTCTCAACTGATTGCAGCTGCGTAAGAAGCTACTCGTAGCTGACCATCCTGCAGTTTTTCAGACGCATTAACTTGCATTGAAGGAGGCTGCCCATCTTTCTCCCTTGGAGCAGTTGGTGCATTCAAACTGCCTGCCTTTGGGTTGGTAGGGCAACTCTCTATCCACTAGGCGACAGAGCTCCAAGTGAAGATCAAAGTACATCTCTCCTCCAGTCTGGTCTGAGAAACAGGCAAACTGGATAATTCAGACCCTCGGCTCTTCCCAGAAAAAGTCTCAGGTCAGCTAAGGGATTTTCCCCCCTGTGGTCTTTATCCAGCCTATTCAGTGCAGCCAGACATCAGGGACATCTGCTCTCTAGTCACCCTAGCAGACATGCCAGCTTCCCTTCCAAGACCTCTGCTAAGTTCTTGCAGTAAGTGTCCACTGTTCTCTTCTTTCTTGGGGTTTATGCCTCATCAGGGTCTGTCAGCATTCTTTTCTGTTGTTGGTTGGCATGGGCAGTGAACTTGGGTACTGGGAAGGAAGAAAATGGGTGTCTTTGGAAGCCAGAGACCCAGCTAGGTCTGTTCCAAGTGGGTTAGAAAAAAATAAATAAAAACAAAAGTGAGGAGGGGAAAAAAAATCTCATGGGTGCCAGAGTGGGGCTAGCCAAAGCTTCGGCTGCCTGAATAATGGATTCCACATTGGCCTGGCTCTGCCTGTAGCGATGGGGCTCCAGGGTGCATGCACAGTGGGGCTTGCAGGGGCTGGAGGGGACAGCTCGGCTGAGGCCAGACCTAGCCATACCTTTGCATTACCCTGTCCCCAGCCACAATGTGGCTGAGACATTGTCCTGATCCACAATCCAGCATCCCAGCCTCCCCACACCCCGGCCCAAGGCTCCTTGGGTCCCTGCCGGCCTTCACAGATTGTTTGAGTTATTAATGCTGTTTCCCAGAGATTCCATCTGGCTGTTTAATTGCTCTGGGATGGGACTAGGAGGCTTTGATAGTGAATACGTATCTTTCCTATGTTTCTCTGCTTACGTCAAACTCTCCAGCCATGTAGAGGGGTGTTAGGATACAGAAAGGTAGGGGGTGGGGGGGATGGGCTGGGAGAAGTGGAGACAGCACAAGTCCTCACAAAATCAAGAAATGTTTTTCAAAGGTGCTGATGGTTTCATTTTATTTAAAGAAAAGGAGAGAGCAAAGCAAAGTCTGCCCTCTCCCCGGCCCCTCAATGTCCACCAGCACAGAAAAGGCATGGAATGGGATGCCACCATTGCCCCAAAAGGACCCTGCCCCAAGTCCTTGGTAGGCCTGGAGTGCCCTGGAAAGGTTTCCACTCTAAGTTGACCTTGGTTCCCACCCACTGGAGGAGGTCTGGCAGGTTCTTGCCTGGGAAGGAGGGGGCGGGAGAGCTGGGAGGGGTGGACACTCCTCACCAGTTCCAATGGCTCATCACAGGTGTCAGGGCCAAACCCCATGCTGATAGATTCCCAGGAGATAAGGATGACATCTGTGACAGCATCGAAGCATCTGGAAGCCTCTGGCTGCAAAGGAGCCCCCACCCTCGCTCCCTCCCACCCTCACACCTTCCTAGGCACCTGGCTCCCCAAAGAGCACCCAGGAGGGAATGAGGTGCTACTTCATGCCAGGCAGGAATATCCAACTATCTTGAGACTGGATTCAAGTAAGCTTGCTCTCCTTGGGTCTGGGACAAAGCTGCTGCTTCTAGGAAGCCTTCTTGGGTGGCCCCTGCTCACACTTTGAGCTTCCCCTTATCACATACAAGGTGGAGCTGAAACCACATCTTCAGGCCATAAGGTCGTGAATTCTCCAAAAGCGGGTGGGCCAAGGCTGCTTGCTGCCAGCCGAGTACCCACTCCTTGGCACACTACAGGCAGCCATTTAGGGCTTGGAGTGCTTCTCCTCACAGGCAGGAGGGTATTTGTGAGGGGCCTGAAGGCAGCAGTAGTGACAAGAGGAGATTCTCTCCTGAGCCCCTGTTTCCTCCTCTGCCCCACGTGCTGGGCACAGAGCATGGACTGGGCAAGTTTACCCCCCCCCCCAATGGCGTGCAGGCTCCCTCACCCATATAGGCCTCTCTGTCTACTGAGGGCCCCACTGGAGGCCCCGCCCATCATATCCCTTTCCCCAGGCTGGATGTGGTTGGATTCATCTTGTCTTCCCAAGTCCTCTCAAGACCTCAGGATCGTCCTCAACCCGGATGGTGGCGCTGTAAGAGGAAACTCCTTAAGAGGGTGGGGCGAGCAGGAAGCACCCCTCCCCCGCCTATCCTGGGACTTGTTTTGGGGGTAAAGAGGGAAGCTGAGGATTGGCCCCCTCAAACAAGAAAAACTGGAATCAGTGCTGAACTCAGAGAGGGTTTGCTGGTGCCTAGCAAGCTGTGGCCTGCCCTGGGCCTCTAGGCAGCCACTGGGCCCTGCCTCCTCGGTTCCCAGGGCGGGAGGACAGGCTGCTGCCGCCTCCTCACGGCCCTGGAGGCCTTTCCTCCTCCAAGGGCTGCCATGGGTGAGGGGGTGGAGAGGAAGGAGCATGAGAAGGGGGCAAGGGACAGGGGACAAGTTGTCTCTGTGAACTTATAAGGTAGGTAGATGTACAGCTTTCAGAACTGGAAAAGTTTGTCATTTCTGGTAAAGCTTTGGTCCACATTGGCCTGTAAGCTACACAGTGAAAACAAATGGTAAATTTGGCTTCATCTGTTACCCTCAGAGAGGATAAAACCTGAAAAGCCTATATGGCCTCCAGCGCTACTTCCTCTAAAGCAGTTGTTGTAGGGACAGAGAGCCAATCCTCCTCTGGCTGGGTGTCTCTGATACAAAAGGGGTGCTGGGGGCATAGGCACAAGTAGGCTTCCTGTTTGGTCCAAGCTGGTTCTTGGGCCAGTGGCATTGTGGGGCAGAGACGTGGAAGTTGAGTGGCAAAGGGCTGGGGTGGCTGTAGCCAGATTGCCCAGGGAACAGTGGGATGAGGTGGAGGGTCCCGTCCCAGCCTTTGGGCCTTGTTCCACCGCTCCTGGGTCCTAGTGGCCCGTGAGCAAAGCCGCTTGGAGCTGTGGGTGATATGGAAGCAAGTGTGGCCAAGAGGCCTTGGAGCTAGTGGGCCAAGTCTGCCCAAGTCCCAAAGAGGCCATAGAAGCCACAGGCTATGTGTGAGCGAGCTCTTTTCTCAAATTTCTCTTTGAATCTGTCTTCTCCTAGGGGCCAATGAAAGATCACACCAAGGGCTGGTGCCCCCCACCCCCCCAAAAGAGACTCTATCTCATGGGGGCTTGTGGGCATTCTCAGCCTGAATCCTGTCCCCCTCCCATTCATCTACCTCATGTGGGGAAAGTTGCTCCCTAAGGTGAAGAGGGGCTCAGAATGGGCGGGGTGCTTATGAAAGGCAAGCCCTCAGTCAGAAACTGGGCTGTGATTATTTACAAATGTGACCTACTCACAACAAACCTTGGAAGTCGCTTCCTTCTGGTTTTAAAAAGACACCAAGAACCATTTGATATGTTTATATTATTGATATAATACATAAAACCCTTAGCATGAAACTCTATGATCTCCCAAAAAGAAGAGAATCCTATTTGTCCTTCCCAGCCCCCAGCCCTAGCGATCTGTGTTCCCAGCTGCCTGCTGGCGGGAGTCTCCTCCTTTCCAGACCTGGAGCCAGGGCCTCTGGGGGGACAATCCTGTGGGCAGTCAAGGCTGGAGGGGACAGAGGCCCGCAGCCACCCCCAGGGAAAGACAGCTGAGGGGGAAAGGGAAGCCCACCTCACCTCTTCAGTCCCACCAGAGCAAAACCAAAAGGAAAGAGAGCCTCGGATCCTCCCCGACACCGCTGACCAAAAAAAGTCTCATTTTGGCAAGTATCCGAGCAAAACCAAAACAAAACAAAAACCAAATAAAATGGTGGTTTAGCATAGACATGCACATTCACATTGCACAAGGCACTGCTGGGACACGAGAGGGGCCAGACACAAGTGCTGAACTCGGCTGATGAAGCAAAATTATCCCAAAAGCGTCTGGGAGCTCTGGTCCCTCAGGAATGGACGGTTCATGTTCCTAGTGCAAGCTGGCAACATACAGGACGGAGGAGGCCATACTCCCCATGTCCTTTCACTCCCTGCCCCTGTCCCAGACAAGGCTTCTCATTCCCTTCTTCCACCAAGCCGCCACTCCCAAGACCAATGTCCTCTTGGCTAAACTGTGGCCTAGCTTTCTGGTCTGGCTTCGGAGGTTGGGGAGAGACTCCTACTGGTCACCTGGTGAGCCCACTTCTGTGGGCCTGCAAAGGGAGGTCCAGCCTGTTGGAGGCTTGGCCTGGGCAGGCAAGGATATGGGGTTACCCTTCCCTTCCTGTAGACCTAGGGCACAGTCTTGGACGCAAAGCCCAGAGCCCCAGTAAGGAGAGGCGCTGAGGACCTGGCTTGGTGCAATCAGCTACCTGAACCTTTCTCCTGCGTGGGTCTCCATCCCTTCTTCTCTCAGGGGCCAGCTGCAGCCTCGGGAAGATGGCAGGAACCCTCCAGATAAAATAGCAAGGCACATTATTTGCTCCCCTACTCAGTAGGAATTGGAGCGATGAGTTTGCGTTTCCAAGGCACAGGGTTGTTCCTTAATACTAGAGTTGCCGGCTTGGCTGCCGGCTCTGCCCCACTGCACTTCTCCGCTTTCTAAGGGAGAAGCTAGTGCCCGACCTCTCATCCTAGAGGCATAGAGTCCAGCGCAGTGGAAGGGAGGGGACAGGCAGGGCAGGCCAGGCTTTCAGGGATCTCCTGGCTTGGACAACCTCGAGATCTGGCGACCCGAAACCACTTCCCGGGTCCCTGCCAGGGGCTGGCCCAGGGTGGTCCCGCTGCGGCGCCTCACGCGCAGTTGCCCATGGCCTTGACCAGAGAGCTTTCTGGCAACTGGCGGAAGATGCCCCGCAGCGTGTCCAGTTCGCGGCTCAACTGTTCCACCCGCTTGCGCAGGCGGTCATTGTCACTGGTCAGCTCCAGCACCTTCTGCTGCGTCTCCACGTTGCGCTGCTTGGCCTTGTCGCGGCTCTTGCGTACGGCGATGTTGTTGCGCTCGCGCCGCACGCGGTACTCGTTGCTGTTCTTGTCTACTGACTTCTTGGCCTTTCCCGAACCGCCGCCGCCCCCGCGGAGGTCTGGGTGCCCGGTCAGCCCCTTGAGCGCGCCACCCGGGCCCGGCAGGCCGGCGGCGCCTAGCGCGGGCGCGGGGTGCGGGCTGGGCACGGGCGTGGGCGGTGGGGTGGGGTGGCCGGGCTGCAGGTGCATGGTGGTCTGGCCGCAGTGCGCGATCTGGAACTGCAGGTGCGGGGCAGCCAGGTGCGCGGACGCCGGGTGCGGGTGCGGCGGCGGCGGCGGCGGCTGGTAGGGGAAGAGGCCGGCCAGCGCCAGCTGCTTCGCCTCGTCCTCCTCGCGCGGCTCCTGCTTGATCACCAGCGGCCGCAGCGCAGGCGCCCCGACGCGCTCGTACAGGGGTTCCAGCCTGCCGTCCAGGTAGCCGGCCGCCGCGCAGCCGTAGCCCGGAGGGGGACCGTGTGCGCTCCCCGGCATGACGGCGCCGCCCGAGCCCGCGGAGGCGCCCGGATAGTCGAAATCGCCGCCGCCGCCGCCGCCCGAAGGGGCCGCGGCCGCCTTGGCCTTCTCCTGCTGCCGGCTGTGCTGGAACAGGTCGGCTAGGAACTCGTCGTTGAAGGCGGCCGGGTCGATGTAGGCGCTGATGTCTATGGACGTCTCGTGTTCGCAGATGCCGCCCAGCGCTTCCTGGGCGGCAGGTGGGGCGAGGGGTTGCGCGGAGCCCGCGCCCCGGGAAAAGCCAAAGGCGGCGTTGCCGGGCGCGTGCGGGGGGCTCTGGAGGTGGCTACTCATCGGGGGCCGCGGCTCCGCCTCGTAGAAGTCGGCTGACTCCATGGGGCAGCTAGAGTCCTCCCGGCATGGCGAGCCTCTGCGGCCTCCAGCCTGCGTGGGGCGTCGCTGCTGCCACCGCCGCCGCCACCCACCCCGGAGCCCTGGTCGCTCGCGCCCGCGTTGCTCCGGGTCGCGAATGGCCAGGCCCGTACGGGCTCCGCATTTATACCCGGGCGGCCGTCGCCCTCTAGTGTCCAAACCCTCCTGACCAGCGTCGCCTCCTGGGTCTTAGTGCCAGACCGTATGGTCGGCTAGAGGGCCCAAGCACAGAGCTGGGGCGGGGAAGGCGAACTGTGGCGCAATGCCCACTGCCCCTGGCGCTGGGTGCCAAACCAGCGAGGGCACTCAATGCGGGACCCTAGACCCGGCTGTAGCGTGGGGTCGCCCTCCGTTCTCCTCCCCAGGCACCCACTTTCCGCCTGGGAGCACCCAGAGGTCTCGCTGTGGGTGGTGAAGGACAGTGCGAAGTGTCTGAGCTACTGTGGCGCGGACTTGCTTTAGAAGTGAGACTCTGCTCAGACCTGGATCAGAGTCCCCTGAAGGGAAGGCGGCGGCGCAGAGCAGGGTAAGGATACTGTTTTGGACCAAAGATGTGGACCGAAGAGCGGTGACCATCTTCTTCCTAGATCTCCAGGCCCAACCCTGAATCACTTCTGCCCCGCTGCACCCCTCGGGGTGCTCCAGGCTTCCAGAGGCCTTCAGCGCAGGGCGCTAGGACCGCGCGGGGCGAGCGGAGGGGCGGGAAGCGGAGGTGGCGGCGCTCAGAGCGGGAGGAATGCGCCCCAGAGCTGCGGCTGCTGGAAAAGTTTTTCTGTCGAATCGCGTCTCCAGGCCTTGCGTTCGAGTTGGTTAGCTGCGCTCCTAGTTCTTTTTTTTTTACTGGGCCGACGCGCAGAGTCCCGGGCGGCCGATGGGGACCCCCAGGCAGGGTGGGGTGCAGAACTGGGTGCCAATTGGACTCCGAAATGGAGATCGCGAGCGTTAGTGGGGCTCACCAAGCGGAGCCCGGGGTCACGGGGATCGAGGTCACAGCTTTCAATCCCTAATCCCCATCCAGGTGGGCGCCGACTGCGAAAGCAGGGCGTCAGGGGAGCCCGGACTTCAGGTAACCCATGCCCATGACCCCACTGGGTGAACCCTTCGGGTGCACTAAGGGCTCCAGGCGTTGAGGACCTGGGATTGGGGAGGGGGGGTTGCGAGACGGAGCAGGCCCAATGCATCTTGGTGAGGGGCTGCTGCAAGGGAGAAGGGATTTACCGCCGCGCAGCCACGTGGCGACCCACGAGTTCTATCCTGGGATTGCCAGGGTGTGGGGGACGCGTGAAATCGCCAAGTCTCTCCCGTGTCCCCACTCCACTCCTCCCCCCACCGGCTCTCGTCGTTGCTTCTTGCGCAGAAATCTGCCGCCGCCTGAATGCTGGTTTAAGGATCTTCGGGAGCTCAAGTATGATGCCTGATGTCCCTTTCCGAGAGGTACTGACACCGTGACAGCAGCAATGGGCTCATGTGTGTGATTGTGAGGGTGGCACAGGGTTCGAGTCTGTTGTTCGTAGGGTCGCTATGAGTAGTGCTCGACTCAACAGCTCATAATAACCATCGGGTTCCAGGTCCCTTACTGCACTCCGATCTTCTGAGGACTTCAAAGACTCTGCAGTACGACCTGGAGCCCTCTCGAAGGTGCAGTGCAGATAGGAATGTCCGAGTTAAAGAAGCAACTTAGCCTGTGGCGAGGCATACTGTGCTTTAAGGAAATTTCGGTTGCCCTAATTATCAATGATTAATGGCCCACGGGCTTAGTTGGAGTCCAGAGCTCATAAACAAGACATTTTCAGCTTGGTCCTTGTGGATTGAGACTTTGAAACGCAGATCCACTAATCACCTACACTGAACTGATGTGCTGCTCTAGGCAGTGAGGATGTCCATCCAGCCGAAATTCCAGGAAGGAATCCCAAAACCTGGATTTGGATTTGCAGTCAAAGCCTTCTCTCTCCCCATCCTCCACGCTGTGCTGAAAACAGCAGTTTCTCTCTGGGAAGGTGTAATGAGACACTCTGAACGTCCTCCTGGGGCACCTGCAGATGTGGAAGAAGGGGAGACCTCAGCCTCTCCCAGAGTTGCTGTTTCTGGTTCAGGCCTCTGTGCAGGCAGCCGACTTTCTCTTCTGACTGAACAAAGCTGGAGTGACCATGGACCAGGAGAGCAGAGGCCTTGTGCTTGCCAGAAGGTATGTGGGTGCATGAGGCAGAGGCATGTCATCCATTTATTTAATTTATCCAGCCAATATCTGTGGGATATACCTGTGGTTATGTCATGCATGTTCAACATAATGAATACACTCTGAAAGTCTCTTCTGGCACTTACATCTCAGCATCAAGAAAACAAAATTCAGGGGAGCTCTGGTGGCCTAGTGGCAAGGAGCTGCAACTATAATCCCAGAGGCGCACGGTTCGAATCCACCAGATGCTCTGCCAGGGAAGGAGGGACAATCTCCTCCTGTACCAGTCAGATCTGATTTGATGGTACACTCACACAAAAATAATAAAATAAAAATAAAAAAAAGAAAACAGAATTCTTGTAACTGGACAGGCAGGCAATATCAAGATAGATGAAGAAAAGTTTGAAGCTGTCAACTATTTCATCTTACATATCCACAGTCAGTGCCCTTGGTACTAGCAGTCAGATCAGGAGACATACTGCATTGGACAAGGCTGCTGTCAGGGACCTCTCCTAATTACTGAGGAGTAATGATGCTATTTTAAAGACCAACGTGTGCCTGACTCAGGCCATGGTCTTTTTAATTACTGTGCATCTAGAGCTGGGCAGTGAATAAGGACTACAGAAGAAGAATCTATGCCTTGGAATTGTGTTGGAGAACAGTACTGAATATCCCATGGACTGTCAAAAGAACAAACTGATAGGTCTTGGTACAGCCAGAGTGCTTCTTGGAGGCAAGACTGTGAGGCTTCATCTCATGTAATTTGAGCATAATGCTTTGTCGTTGTGTACCATAGAGTCGGAACAAACCCATGGCAGGTTTTCAGAGGCAGTTAATCACATGAGAGGAGATTGTCCATCTTTCTCCCACGAGCATATTGGGAGGAGAGGCTTTTACTTGGAAAGGTAGGCTTTTACTTGGAAGAGGTTCAGTGAAAGAATGACTCTCACCAAGACGGACTGACACAGTGACTGCAGCAGTGGGCAGTGTGTCAGAGACTATGAGGCTGGCGCAGGGTAGGACAGGGCTCAGATCTGTTCATAGGGTCTCTATGAGTTGTACTCGATGGCACCTAATGACAGCGACAACCTACTTAAGGAAACCCTGCCCCTCCCCCGATAGGGGACACTGGAGGAAGTAACAGGCTGCTTCTGCAAAGGAGGTCAGAAGAGTTCACACAGATGGACCTTTGAGCTGGTCTCAGGATGAGCAGAGGTTTGCCAGAAGGATAAGAAAGAGAGGCCCGTCTTCAGGAGGAGGGAATGGCAGGTACAAAGGTGGTGGGGCTGTGGGTGCACGGCATGGTCTGGTGACAAAGGACACTGTGGCGCTTGTAGCAGGAGTGTGGGAGAGTTGGAGGAGGGGCCGAGATAAGGCTGTGTCCACTGAGGGGCTGGCAGGAGGCAATGGCGGCTCTGGGTGAAGGAGTTTAGACCTTATGCCATGTGTGGCTTTCAGCCCTCAGGTTTGAGCAGAGCAGTACTGTGGCCCCTTGCGGGCTCCTGGCCAGGGGTAGTGAGAGGCAAAGGATCTCAGGGTGGGGAGAGATGCAGCGATGGCCTTGAGCGGCATCAGGGAAGAGGTGGGAAGTCGGGGACTTTGCTCCAAGCTGGGTTATCATGCCCAACATAAGCAGTGCATGGAAAATTGAGGACCCTTCCTGCAGGCCCTTGGTGGCCTCTGGAAGTCACCGTTGTCAGACCATAAACCGCCTTGTTTGTGGTTCTGGAGAAGAGAACCATGGGCCAGGCACTGTTGTCAATACTCACTTACCTTATTATTGTTGTTGCTGTTGTGTACCATGGAGTCAGAATTAACCCATAGTTGACCCTCCAGTGCATTTTTCAGGGACAGTAAATCACAGAGGAGAGATTGTCCATCCTTTTCCCTTGCAGCAACTGGTGGATTTGAACCACATACCTTTGTATTGGCAGCGTGATTCCTTACCACTAAGCCACAATAGCTCCCTTCACTTGCCTTCATGTAGCTTTTTCTTCAAGGCATAGGAGATGACCATGGGGAAGAAATTTCAAGAGCAAGTAGTGGTCTCTGGATGGGCTGGCTATCATGGGATAGCCCAGGGGCCTGGGCAACAGGAGTTGCAAGAAAAACTGGGTGAGCCTCCAGGGGTAATGGAACCATTTTCCATGAGAGACATCCACAGAGTGGCGGGGGGAGGGGCCAAGAATTAGGGGGCTGAGATTTATAGGCAGTCAGCACTAGGCTCAAGAAATGAGATAAACAAGGATTTATCTAAGAGGGAGACTGCACTGTGGCCCCAGTCCCACTGAGGCAGAGAATCTGTGGATCCCATTTCTGAACTTAAAGATCCTCATTCTTTTAACTGATGGCAGCTTGTTGGTCCTGATGTGAGAGTGGAAATGGACACTCAGCCACTACAGTGTGCTGGACAGGTGGTGGAGCTGTGGGTGCCCTGATAACATGGCTGTCCCCTTGCCAGGAGCCCTGGGGAGAATCTGGCTCCTGAAATTGACTCTAGCATTCCTTTCTACTAAGGAGAAATTTGACAACAGAAGTAGCAGTGCATTTAATGGATGTGACAGCTCAGAGGTTGATGCTGAGCTGGAGAGAATGTCAGGCCAGATATAAGCAGGCCAGGTAGGGAGACGAGTGGAAGCCCTCCAGCAAATGTGCTGCCAAGTTTATGTAGGAATCCTAATGGCCGTAGAGTGTAACATATCAGACTGCTAGCTGAAGGTTGGCAGTTCGAATCCACCAGCTGCTCCATGGGAGAAAGATGAACTGTCTCTTCCCATAAAGATTTACAGCCTCCCATACCTAATGGAGCATTGCTATTAATCGGAATGGGCTTAACAGCAGTGGGTCGTTTGTTTTAAACTTTCACGTGTTGTGCCATAAAGCCTGGTTCCAGTATCATTCACAACGCCGCTTGTTTTGACAAGACAATCAGGCCCCTAGTAAATCTTTCATTTTACTGAGTCTCAGCCTTCTTAATGCAATGCGTGCAAAGAGAATTAGTCCATAAGCTTGGAAATCAGTCAAATTCTAAAGGGCAAAAGGGCCCAAACTAACCCGTCCATGTTAGCTTTCTAACTCTGCATAAAAGAGTACAGATGTAAGACTGGTCACTCAGAAGCAGAACTAATGAAGAGTAAAAACCAGGAGCCATGTTTTCAGACACATTTATGACTGGAGCTTATGTCTTTTCTAGAAAAATTTCAATAAAAATCCTCTAAATTGTCCTAAAAATACACAGCATCATCAAAACCCCTACTTTTATCACAGATGCATTTGTTAGTGGGTTTCATTCTAATTAATTTCATGCTTTATATATTAATTACTGAAGCATATAGACCCAATGGATAGTTATAAAAAATCTAGTTTTTTGCTGCATTGAAACAGATGGGGAAGAGAACTGTTTGAAAGGAGTAAATAATTAGTTATTATTTGAATGACAAGAGTCCAGAATAAGAGCTGCATAGTAAAGGGGACTGTGGGGGGGTGGGCTGTATAACAATGACGGAATTTTTTTTTTCAAAGAGAAAAGTGAACTGGGGGGCGGGGTAGGCGGAGAGGAAAATGTGCAACAATGAATGAATGGAAATACAAGTTCTCTATAAACTTTCATTAAAAATCTCAATTAAAAAAAAAGAAAGAAAGTAACATAGGAGAATATCTTTGCGACCTGCTTGTAGGAAAATATGTTTAAGCAGCACACAAAAAGCTCCATCTATCAAGGGAAAGATTGGTATATTGAACTAAACTAAAATTTTGTTCATCACAGTTAAGACTTTGGCACACTACTGGTAGATGTGTAAATTTTACAAACCCATCTAAATAAAATTTTGCATTGTCTACTAAAACAAAACAGTCAACACTCTTGGCACTAGTAGCCAGGAAATTAAAAGGCGCATTGCCATGGCAAAGTCTGCTGTTAGGGACCTCTCCAAAGTACTGAAGAGCAATGGTGTCTCTCTGGAGACTAAGGTGCGTTTGATACAGGCCATGGTCTTCACAATCACAATCATCAGAGAGTTGGACAATGACCAAGGAGGATAGAAGGAGAATTGATGCCTTTGAGCTGTGGTGCTGGAGAAGAGTATTGAGAATACCATGGACTGCTAGGAAAACAAACAGATTTGTCCTGGAAAGGGTTAAACCGGGTGGCTCCTTAGAGGCAAGGATTCTGAGGCTCCATCTAACATACTTTGGACATGTTGTGAGGAGAGACCGGTCCTTGGAGAAGGACATCATGCTTGGGAGGGTGGAGGGACAGCGCAGGAGGGGAAGGCCCTCTATGAGGTGGATTGATTCAGTGACTGGGATAATCGGGATGGGAGTGTCAGAGACAGTGCGATTGGCACAGGACAGAGCAGAGTTTAGGGCTGTTGTACTTAGGGTCGCTATGAGTCACAAGCGACTCGACGGCACATAACAACAACAACAACAACAACTAAAAAAAGCCTCCAGAAACTAGTGTTTCTTAGACCTCAAGCCCCTGGGGACATTGAGCCTGTCATCTATTATAAATCCTAGGTAGTTGTGCTGCCAACTCAAAGGTGTGGTGATTTGAATCCATCAGCAGCTCTGTGGGAGAAAGATAGACAGTCTCCTCCTGTGCAGTTTACAGCCTCCAAAAACCTGTGGGTGGGTCAGCTCTGAGGCAGTTCTGACTTGACCCAAGTGAGTTTTTTGAGAGCTCTCACCAGGAGGTCCAGTGGTCCTCAAACCGATTAATACCCCTGCTTTATCACTTACTTACCAGTAGGGAGCTCTGGTGGCCTAGTGGTAAGGAGGTCCTAGTGGTAAGGAGGTACACAGCCAACCAAAAGGCACACAGTTTGAATCCTCCAGCCTCTCTGTGGGAGGAAGATGAGCAGTCTCCTACCATTCAATTTACAGCCTTTGAAAACCTACTAGAGAGTCAGCCATGAGTCAGTTCCTACTCAATGGTGCCTAGCACACAACACATCATTGTTAATAAGCTAGATGACTGTCATGGACTGAGTTGAGCGCCCCCCCCCCAAAGTAAGTATTTACTTTGTTGAGCCTCAATTCTTTGTGTTTTTTGATGTGAAGGAATGTGATAGTTATATAATGATTCTCCCCAAATCTGAGAAACGCATCAGTTGTAAGAGGACTGCTGGAGTGTAAGACACCAACTGATGCTGTTACAGACCCGAGCTAGTGTAAGGAGAGCTTCCCTGGAGTGTGGCCTGCAGCCCCTTCTCTTTTATAAGAGATTAAAAGGGAGAGAAGAGAGCAGAGAGTGGGAGGATCTTAGTACCATCAAGAAGAGCAGGATCAGAGCAGGTCCCTGCTGTAGGAATCCCCTCAACCCAGCGGGAGGCCAAGAGACACCAAGAGTACTGAGGAAAGGCAGACCAGCAGGCCTATAGGTGTTGAGACAAGGAACTGCTTTGGGAGCTAACACAGAAAGTCTTCCCTTCGAGTCAGCAGCCTGAGGAGCTCTGGTAGCCTTGTGGCTCAAAACTCAAAACTGGGCAGTTCGAATACACCAGCTGCTCTGCAGAAAAATGAGGGATCTCCTTCTGTGCACTTTACAGCCTCTGAAAACCAGTTGGAGGTCCGGCTATCAGTTTTTCCCTGCTGGACAGCAACTGAGTGAAAGAGCCTCCTAAGCAATGAGACAATGCCAGCCATCCACTTGTGGTTTTTCTGTTACAGCAACATTAGACATCTAAGACAATGACTGTGGGTTACAATTTCTCAGAGTCTGTGTTTTCTTCTCTGTAAATCTGCAACAGTAATATTACTGTAGGGAGCTCTGGTGGCCTAGTGATAAGAATCTGCATTGTAATCCCAAAGGCACGTGGTTTTAGTGGCCACCAGGTTGACTATAACCCATAGCGACCCTCTGAACAGCAGATCCGAACCTCGCTCTGTCCTGCACCATTCTCATGATCACCATTGTGCTCAAGGTTATTGTGTCAGGCTGTCCCATTGAGGGCCTTTCATTCATTGACCTTCCCCCTTTTCCAGCATGATGTCTTTTTCCAAGGGCTGGCCTCTTGTGGCAACACGCCCAAAGTATGTGACACAAAGGTTCATCATCCTTGCCTCCAAGGAGCACCCTGGTGTGCTTCCTCTGAGACAGATTCTTTTGTTCTGACAGTCTATGAGTTATTCTCTTTGCCAACACCACAATAAAAGGCATCAGTTCTTCTTCGATCTTCCTTATTCATAGTCCAACTTTCGGATGCATATGAAAATACCATGGCTTGGATCATTTAAGGATTGTTGTTGTTATGTGCCATCAAGTCGCTTGTGACCCATGTGACCTTATGTACAACAGCCCTAAACCCTGCTCTATCCTGTGCCAACCTCGCCGTCTCACACTCATTCCCACCACCCCAATCACAGAATTGATCCATCTCATCGAGGGTCTTTCTCTCCTGCGCTGTCCCTCCACTCTCCCAAACATGACATCCCTCTCCAAGGACCAGTCCCTCCTTGCAACATGCCCAAAGTATGTCAGACGAAGCTTCAGAATCCTTGACTCCAAGGAGCACTCCTGCTTTACTCTCTCCAGGACAAACCTGTTTGTTCTCCTAGCAGTCCACGGTATATTCAACACGCTTCTCCAGCACCACAGCTCAAAAGCATCAATTCTCTTTCTATCATCCCTAGTCACTAGCCAGCTCTCCAATGCATAGCATGCAACTGTGAAGACTGTAGCCTGGATCAGGTGCACCTTAGTCTCCAGCCTGACGTTGTTGCTCTTCAGTACTCTTGAAAGCTCCCTCACAGCTGACCTTTTCCAGTGCAATTTGTCTCCTGATTTCCTGGCTACTGCTACCAAGAGTGTTGACTGTGGAGCCAAGTAAACTAAAACTGTTAACTATCTCAATCTCTTCACCATCCATACTGATGCTGCCAATTGGCCCAGTGGTGAGAAGCTTTGTTTTCTTGATGTTGAGCTTTAATCCATATTGAAGGCTGCAGTCCTTGACCTTCTGCAGCAAGCGCCTCAGGTCCTCCTCGGTTTTGGCAAGCAGGGTTGTGTCATCTGCATAACACTGGTTGATGACTCTTCCACCAGTCCTGATGTCACATTCCTCCTCATACAGCCCAGAGTCTCGGATGATCTGTTCTGTATACAGATTGAAAAGGCATGGAGACAAAATACATCCCTGATGGACCCCCTTCTTGATTTTGAAACATGTAGCGTCTCCTTGCTCTGTTTTGATGACTGCCTCTTGGTCCAAGTATAGGTTTCGATTTAGCACAATCAAATGTTCTGGGATTCCCATTCTTCTCAAAGTCAGCCATAGCTTGTTATGATCCACACGTCAAAAGCCTTTGCATAGTCAATGAAGCACAGATATACATTTTTCTGGTATTCTCTGCTTTCTGCCAAGATCCATCTAACATTAGCTATAATATCCCTCGTACCACAACCTCTTCTAAATCCAGCCTGCACATCTGGCAGTTCTCTGTTGATATATTGTTCCAAACGTTTTTGCATAATTTTCAGCAGAATCTTGCTTGCATGTGATATTAATGATTGTTCAATAATTTCCACACTCTGTTGGGTCACCTTTCTTTGGAATGGGAACAAATATCGATCTTTTCCAGTCAGTGGGCCAGCTGGCTGTCCTCTAGATTTCTTGGCACAACTTAGTGAGCACATCCAGGGCAGTGTCTGTTTGTTGAAATATGTCAATTGGTATGCTGTCAACTCCTGGAGGCTTGTTCTTTGCCAGTTCCTTCAGAGCAACTTGAACTTCCTCCTTCCTCACCTCAGGCTCTTGCTCATATGTTATTTCACAAAATTCTTCTATGTCAACCAATTCTTTCCTATACAGTGACTCTGTGTACTCCTTCCATCTTCTTTTAATGCTTCCTGGATCATTTAACATTCTACCCAAAGTATCCTTAAGTATTGCCACCTGTGACTTGAATTTGTTTTTCAACTCCTTCAACTTAAGAAATGCTGAGTTTGGCCCTTTTGATTTTCTGACTCCAGCTCTCTGCACATTTCATTATAGTAACTTGCTTTGTCGTCCCGAGATCTTCTGTTCAGCTCTTTGATTTCTTGGTTTCTTCCTTTAGCTTTGGCTTTTCAGTGCTCTAATGCAATATTCAGTCTCATCTGACATCTATGTTGGTCTCTTCTTCTTCTTCTTCAGCCTTTGTAAAGATTTTTTTGCATTCTTCATGGGCCATTTTCTTTTTTTTCTTTTTTACGGACCATTTTCTTGATATCCTCCCAGAGCTCATTTGGTCTACGCTCAATGGTGCTCATGGCCTCAATTGTTCCTGAGATGGTTTTGAAATTCGAGTGGGACAGAATTAAGGTCAAGTTTTGGTTCCCATGGATTTGATTTAACTTTCCTCTCCTTCAGCTTGAACTTGCATATGAGTAGGAAGAGTATATAGTTCCGGGCACACTGTAGATACTTGCTTGCTAAATGATATGTTGTTATATTACTCCATACTCTCCTTCCTATTCTGTATGCACACTCTTGAGGTTCTGCTTTTCTCAAAAATGAGGGAAAGAAGAGGAAGGAGGGGAAAGTGTTTATGGAATGTCTCACAGCATCTGCAATGCTCAGACCAGTACTACTCAGCTCATTCTAGTGCGAAGCACCTGGAAATCATGGCACTGTCCGCAGTACATTGTGAAGCAGTGTTAATTCCATCCTCTTACACTAGAAAGAGTTTCCACTATCGAGAAATAGAACTATATTTTAAGGAGCTCTGGTAGCAGAATATGTTACATGTTTTTCTGCTGGCCATAAAGTCAGTGGTTCAAATCTACCAAATCTACCTTGAAAGAAAGATGCGTAGTCTCCTCCTGTAAGGATTTATAGCCTCAGAAACCAGTTGGAGGGGTCACCATAATAAATTCAGTGCCAGCAAATAGGGATTGTTGGCAAACTAGATAAAATCTCAACTGTTGAGTACTCATGTCTGTAAAGGGGTCTACACTGTCCAATTTGTGAGAATAATTTTCTTTCATGTTCCTGATGGGTGTGTGTGATTTCTTTTGTTACTGTTTCTCTTACTCACTTGTTTGCTGATAAGCATTGTTGTTATGTGCTGTGGAATGAGAACCAATTCCTAGCTGGCCCTCCAGCGATTTTCAGAGGCAGTAGATCACATGGGAGGAGATTGCCCAGCATCTTTGCCTCGGCAGTGCAATTCCTTATCACTAAGCCATCAGAGTGCCCTTAGATAAACGTTAGTGGGCACCAAAGAGTTAAGACAAAATGTAAAATGTTGAAAATCTCACTCATTATCTTGCTTAACAAATCTGGTTACAGCCCTTCTATCTGGGAAGAAAACCCTTATGTTAAGTGATGGCGCCCAGAACGTCCCACCTAGCACCTGAGAATCTCTGTAGAACAAGTGATAGATGTGGGCTTCAGGCTGCACATGCGTGGCGGCTGGGATACGTGTAAAAGTACCACCTGTTTGAAATTAAAAGTGACCAATCAAACAACAACAACAAATGGCTTAATAAAATAAGTCCTAGCTTCATGCCTTGACAAATGTAGCCCTAGAAGTCTACCTTTAAATTTAGTCTTTGCTTCTGGAGCATAGTGGGGGGTGGGGGGCTATCATCACCTTTTCTCCCCACACCCTGCCCCATCCCCCACTGGAAGAGTCCTCAGTCAGCTGGTGTAGAATCCTAGCCCACAGGCTTGAACATTGTCATGCTCCGTGACCATCTTTTAGTCTAACAAGTACACTGGGGAAGAGGCAGCTGACTCCGAACCATTTGGTCAGGGAGTTCTTTAGCTTTGGATGTTTCCAGAAAAAGGAAACAGCCAGAGGAGCACATAAGTGGGGTCCTCCGGTATACAGATCCAGCGAAACAGCCATTATACTGCTGTTTAAGGGTAATCCAGGTGCTCCAGGCTGGGTCCCAGCACTCTGGGCAGGGCCAGTGTTCCCCCAGTGCAGGAAGGCGGGCAGCCGTGTCACTGCCCCAGGCTTGTCTGAAGGCGCCTGGCCCTTCTGCTGGATGAGGTGTCAGTAGCCAATATGTCAAAGTACACATCCCACACTTCAGTCCCTCTCAAAGCCGACCTGGCCCTCCTGACTGCCCTGTTCGCTCTCATGCGGCCACCACAACTCCTAACCAACTGGTCGCCCTGCTCCTCTGGGTGGGCCTTCCGGTCCGTCACTCTCTCCTCAGAGGAGTCCAAGTTGTCCTTAAACACACACTCAGATCATATCACAC
Source organism: Elephantulus edwardii (assembly GCF_000299155.1). Classification (NCBI taxonomy): domain Eukaryota; kingdom Metazoa; phylum Chordata; class Mammalia; order Macroscelidea; family Macroscelididae; genus Elephantulus; species Elephantulus edwardii. The sequence continues at coordinate 15,299,117 of NW_006399812.1, forward strand.
TCCAATTACGAACCGCCCGTAACCTCCCACGAGGTGTGGAATAAAGTCCCACCTGGCCACCCAGGCCTGCAGAATTTGGCCCTCACCTCTTCTTGTACCTCGTCCTCTCTTGTGCTCCCCACACCCCAATGCTACCATCTCCATGGTTCCTCCCACAAACAAGTGCCAACTCGCCTCAGGGTGATACACTTTGCTATTTGCTCTCTGGAATGTTCTTCCCAGATGTTGGCACAGCTCCTTCTTTCCTGTCATTTGAGTCTCACCTTCTCAGAAATTCATCTCAATGAATTCGGCGCAACTAGCAACCCCATTCCACTCACTGTTAGATATCGGCGCCATTTTATTTGCTCCTGAAACTCTCTGAAAAGGACCTGTTTACTCATTTCACTTGTTCTTTGGCTTTCTCCACCAGAATTATCAGTTTCTCAAAGGCAGGGACCTTGTCTCTCCTGTTCTGTGTATTTCCAGAGCTAGAACAGACCTTGGGGCATGGTGGAGTCTCAAATATTTGTTGAATGAACACAGAGTGTATACTATTGCAGAAAATGACTACTGAGTCATCCTTGTAGCATTTTTTGTTCCCAAGACTAGGGGAACTGCTTAAGGGTGGCTCTAGAGAATCCTGGGTAGAGCTACCTGGCTTAGAGCTCCTTGGCTTCCCAATCCAGAGCTTCCTGGACCTATTCTGGGCAGTCCTGCTAGGATTTAGGGTATCTGTACACTGCATTTGAGCTAACTGGAGTTTCCCTTTCCCCAGGCAGATGCAGCTCTGATGTTCTTGGCTTAGCTGTCCAGCTGAAGAGGGCCCTGTGTGGTGTTGGACTAAACGCTGGCTTTTTAAAAGCCATTAGCCTCTTCTCCAGCTACCATAACTGCAGACACATGGTCTTGCAAGTCAGCATCAGCTGTGAGACTAGCATAAGAGAAAGAGTGCTTCTCACACTTGAGAGCAAGACTTGGAGCAACAAGACTTGAGGCAAGCAAGCCTTGTGGCAGCAAGACCCTGGTGGTGGAGAGACTATGGACAAACGGTGGCAAGGTGTGACCTGAGACTTCTTACAGTTGTGCTGGCCACAGTTGGATGTTGCTTTTCTTGCCTTTGATGATGGAAGAAAAAGCTGCTTGCTGAACTGAAACTGGAGCCTGGACTGAGGAGTTGTGCCTTGGAACTGTTGAGCTAAAACGTGGACTTACTTTGAGTAATATTGTGATACTCTTTGCCACCCTCACTCTCCAACTTCCTTCCCTAATAAATCCCGTTGTTGGTACCATCATGTGAGTCTAGGACTTAGCAATGAATAAAGGAACCTCTTGCTACTGGTGGGGCTCTACTGGCACCATGGGGCTGGGCTCCAGGCTCCTGATCTGCTTTGTGCTCTGGGGAGGTGAAGGGCTGTGTTAGTCTCTCTCTCTGGCCCTCTGAGAGAGATGCTCATGGCCTTGTGCTCCCATATCCTGTCTTCTCCTTTTTAGACACACTGTGTGCTGATGCCTTTGAGTTATTTCTGATTAGTTTGATCCTGTGTACAACGTGAGTTAATTTGGGTTACAACTCAGCATCAGTAAAACAAAAGTCCTCACCACTAGAACAAAAGGCAACATCATGGTAGATGGAGAAATGGCTGAAGTTGTCAATGATTTCCTTTTATTTGGATCCACATTCAACATTCTTGGCAGAAGCAGTTAAGAAATCAAAAGATGTGATGCAGTGGGAAAATTTTGCTGTCAAGGACTCTCCAAAGTTCTGAGGAGCAAAGATGTCAGTTTAAAGACTAATACGCACCTGATCCAAGCTCTGGTAGTTTCATTTGCTTCCTATCCAACTGAAATAAGGAAGTCTGAAGAAAAATCAATGCCTATAAATTGTGATATGGAGAAGAGTATTGAATATTCCATGAACTGCCAAAAGAACAAACAACTCTGTCTTGAAAGAAGTGTAACTGGAGTGCTCTTTAAAGACAAGCATGGTGAAACATCATCTCACATGTTGTTGTTAGGTGTCATCGAGCTGAGTATGACCCATAGTGACCCTATGAACAAAAGATCTGAACTCTGTTCTACTGTGTGCCATCCTTACAGTTCCTGACACACAAGAGCCCATTGCAGCCCTCACTGTATCAGTCCATCTGGTTGAGGATCTTCCTTTCCTTCGCCGACCCTCCACTCTTCCCAACATCATGTCCCAATCCAAAGAATAGCCCCTTCTAGAGACACATCCAAAATATGTGAGGGAAAGCCATATCATTCTTGCCTCCAAAGAGTACTCCGGCTGCACCCTTTCCAAGACATATCCATTTGTTCTCCCGGCTGTCAATGGGATGTCCAGTGCTGTTCAACACCACAGCTCAAAATTGTTGATTCTTCTTCTATTCTTCGTTATTCACTGTCCAGCTCTCAGAGGTGACCCACCTTTGACTGTCTGGATCATATCACATAGTTGGAGCGCAATTTCAGGAGGAGCCGGTCTTTGGAGAGAGACATCTTGCTGAGAAAGGTGAAAGAAAGACCCTTCACTAGATGCACTGACACAGTAGCTACCCCAATGAGCTTGAGCGTAACAGAGCTTGTGAAGCTGGCACAGGATAGGACAGGGTCAGATCTGTTGCCCTGAGGGTCATTATGAGTCTTAGTCCACTTGGTAGCACCTGACAACAGCAAGGTCTAAAGACCCCTCCATCCCCCAAAGAAAAAGTTCCAGGTGCTGGCTACACGAAGCCCCCATTCTCTAGCCTTCTCTCCCTGGGATTACACAGGCTTGCCAGGTTTTATTATGCTTCACTGTCTTGTGCTTGGCAGAGAATCTGCCTTTTTTCCCCCAATTGAAGGTTTAGGGCAACCCTGCCTCCACAGTACATGTTCACTTGATGCCTCTGTGCACTGTGGTGCTCAGGTAATTCTATGACCACATAGACCTGCATAAGTCTCACCTATTTTACACTTTCTCATAATGCTAAGGCTTTATTGAAGTCAGGAACTGAACCTGCAGTAGCTCATGTTTGCCTATACGCAGCTCCTAGATCTAAGCCCATCAATATTCTGTGCAAAACATCCCTAAAATGTAGCCATTAAAGCTGTGGGAGAAATGACCTGGATGCTATGAATGGCTTTATGTCTCCAAAGCTGGTTCTGTTCTTGCCCAACAGTCAGTCCTGCTAAAGAAGCAATTGTGGGCTCTGCTGAGGTGGGTGATGACACACCATCAGCTTACAGAGTTTAAAACCAAGAGTATGAAGGTTATAATTCTTGACATCTATGAGAATGCTTAGCTGGGGGGGGGTGAAGTTACAGAATAGCATGTATTTTCCATGTCTGGACAAAAGTTCTCTTAAAATCTGTATTTACCTGTGTGTAGAATGAAATTAGGGAGCTCTGGTGGCCAAATGGTAAACACTTGTGCTGTTAACCAAAAGAGAGGCAGTCCAAATCCATCAGTGGCTTCATGGAAGAATGATGAGCAATCTTTGCCCATGTGATTCACAGCCTCATAAACCCCTCTAGAGGGTCAGCTCTGAGTTAGTTTTGACTTGACAACACCTAACAACAAAACACAGGACAAAAGTAGGAATATTACACACCAAACTATTAATTGTTATAGGGAAGGGACTAAGCGAGACTTTTCACTTTATACACTGAAGTATATTGGGCTTTTTAAAGGAATGAGTATGTATTTATTACTTTTATAGTTCAATGAACTATAAAATTTGTGTCACCTTAATTGTATAGTTTTTATAGTTGTATAATTTTATAATAACAATAAGTATAAATATAAGCTTTATAATTCTTACAGTTTGATCATTTTATAGTTTTATAAATTCTAAATGTTGTAATGATCTTCGTGTGAAAATAAATATATAATACTGTAATGGTATTAATGCCTTTGTAAGTAAGTTCAAAATGATTTTGAATGACCTTTTTATAAAAATTTTTTTATTCTGATTTATTTACAAAGTTTGAATACATTGTTTTCCACAAAAGATCCTTCCCATTCCCTTCACCTCACCCACCCATCGAATTGTGCAACCCTGTGATTAACACCCTCCCCTCCCCATCCTCACCCCTCTGTTCCCTCCTTCCCCCACCTTAGATCCTCATACTCATTCTACAGTAATGGTTTTATACAGTGTTTGTCCTTGTGGGACTGAGTATTGGAAAATGTGTATGCTATGCTGCCATTTATGTAAAAGGGAGTAGAGGCTTCACATTTATAATCTGTGCTCCGATTATCTTGGGAAGGAGCATGCACAGGAGAACTCTGAGGAGGGATATTTGCAAATAGGATAAAGAATTTTTATTATACATTGTTGTTATGTCCCATCAAGTTGCCTACAGCTTGTAATGACCCTATGAACAACGCACTTGAACCTTGCCCTGTCCTGTGCCATCGTCATCAATTCTGATATACTTGAGCCCATTACTATAGTCACTATATCAGCCCATTTTGTTGAGGGTCTTCATCTCTTATGTTAACCTTTTCCACCGCACCCCAGGACTGGCCCTTCCTAAGACCATGCCCAAATATGTGAGACAAAGCTTCGCCATCCTTGCCTCTAAGATGCACCCTGGTTGCACTTTCTCCAAGACATATTTGTTTATTCTTTTGGCAGTTCATGGGATAGTCAGTACCCTTCTCCAACTCCAACACCACAACTCAAAGGCAGACATCAATTCTTCTGTCATCTTTATGTATTAAAAGAGATGAAATAATCGCTGCTATTATTAAAAGATACCTTGGAGTTCATAGTGACTCACAATTGTCCTGCTAGACCAGAGAAAGAAGCATTGCCAAATCCGGCACCACCCTCCAAGTGCTGCTGTGGTTCCCCTCTTGATAACATAACTAAAGCACATAAATCTCAGATTCTTACTTCTAGGGAACATTCTGGCTATACTTCTTTCAAGACAGATTTGTTTGTTCTTCGTATAGACAATATTCTTGCCCAACATCGTAATCCAAAGGCATCACTTCTCCAGTCTTCCTTTTTCATTGTCCAGCTTTCATGTGCGTGAGAGCTGATTGGAAATACCATGGCTTGGTCAGATGCACTTTACTCTCCAAAGTAACATCTTATTTTGTTGATTTGCTTGTTTTTTTTAAAGGGAAAACCCCCCACAACACTTGAAAGAGATCCTTTGAAGCATAACTGACCAAAGCAATACTCTATTATTTTCCTTACTGCTTTGATTGTGGATCAAATATAATGAAATCTTGATAGCTTTGGTATCTCCACTGGTCTTGTTGTTTATTGGTTCAATTATAAGGATTTTTATTTTCTTTATATTGATGGATAATCCACACTAAGGCTGTAGGGTTTTTTATTTTCACCAGGGACAGCATAGGAGAGGAAGACCCCAGATAAGATGGATTGACAAAGTAACTGGGACAATGGGGGTAGGTGTGTTGGAGTTAGTGAGACTGGCTCAGGACAGGGCAGGCTTGAGAGCTGTTGTACATAGGGTTGCTATGAGTCACAGGTGACTTGTCAGCACATAACACCAACAACAACAATATCAAGTCCTCTTCCCCTTCTTCATGAAAAGTTTTGTCATGTGCTTAATAAAAGCTGTTAATGAGTGTTCCTCCAATCCTGATGGCACTTTCTTCTTCATATAATCCAGCTTCTTGCATTATTTGCTTAGCATACACATTGAATAAGCATAAGGAAAGGTCTGGCACATTCCTTTCCTAATTTTAAACCATACAGTATCCCTGGTTCTATTTAGATGACTGCTTCTTGGCCTTATGCATAAGTTCCTCGTGAGCACAGTTAACTGTTCTAGAATCCTATTCTTGGCAATGTTATCCACAGTTATTCACACAGGTGAATGCCTTTGTATAGTCAATAAAACACAGATAAACATCTCTCTGATAGTCTCTACTTTCAGCCAAGATCCATCTGATGTCAGCAAAAATATTCCTTACTGAATCCTTTTCTGAATCTGACTGGAATTTTTCACTGTGCCCTGTTGACATACTCCTAAAATAACTTTTTAATTTCTTTAGCAAAATTTTACTTGCATGTGATATTAACAGTGTTGTTATGTGCTGCCAAGTTGCCTGTGACTCATAGTGACTTTATGCACATTTGCTCTGAACCTTGCCCTATCCTGAGCCAATCTCACCCTCTCTGACAGATCTAAGCTAATTTCTCCAGTTATTGAGTCAATCCATCTCATCTGGAGTCTTCCTCTCCTGTGCTGTCCCTCCACCCTTCCAAGTATGATGTCCTTCTCTAAGTACCTGTCCCTCCTGGCCATATGCCCAAAGAACATGAGATGGAGCTTCAAAATCCTTGCCTCCAAAGAGCAACTTGGTTTCACCCTCTCCAGGAAAGACCTGTTTGTTCTCTTGGCAGTCCATGGTATGTTGAACACTCTTCTCCAGCACCACAACTCAAAGGCATTGATCCTTCTTCTATCATCCTTAGTCATTGTCCAGTTCTCTGCATACTGTTGATAATTTCCACTTTCTGATGGATCATCTTTCTTTGGAATCAGCATGCTCATACACTCCCCCACCCCCAGGCGAGGGTTCTATCTTCTAACTTTCTTGGTCTAGATGAGTGAGCAGGGAGCTCTGGTGGCCTAGTGGTAAGAAGTTGCGCTGCGATCCCAGAGACATGCGGTTTCAGTCCACCATCTGCTCTGCGGGAGGAAGATTGGGTGTCTCCGCCCGTGGGACTTACTGCTTCTGACAACCCGCTGGAGGGTCAGCTGTTAGTTGGCTCCGCTCAGTGGCACATGGCAACAACAGACAAAGGGCTCCGCTCAGTGACACACAGCAACAACAGACAAATGGGCTCCTCCAGAGCCGCATCAATTTCTCGACATGTTTCAAATGCTTTTCTAGAAATTCCTGTCTTGTCTTTCACTACCACGAAACAAGATTAAATAATACAGAATTGGAATTGCTTTTTTAAAGTCCATGTCATATAGTTACTGTACATACACTCAAACACTAACCTTAAGATAATGAGCAGGAGGTACAGCTTCATTTTTTATGTAATTGAACACTATTGAATGAGGTATTATTCACTAAGAACTGTATAGGCCTGTGCAGGATTTTCAGTATAGGCCAATAAAGTCTATAAACTAGTTACAGTAACACACTTACACCCAACATGAGCCCCTATCTCTCAAATATGAAAATGAGTTTCCTAATGTATATGAACTTTGTAAGTAAACCAGTATAAAATAATAATTAAAAAGATAATTTTAAAAAAGAAAATTAGTTTCCTGTATCTGCTGATTTTTAGGAAAGTTTAAATATTTGAATGCTTTTTCCTTTTTAGTATTATAATTTTTTTCATTTGAGTGAAAATTTACAAATCATATTGGCTTTTCATTCAGTCATTCATGAGTTTCCTGTACGTATTGATTTGTCAGTTGAAGGACTACAGACAGGTCAAGGTTGTCCCTTCCCAGCCCTCCAACTGGTCCCCGTCTCTACCATTTTCAGTCAGGATTCCAAAGGTCACTTGGAAAGCATAGTAACCCACTAAGTTGTTCAGACACTCCCTCCCTTATGCTGATTAACCCTCATTGCCCAGAACCTAGTGCAGAATCCTGGGTGCCAGGGAACAGTTATGTCTTTGTATACTTGGCCAAACCTCGAGATGACCCTGAACACAATGAAAGAGAAGATCCACAAACCTATCATCAGGATTTTTTTTTCTATAATTATATTTTATTAATTTTCATAAACATTTACAGAGATTTTGGGTTTCCTTTCATTCATTGTTGCACTTTTCTCTCTACCCTCCTC